>NC_140618.1:41753094-41823094 GCF_057382275.1 Copadichromis virginalis
GAATATCTACAAAACTCATAATTATATGTCTCACCTGTACTACAAGTGACAAATAACGAGACATGTCAGTCAGAGACTGCTAACAATGGTGGTTGTTGTTCTCTGTTCCAGCAACGACAGGAACAGGTGAAACAGGAAATATACTTGCCATTGCACTAAGACAGAGATTCATAACTGGAGAGAGGTTTCACAATTTTATTTTATTATAACGTTATGACGTGGTAATGTTGTGAAACTCTGTGCAAGTATAGCAGGGTATCTGGAGGCGGAAAAAATAAAAACGTTATTTTGTGGCACAGTCGCCAAGCTTGAAAAACCAAAAATCTATTTATAGGTGTGAATGGATGGAGATGCACATCAATTTATATTTCAAAATGATATCTGGTCTATTTACTAAGAGGACGACTGTCATCAAGGCAGCAACCTGTTTTACTCATGGTGTGTCACTAAGACGAAGGTGAATCCAACACAATCTAAGCAACTAAGGTGTAATCATAATAAAATTAAAGGACTTGGCATAAGATATTGACACAACACACCTAAAAGTTAAGCTATTATGCACAGGTTACTTATTACACCCAGTAACAAGCCCACTGGGGGGTGTTATAATATAACTGCAAATGGATAAACATCAGTTTCACAAAAATCTGTGCTATCCTGCTATCTCTCACCATCTGCTATAGAGAAATATTATGTTTGAGTAAACAAAACCCCAATTGATATCAATTTATGTGTTTAGAAAACATTTGTTAAGTTTTAATGTGCTTGTTTGTGTCTGATTGAGACCCCCTGTCTGATTCTAGTTGACTATGCTCCACCTGTGAGGCATGTGAATGAGTCTTATTGGATTTAAATATAAAGCTCATTGAGTACAGAATGCTGATTTTGGTTCCATTAGTTGGATATGTTCTTTAGGACTAAGGACCTCAGCTCTTTTATTCTTTATCCAAGCCTGTCTAATGTTTTTCATGGAATTTTTCCACGTGCCATCTTTAGGCTGGATGCATTTTGAGGATTTGCTAATTATTACATTAAGGACTTTCCATTCAGTTCAGTTGTATTTATACAGCGCCAAATCACAACAACAGTCTCCTCAAGGCGCTTTATATTGTAAGGTCGACCCTACAATAATACATTCAGAGAAAAAAACCAACAATCATATGACCCCCTATGAGCAGCACTTTGGCAACAGTGGGAAGGAAAAACTCTCTTTTAACAGGAAGAAACCTCCAACAGAACCAGGCTCAGGGAGGGGCGGGGCCATCTGCCGCAGCCGGTTGGGGTGAGAGAAACCCCACTTAACTTTCGCCTTGTAATCGGAAGGTTGCCGGTTCGAGCCCCGGCTTGGACAGTCTCGGTCGTTGTGTCCTTGGGCAAGACACTTCACCCGTTGCCTACTGGTGGTGGTCAGAGGGCCCGGTGGCGCCAGTGTCTGGCAGCCTCGCCTCTGTCAGTGCGCCCCAGGGTGGCTGTGGCTACAATGTAGCTGCCATCACCAGTGTGTGAATGTGTGCGTGAATGGGTGGATGACTGGATATGTAAAGCGCTTTGGGGTCCTTAGGGACTAGTAAGGCGCTATATAAATACAGGCCATTTACCATTTACCATTTTCCAAACATGCACTATATTATCAGAAACGTATGCTTATCTGCTTTCACACACATGAACTTGAGTGACATCCCATTCTCATTCCTTGCATAAGGTTTAATATGATGTCAGCCCACTCTTTATTGTTCTCCTGGCAACCGCCAAACCCATATACATCCAATTGCTTGCAGACCGAAAAACATGATTACCTCTAGAGAGTACTTTTCCACTGCTCTAGAGTCCAGTGGGGGAGTGTTTTACATCACTGCATCTGATGCTTTGCGTTGCACTGGGTGATGTAAGCCTTGGATCCAGGTGCTCGTCTATGGAAGCCCATTCCATGAAGTTCTTTATGCACTGTTGTTGACCTTATCTGAAGGCCACATGAAGATTGGAAGTCTGTAGCGATTGACTCTGCAGAAGTTTGGCGACCTCGGTGGACAATGTAAGTTGGCATCTGCTTATCCTGCAGATATATGGTAATTATGATTCAGTAAAAGGACTAGATGTTACAATCCCTGATAATGCATTGCTTTAAATGGAGAGAATCTTGAAGGATGGCTGTTATGAGGAAAGACAGCCATGAATTATAATTACGTAGTAAACAAAAAGTGTGATGTAACTCCAAACATGTTTTATATTTTAGATTCTTCAAAATAGCCACCCTTTGCTCTTCGCATTCTCTCCATGAGCTTCGTGAGGTTATCACCTGAGATTTTTTTCTGACAGTCTTGAAAGAGTTCCCAGAGATGCTGAGCACTTGTTGGCCCTTTTGCCTTCACTCTGCGGTTCACCTCAAACAATCTTGATTGGGTTTAGGTCTGCTGACTGTGGAGGCCAGGCCGTCTGGTGCAGCACTCATCACTCTCCTTCTTGGTCAAACAGCCCTGGAGGTGTGTTTGGGGTCATTTATGCTGTTGAAAAATAAATGATGGTCCAACTAAATGCAAACCAGATCCCCAACAGTGTCGCCAGCAAAGCACCATCACACCACCTCCTCCATGCTTCACGATGGGAACTGTGTATGTACCATGCAGCTTTTCTGCTTCCCACAAAGACACAGCAGGTGGAATCAGAGATCCCAAATTTGGACTCATCAGACCAAAGCACAGATTTCCACTGGTCTAAAGTCCATTCCTTGTGTTTCTTGGTCCAAACAAATCTCTTCTGCTTGTTGCTTTTCCTTAGTTGAAGTTTCTTAGCAGCTATGTGACCATAAAGGCCTGATTCACACAGTCTCCTCTGAACAGTTGATGTAGAGATGTAGAGATGTATCTGCTACTGTGTGGCATTTATCTGGGCTCTAATCTGAGGTGCAGTTAACTTGTGGTTTCTAAGGCTGATGCCTCAGCATTGATCCTCAGCAGCAGTGGTGAGTCTTTGATGAATCTATTTGAAGTTATTTATCAACTTTTTCTTTGCTACATAATTCCATATTTTTTATGTCTTCAGTTTGTATCTACAATGTATAAAGTAGTAAAAAGAGAAAAACCACTGAATGTCCAACCTTCTGTGTGGTAGTGTTTATTTGAGTCTGTATATCTACTTTTGGCCTTGTGTGGCTTATAGAAATGAAATTCTAACTTGTATATACATTCTTTTTTCATTTGTTTTCTTTTTGTCTTTTGTTTTTGAACGTTATAAAAGATGTATGGTGTGCAATCATTCCATCTTGGAAAAAGAACAATTCAGTGAACTCATTAAAAGTCTAATTGTTATGGAAATGTCTGACACCAAGGTTATCTGTTCAGTTAGCAGTGTTAATTAGTTACTTTGAAAAAGTAACTAATTATAGTTACTAGTTACTTCTTAGAAAAAGTAACTGAGTTAGTAACTGAGTTACAAGATTCCAAAAGTAATTAATTACTTGAAAAGTAACTATTGTTACTTTAAAAAAAAAAAAAAAAGTTTAACCCTCTGAGGTCCAGTTTTCACTACTTTTGATGTTTCCTGTAGTTTCCTCTACAAATCATACGCACAAGTTTTGCAAACAACAAAGTTATTTGCAGCCATTTAGCTTTTTTATAACCATTTCAAACTGTTTACATAACAATCAGGTGTTCTACATTCAAATTATTTGTGCCACTATAAGGGAGAACATCACAGCCTGATACTGCAGACAGCAGTCTCTCTCTCTCTCTCTCTCTCTCTCTCCTCACTCCCCCCCCCCCTCCCTCCCTCCCTCCTCACTCCTAAAACCAAATGTCATGTTGCCAGATCATTTGTTTGGATTGGTCGACATGGTGCATTTTCCCAACAAACCAAAGGGGCTGTTTTTGTTCATAAGCTGAGAGCGCTCGCTGCGCTGTCCTTAGACAGTACGTGATGAAACTATTCAGGAACAAACAGGCGTATATATTGTTTATCATGACTTGGGTTTTGCGTGGCCTATCAACACAATTTATAAACTGGTATATGTCACATTGTTGCTTTGTCATCTTGAAGTGGTCATGTGATTGGCTTACCACGACTACTTTATTCTTCTTTTGCCCCCTGAGCTCCAGGTGTTGTGCCAAAAAGTGATCGTCTGTCAGAAAGTGATCGCCGTCCGCGGGAGCGCGCAGCTGCTTAAAGCTGTAGCGCCCAGATTACTTACAGCTGCTTCCGTGCAACTGATATAAGATGCAGTAAGCTGAAGACAGCTTCAACTGTCTGTTTGTTGAAAAATAGTAACACAACCGCATTTTCTTGTTAACGGTAACGGCGTTGTAACGATAGAAATAGTAATTAGTTAGATTACTCTTGACTGAAAAAAGTAACACTGTTACTTGTAACGCCGTCATTCCCGTCACTGTCAGTTGGTGACATATAATCACATCTAATTTCCACGTCTCGTTTTTTAGGCTGTGGGAGCTCTAATGTTTAAATGTGTCCAGTTGAAAGTCTCAGAGCTGTAACGGGGCAGTTGCCACCTTTAGAAATAAACAGCAGCACTGAGGGCACACTCGATGATAAAACTATAAACTGGAAATAAAATGTTTGTGTTCCCTAATTCATCTTGTCCTTTTAACAAGCGTTGCATTTTACTGGAATGTTTTAGCAATCTTTAGAGATTTTTATCCCGGTTTGATAACAGCTATGTAGTCAGCACTCACACTGATAATTATCTGTGAAAGAAAAGTCATGTGATCCATGAAACCTCTGTCCGTGTTGCCCTGACACTTGAACACACAGGGAACTTTGGGTTAACTTGGCAAGTTCCTTCATGTGTCTGTTTATCCTGATCTCCTATGTTAGCGTAAGTGAATATATAAGTGAAGATATCCTTTTTTTCCTCATTTTTGTTTTAATTTACAGGTACGTCTCCTGTGTGTGGCCACTCAGTATGGTGATCGACAGAGTGTGTGTTACCTCCTCAAAGAGGCTTGCATCCCTGTGCCTCTGGAGCCATCTAACAGCAACCCTGCTGTTTTGGCAGCGCACTATGGCCACACCGACTTGGTCAAGGAGCTACTGGACCATGTTCCCGGTAGGAGTACAGCATACAGTCCAACTTTCATCCTATGTGGATATATAGATTCCCTATGTATTATTTTGGTATTAATTATTCATTATAAAATGAATGACCACCAACAGCGAAATGTTGGCCACTTGGTCCTTAACAGGACCATGGCAAGTGCATGGACAACCTTTCAGATTTACACATCACAGCAAACAGTACGGTTACAGAGTTATTACCACGTACAAACAACTTGTAGGTCAAAGTAGCTATACATGTAAAAGAAGCCTGACCCTGCCATAAACCTGCTCCCCCAGCAAGTAACTCAAGATTATCTTCAGCAGATTAATGGACTAATAATAGATTACCTTATGAGTAAAAGAAAAATGGGGAGTTGCAAGCTGCAGCATTGATTGGACAAGTTCAGTTTGTAGCCAGAGATTGAATTGAACGATGTGCTCAAAAGCCGTAGCATTAAAAAAAAGATGAATACCAGAGTGTTAGTGAGAAGAGGTGTTTTTCTTAAAGTTGAATACCAGGTTGGCTAAAATGGCTGCTGCCACCAAGGCAAAGACAGGTGAGCTCCCTGGAAGCCTGCCTCAGGTATGCTGTTATCCACACCTGACCAGGTGTGGCCAATTAGCACCAGCTGAAAACATGGAGGAGATTAGGGGCTGCAGAGGGACGTAACAAACAAATTAAGGACCGAGAGGACTTTTGGTATTAATCAGGCCAAGAAACAGAAAAGCAAATCATCAGCTTACAAACATTCTCCGCTCGAAGCCATTCCTCACCACACCCGCAGATTTGAGGATTACATCGGAGCACAATAGCTAAAGTTTCATTAGCGATTGCAGGAGATAAAAGTCTCAGTGATTGGTAGTGGATCTAACTGATGCAAGTGATGAAGAATAAAGTAGGCTCATCCAGGCTATGAATTTCTTTTCGAGGCTGAATTTCTCTCGAGCACGGAAAAGATGGTCCTACTCTATCGAACGTGTTTTCAGCATCTAATGAGACATGAAGCTTTACCTTTGAGGACGTTTGTGGGAAAAAATGTCATTTTCTTTTTAATTGTTTCAATTTATTTGATTAGATTGAAATGGATGAAGGAAGAATTGTTTATGTTTTTAAGTTCAGTTCAGTTTAGCTTCATTCATATATATACAGTCGCCTCAAGGCGCTTTATATTGTAACCCTGCAGTAATGCTGAGAAATCTGAACACTGCAAAAAGCACTTGGTCACATTCATAAGTAACTATTTAATTCAAGGTTTTTGTGAAGAAAGCGCCATCTTTCAGCGACACTGTGTTTGTAGTGGAAAGAAGAGATGGGCGGGGACTGTAAACCTGATAAAGTAACTGGTGGGACCATGGTGGGGTTATTAAGGTTGTCTTGAACAGAAAAGGCAACAGTAGAGCATCTGCATTCGCCATGGCACATGATTTAGCAGTACAAACCTGTTTAAACTGGGAGCCTATTTATTATTTTTGATTTCATCAACTTTTCAAAAACAAATAAGTAACAAATCACTGGCAAACAATCCTGTTCTGACTACTCCGCTCTTGGTAGGTCCATGCCTGAGGAAAGATTTGCTCAACTCGATGCTGGCCACATCTTGCCAGGAGGGTCACCTCGATGTGGTTCGTCTGCTGGTCCAGAGCTATGATGCTGACGCCAAGGACTGTGCAATCCATAGCGATGAATTTGCTGTCATCACTGGCCTGCCACTGTATGCTGCTTCACAAGCAAGTAAGGATATACTCACACAAGAGTCTAGAAAGCAATAGAACAAATCACAAATTCAAAATAGAAGAAAATGTTTTCATCCTGGTAAATGATGATAGTGACAATTTTATTTATATAGCACGAGGTCACAAGGTCCTGACTCGATTCGATCCACGATTCGATTTGAATCGAGGAAATTTTGCCTCAGACAGCCAGAAACATTTTACAATTTTGCATAATTTTAAAAAGTTTAAATTTGTTCAGTATTGAACAGCAGAAATGAGGCTTTCTTGTCGGAAGTAAGTAAAAAAAGTAACAAAAAAAAAAACCAGCGGCCGACACCGTAGACTGCTGGGTAACAAGTAGGGGTGGGTTTTGATTCTCAATTAGAGAGAGAGAGAGAGCTCTACATGAAGTGTGATTTTTATCGTGGTGGAAGTAAGAGGAAAATCGTGACGATGTTTATGTGAAGCGTTGTTTGGATCGTCTGTGGCTGCTGGTTCAGTCGGTGTTGTTTGGAGAGAGATCAAACCTGTAGCTTCAGAATCAGCGCAAAAAGGACGTAAACACAAAGCGCCAACAATCAGTGAGCTGTCAGCTTTCAGCCTCCACGGCGTGTCCACGTCGTGCCATCGGGTGAGAAAGGCGGCATCTAGGGCTGCACGATTAATCGTTAGAAAACCGCGATCTCGATTCATACTTATGTGCGATCTCATTTCCAAATGACAACGATTAAAAAAATAAAATAAAAAAAGACGACGATTGTAGCGCATTTTGATCCGGGACGTACTCTGCATGAAAACAAGCGCTCACTCTTCCTGCTCAACAAATGACGAGGGCGGAGCCTTATACCACGTGATACAGAAGCTGTGCCGTGTGATGCTAAAATTAGCAGGAAAAAAACCACGGCGAGCACGTCAGGGATGACGAGAAAGTGACAGGAGAAAATCCGTCCCGGTCAACCACCCAAACATCAATAACGGGAACCTTATACAGCGCTTCCCTTTACCCGTCGACCTCAAAGAAATTACGGAGGCTATCACTTATCACCTGACCACAGATATGGCTCCATCAACACTGCAAAACGAGGGATTTAGGAAAACGATCAACACCCTAGACAAACGCTACACAGTGCCGTCCCACAACTATTTTTCTATTGTTGCACTACCTGCTCTATACACGCAGCGTCGAGCAACGGTGGAGACGGAATTACAAGCAGGACAACATTTTGCAGCAACAACAAAACGTGAGACATTTGTTGTTTTTATGTTTATTTATTGTTTTTATGTTCAGTCTCAACTGTTACGAAGTTGATGTGCAGTTAATAAGTGCAATAAATATTTATACTGGAAAAGAAAATCGTGAGAGAATCGTGATCTCAATTCTAAGCCAAAAAATCGTGATTCTCATTTTATGCAAAATCGAACAGCCCTAGCGGCATCTCGCTGATCCGGATGCGTGGACCACGTTTTGTGTTTAACCCTTTGTGCAGAATCCGTGTTCCTGCTCTCATTTACTGTTTTAGATGTTTGGTGGTTGTAGGAATTTTGTGAGGTTTAACCTGAGATTCTGGTGTTTTGGGCAAAATAAATTTATATTCAAAAATCGATTCAGGATTTGGTCAGAGGGCCCGGTGGCGCCAGTGTCCGGCAGCCTCGCCTCTGTCAGTGCGCCCCAGGGTGGCTGTGGCTACAATGTAGCTGCCATCACCAGTGTGTGAATGGGTGGATGACTGGATGTGTAAAGCACTTTGGGGTCCTTAGGGACGAGTAAAGCGCTGTACAAATACAGGCCATTTACCATTTTTAATTAATCGATATCACGTTGTCCAAGCCAGAATCGATTTTAATCGATAATCAAAACCCACGTGCACAAACCTTGGCAGTTTGTCTGGAGCGTACAGCTGTGAGTTAACACAATTCACAGCAAATTGACTTCAGACTATGCAATTAACTCCCCTGTATACCAAAGTACTTCAGAGTCAAATGTGGAGCCGAGTGCCCAACAGGTGTCCCACACACCAGCTAATCTGCAACAGATCAAGCCTGAAGTAATGCTGTAAAGAAGAGCAGGCTAGACTTCCTCCACAGTGATGTGAGGGTTCAATTTAGAAAGCTGGGTGTGCTTAGTTTTTCTAAGGACTATGTGTTTGGACAACATGTCCATATGAAGTAAAGACTGTGTTTTGTTTTGTAGATAATGAGGAGATCGCTCTCTTCCTGCTGCAAAACGGAGCAGGGTTCTCTTCATACACCCTTATGGACCATCCAGCCTTCAGCAAACGTATTCTCAGACTGAAACTGCAGGAAACATACGAGGCAGAAGGAGACAAGGTCCGTGCTGCTTATCCAGTGAATACATGGCTGTTAAAGGAGATTACTGTTGTTGATCACATTTTTATTTCTTTTTTCTTATCTCCATGTTTGGTCTTCATGTCCTGTCAGATATCTATTCAGGATCTCTGCAGGACTTACTTATAGCACGGAGAGTTTATACAGTACTTATTTAGGAAGGTAACTTCATTGTTTTATTGTGTGGGAAAGTAAATGTTATTAACCTGTTTCCACCAAAACTGCCAGCCTTATATGGGTGACCACAACTGTCAAAACATAATTAAAGCCCTAATAAATTAGGGGCTGCAGAGGGACGTAACACCTCCTCCCTCAAAAGTACTCTAGGACCCCTACATTTATTAAAAGCCCCTCTGAAGCCTTCAGGTCCTTGATCCACAAACCTGAAATAAAAGTAAAAGCTAACAGAAGCACAGTGTTCACATCTTTAAGCATGGATGCCCCTGCATGAGGATTTAAAGTCGCCACACTGAACACACAAAAAGTAACATGTGACCAACACAAAGGAGCACAACAGTCAAACCCAAAATGATTACCTGACCTGCTAGAACACAAAACCAAACGTAGCAACAAATAATCACAACCAAGTGATCTGTTGACTCCACCACACAAATAATCACATACAAGTGGCGCTATACCACAACAAGTTACTTTAATGCAGTGGTTCCCAAACTTTCTTTGCTGGGCCCCTCCTTGTTTTACAAGAAAAATGATGCCCCCCCCCTTCTCGCGCGTGCACACGTGCACAAACACACCCTCCAATCACACGCGCCCATATTTTGCTCCATTGCTGTTTATTTCACACCTCAAACATTTAGTAAACAGTTAAGCAAATACAAGTAAACAGCAATAAATTACAGGTAGTAATAAAATAAACTACTAACTCGTTTACGCTGCGTCCGCACCTACACGGGTGATTTTGAACACGCAGCTGTTTCGTCCACGTAAACAATGTTTCGAATCAAAACTGAGATTTTTTAAACTCCTTTTTTGCGTTTCCGTGTGGACGAGGAATACAGAGTTGGTCACGCAGCGTCAAAGGTATGTGCCTTTATTCACGTCACGCTGTGGCCACGTTATTGTTTACATGAGATGAACTGCAGAATGATAGAGACAAAATACTGTTAATCTGACTGTCTGCAGGTTTTACACGCAGTTACTGTCCCTCTGTTTACAAAGGCAGAGGCGTCACGGTGTCATTATTTTACATGTAGTTGTTTTTTCCTGTGTAATAATGTTCAACATTGTTATCAATACATATTTCAAAAAATGCCTCTCTGTGCAAAATGGGTTCAAAAACATAAACAGCTGTTGGATCCTGTTAGTCTGTGATGTAAACAGCCCAGCGCTGCTCCTGATGCAGGGGAAACCAACCGTGCAGGGAGACCTACCTCAGCACCTGTGCAGGTGAAGCCAAAGGGCAGATTTGCTTCAGCAGATTTTCTAGTCTTTGTCTTAGAATGAAGTTGGTTTGGAAACATATTCAGCGACGCTTCATCTCCTGCTTTGCGTTTGTGTGGGCGCCCCGTGCTAGCAGTGTCCAAGCATTTTGTTTTTTTAGGGTTAACATAATTAAAGCCCTAATAAATTATTAACTATTTTCAGAATATGTGACCATTAAGAGTTGTGAGAGGTAGCTCTGAATGCATCTGTGTTCTTCACAGTCTAGTAAAACATTGCCCTGTGTGTGTCTGTGTGTAGGTTGTCAGTGTGTGTTGGCGTGGTCTTCAGCTGCCTTGGTTGGAGCTGGATTGGTTCATGGATGTCTCTGCGCATATCACCCAGCTGGACCTGTCATCTAACTGCCTGTCTTCTCTGCCCTCCGTGGTGCCCTGGGGTCTCATCAGTCTGAGGACTTTGGATCTTTCTAACAATGAACTTCAGGAGCTTCCTTTAGCAAACAACTCCCAGGAAGTCATCTGCTCCAGGTACATGAGGACATAGTCCTGGAACGCCTCCATTGGGAATTTGTCGATTTACTTTAAAAATTAGCAAAGGAAAGTCATTCACACGCTAATAATTTTGTGTGTGTTGCCCTTTTCTTGTCTTGGTCTTTGTCTTGCCACTGAACTTTGCCTTGTTCACAATCAGGTAAATTACCTTTCTTCCCAGTGCTTGGTATGAATTTTCTTAGCTCTTCTTGACCGTGTCTACAAGCCTAAAGGCACAGAGTTGCTGCCATGTGATTGGCTATCCTGATAATCTATACTTAATTGATTTATAGACAAATGTAATTGTAGGGTAGGGATAACCCTAACCTCCATTTTTCCTCTGCTTTAGTTTACAACAGGTGAATCTCTCTGAGAACCAGCTGAGCAGTTTGCCACCTGGACTTCTCCATCTCACTCACATCCAGAAACTCTCTGCTGCCAAGAACCAGCTCACAGTTCTGTTTGACCTCCCTAAAAGTATGTTCCAACTTTTCTTCTATGTATGTACTGCTGTATGCACTTATGGACAGAGATATGCTAACCCTAACCATTTTATTTTTTTTTGCCTTAAATGGAACAACAGATATAGGTGAGATGACTGAAACAGTAAATGTATAAGTCAGCTACTGTATAGACGAGGCGAGTCAGATTCTTTGTACTTGAAATAAAACTTGTGTGTAACCACATAAATTTAGGGGTACGGAAATGAAAGAAAGAAAGAAAACATTAAGAAGTAAATAATAAATGTATTAAATAATAAATATAAAACATTTGAAAAACAAAATAAACTTAATGAGAATAAGTCTTAAATGTATTGTTACTAGAGTCTTTGAGGTGGGGGGGTCAATGAAAGTTCAGATGTCTCCCAGCACTGACAGGGAGCGAGGGTAGCATGGATGCACTTGTTGTGTAAACATAATTTATTTCACAATTCATCTTTCAGGCTCATCATGTTTGGTTTTAAGTCTTATTTTATTGCACTGAAACACCCGTGTAGTTTCATTTTGACTCTCCCCTTCTCACATGGGTGTCACACAGTCTTTCCCACCTCACATCCTGCAGAGATGAGCAGGTGAAAGAACATCACAGATAAAGGAAAAAATGTTCAAATAAACAGATGAACATGTATGGAAGGAAATTTGTCTCAAAGGGGTCCAAATAAGGCTGGGCAACTGATTTGATTCCATTTTTACTCAGACAATCAGAAATATTCTAATTCAGATCATTGGTGAGACGTCATCAGAGGTGTAAACATCGCAGCAGAGGCCTTTGTGTCAAAGTAACTGAGGATAAAACACAGAAAAACATGAAGGAGATTTTCCTGGCCTAGATTTTTATAGCAGATAACCTTAAAAATGTTCTGCAGTAGAAGAAAAATGGAAGAAACCATGAATCAACAAATGAATATTACCTGATGCTGCTGAAGTGAAGCAAAGTTACAGAGGTTTGATTAGAGACATGGCTAAGCGTTTTGCAACTTAGCCTCATTTTAAAAAGTTTACATTTCTTCAGTTTTGAACAGCAGAAATGAGCCTTTCTTGTTGGGAAAAGAAAACAGCAGCCGTCAGCGCCGTACACAGCGATAGTCTGATGCATAATAAGCGCATAATGCAGAAAACAGATTTTTGATGGTAAACTGGTCTCTGAGTACACTGAGAGAGAGGCACGATGTGCAGGAAGTAAACGCAAAAGGATTTCATGATGATATTTTTCAAACGTGAAGCGTAGTTTTCTTTTGCTGCTGGTTCGGTGAATTTTGGTCGGAGTGGCAAAACCTGAGTTAGTATCGCATTATTCAAACTAAAATGGATATTTTAAACCCACTCTAATTACAAATGCACACAGTGTGATCCACAAGTGTAAACTAAGATTTACAAACGTGTGCAGTACAGTCGTCCCTCACTATAACGCGCTTCACCTGTCACCTCGCAGTTTTGCAGATTTTTTATGTGGAATTTTGCTTCTTTTTTTTTTCCTTACAGCGCATTGTGTTCTGCCTCCTGATTGGCTGTAGACCATTGTCAATCAGTCTCGTGCCGTGTCTCCTGTACAGTACAGAATGTGTTCAGCTTGTCAAATTTACATACAGTGGGGCAAAAAAGTATTTAGTCAGCCACCGATTGTGCAAGTTCCCCCACTTAAAATGATGACAGAGGTCAGTAATTTGCACCAGAGGTACACTTCAACTGTGAGAGACAGAATGTGAAAAAAAAATCCATGAATCCACATGGTAGGATTTGTAAAGAATTTATTGGTAAATCAGGGTGGAAAATAAGTATTTGGTCACCTCAAACAAGGAAAATCTCTGGCTCTCACAGACCTGTAACGTCTTCTGTAAGAAGCTTTTCTGTCCCCCACTCGTTACCTGTATGAATGGCACCTGTTTGAACTCATCATCTGTATAAAAGACACCTGTCCACAGCCTCAAACAGTCAGACTCCAAACTCCGCCATGGCCAAGACCAAAGAGCTTTCGAAGGACACCAGGAAAAGTATTGTAGACCTGCACCAGACTGGGAAGAGTGAATCTACAATAGGCAAGCAGCTTGGTGTGAAAAAATCAACTGTGGGAGCAATCATCAGAAAATGGAAGACATACAAGACCACTGATAATCTCCCTCGATCTGGGGCTCCACGCAAGATCTCATCCCGTGGGGTCAAAATGATCATGAGAACGGTGAGCAAAGATCCCAGAAGCACACGGGGGGACCTGGTGAATGACCTGCAGAGAGCTGGGACCAAAGTAACAAAGGTCACCATCAGTAACACACTACAACGGCAGGGAATCAAATCCCGCAGTGCCAGACGTGTTCTGCTGCTGAAGCCAGTGCATGTCCAGGCCCGTCTGAAGTTTGCCAGAGAGCACATGGATGATACAGCAGAGGATTGGGAGAATGTCATGTGGTCAGATGAAACCAAAGTAGAACTTTTTGGTATAAACTCAACTCATCGTGTTTGGAGGAAGAAGAATACTGAGTTGCATCCCAAGAACACCATACCTACTGTGAAGCATGGGGGTGGAAACATCATGCTATGGGGCTGTTTTTCTGCCAAGGGGACAGGACGACTGATCCGTGTTAAGGACAGAATGAATGGGGCCATGTATCGTGAGATTTTGAGCCAAAACCTCCTTCCATCAGTGAGAACTTTGAAGATGAAACGAGGCTGGGTCTTCCAACATGACAATGATCCAAAACACACCGCCCGGGCAACAAAGGAGTGGCTCCGTAAGAAGCATTTGAAAGTCCTGGAGTGGCCTAGCCAGTCTCCAGACCTCAACCCCATAGAAAATCTGTGGCGGGAGTTGAAAGTCCGTGTTGCTCGGCGACAGCCCCAAAACATCACTGCTCTCGAGAAGATCTGCATGGAGGAATGGGCCAAAATACCAGCTACTGTGTGTGCAAACCTGGTAAAGACCTATAGTAAACGTTTGACCTCTGTTATTGCCAACAAAGGTTATGTTACAAAGTATTGAGTTGTATTTTTGTTATTGACCAAATACTTATTTTCCACCCTGATTTACCAATAAATTCTTTACAAATCCTACCATGTGGATTCATGGATTTTTTTTTTCACATTCTGTCTCTCACAGTTGAAGTGTACCTCTGGTGCAAATTACTGACCTCTGTCATCATTTTAAGTGGGGGAACTTGCACAATCGGTGGCTGACTAAATACTTTTTTGCCCCACTGTAAATCTTCGATCGCTGGCAGTGTGACTCTGAAGTGCTGCACTGTGTGTTTGTAAGTTTTCTCCCCAACAAACAACAATGTCGACAAAACGTTTTGCACCGTCGAAGGCCCCTGTTGGTTCCTTTGGTTTCATTCTATAATACTGGACTTATTTTTCTACGAAGGTTTGCACTTTGAGAGTTTAAACAAGAGAGAAAAGTGTGAAAATGTTTGTGCCTGTCTGAGAAAAGTGTATAAAGTGTGTAGTGAGGGGTTTTACAAACGTCTATAGTAATTGTAAAAAATAAAGCTGGCTACTTATTGGATTTCACCTCTCACGGGTTATTTGTGGAACTTAACTCCCACGATAATCAGAATCAGAAAGGGTTTTATTGCCAAATGTTGAGCAGGTTTACAACATTAGGAAATTGCTGCGGTGCTTCAGTGCAAACATACTGTCATAAATTGCGATTAAATAGACATGAAAAAAATAAAAGTAGGAATAAGAATTAAAAGTGCTACGTAGAAAGATATGTGCATGAGATATACATGAGATATACATGATATATACATGATATATACATGAGTGCAGGTGGTGATCAGTGCCAAACATGGAATGATGCAGTGACACAGCGTAGGGTCATGTGTTAGTGGCGGGGACAGTCATATGGTTATTGTTCATGTGTCCGACAGCAGAGGGGAAGAAACTGTTCTTATGGCGAGAGGTTCTGGTGCGAATGGACCGGAGCCTCCTGCCAGAGGGGAGCAGGTCAAACAGACTGTGTCCAGGGTGAGAAGGGTCAGCTGAGATCCGAGCTGCACGCCGCAATGTCCTGGAGGTGTACAGGTCCTGCAGAGATGGGAGTCTGCAGCCAATCACCTTCTCAGCAGAGCGCACAACACGCTGCAGTCTCTGTTTGTCCCTGATAGTGGCTCCAGCGTACCACACGGTGATGGAGGAGGTGAGGATGGACTCGATGATTGCAGTGTAGAACTGCATCATCGTCCGTGTTGGCAGGTTGAATTTCTTCAGCTGCCTCAGGAAGTACATCCTCTGCTGGGCTTTCTTGATGACGGAGGTGATGGTGGGCTCCCACTTCAGGTCCTGAGTGATGGTGGTACCCAGGAAGCGGAATGAGTCCACAGAGGTGATGGGGGTGTCAGTCAGGATGATGGGAGGGAGTGGAGCTGTGTGCTTCCTGAAGTCCACAATAATCTCCACTGTCTTCTGGGCATTCAGCACCAGGTTGTTGTGGCTGCACCAGGACACCAGACGTTCAACCTCCCTCCTGTAGGCAGACTCGTCCCCGTCCGAGATGAGCCCAATAACGGTGGTGTCATCTGCGAACTTGATTAGCTTGACAGACTGGTGGGTGGAGGTGCAGCAGTTGGTGTACAGGGAGAAGAGCAGAGGAGAAAGAACACAGCCCTGAGGGGAGCCGGTGCTGATGGTCCGGGAGTCCGAGACATTCTTCCCCAGCCTCACGTGCTGCTTCCTGTCCGTCAGGAAGTCAGTGATCCACCGGCAGATGGGATCAGGCACGTTCATCTGGGAAAGCTTGTCTCGGAGATGGTCTGGAAGGATGGTGTTGAAGGCAGAGCTGAAGTCCACAAACAGGATCCTGGCGTAGGTTCCTGGGGAGTCCAGATGCTGCAGGATGAAGTGTAGGGCCATGTTGATGGCGTTATCTACAGACCTGTTGGCTCTATATGCAAACTGCAGGGGGTCCAGGAGGGGGGCCGTGAGGGTCTTGAGATGGGAGAGAACTAGGCGCTCAAATGACTTCATGACCACAGATGTCAGAGCCACGGGTCTGTAGTCATTTAGTCCAGTGATCCTAGGTTTCTTGGGGACAGGGATTATGGTAGAGGACTTGAAGCAGGCAGGCACATGACATGCCTGCAGTGAGGAGTTGAAGATGCCAGAAAACACTGGGGCCAGCTCGTTTGCACAGTGTCTGAGGGTGGCAGGAGACACACCGTCTGGGCCGGGAGCTTTCCGAGTATTCAGACTCTTAAACTGCTTCCTCACATCTGCTTCATGAATATGAAGAGTTGTGGTGGGAGGAGGTGGTGTGAAATCCTCTTTTGTGTGGGGTGAGGAGGGGGGTGTTGTAGGTGAACAGTTTGAAGGTGGTGATGGCTCTATGGAGGGGGGAGAGGTGGGGGAATGAGTGTCCAAAGTGCCTCTATTGTTGGGGCCGTTGGAGGTGTGAAGGCTGCCTGATGGCTCGTCTAAACGGCAGTAGAAGTCGTTGAGGGTGTTGGCCAAGAGCAAGTCATCAGTGGAGTGGGGGGTTTTAGGCTTGTAGTTGGTGATATTCCTAAAACCTTTCCACACAGAGGCCGAGTCATTCTCTGAGATCTGCTGCTGTATCTTCTCAGAGTGCTGATGTTTAGCAATGTCCACTTCTTTAGTGAACCTGTACTTGGCCTCTCTGTAGCAGTCCCTGTCTCCGCTTCTGAACGCCTTACTCTTTTCCAGCCACAGCTTTTTGAGTTTAGGAGTAAACCAGGGTTTGTCATTGTTATAACTCACCCTGGTGCGTGATGGCACAATGCTGTCCTCACAGAAGTGGATATAGGAGGTGACAGTGTCCGTAAACTCGTCCAAGCTGTTAGAAGCAGCCTTCATTGTGTCCCAGTCTGTGGTCTCCAAACACGTGCGAAGCTCCTCCACAGCCTCGTTGCTCCACAGTTTTTTAGTCCTCACGACAGGTTTGGAGAGCTTCAGCCTCTGTCTGTACGCGGGGATTAGGTGGATCATGACGTGGTCAGAAAGTCCGAGTGAAGCGCGCGGCACCGCGCGATAGGCCCCGCTGATCGTGCTGTAACAGTGGTCTAATGTCCTCTCTGGTCGGGCATTTAATATACTGCTTGTATTTGGGAAGCTAATGGCTCAGATTGGCTTTGTTAAAGTCCCCAAGAGCAATGATGAGAGAGTCCAGGAATGTCCGCTCCATGTGCAGTATCTGCTCCGCGAGTGCGCACTGAGCTGCTTGCGCATCCGCGTCTGGCGGGATGTAAACAGCGGCCAGGATGAATGAAGCAAACTCCCGCGGAGAGTAAAACGGTTTGCAGTGAATAAAAAGATATTCCAGAGAGGGAGAGCAGTGCTGAGCAATCACTGTCACATCTGTGCACCAGCCACTATTAATGTAGAAGCAGACCCCTCCACCTTTGGACTTACCGGAGAGAGCGGCCTGCCGGTCCGCGCGCAGCAGATGAAAGTCCTCCAGCTTGAGCGCGCTGTCCGGGATGTCCTCACAGAGCCACGTCTCCGTAAAACATAAGACACAGGAGGAGGCAAAGTCTCTGTTCATGCTTCTCATCAGGGCCAGTTCGTCGATCTTATTCCCGAGTGAGCGTACATTAGAAAGGAAGATCCCAGGAAGAGCCGTTCGCAGTCCGCGTCTCCTCAAACGCACGAGAGCGCCGGCTCGCTTTCCTCTCTTTCGGCGTCTCGCTCTCCTGGTCAGAGTCTGCAGTAAATCTGCCGCAGATGCGACAAATATTGGAAATAAATCCACAGGCATTGTGGTCCTGTAGTTAAGGAGCTCTTCTCTGGTGTAAGAGTATCCAGAGGAGTGCCCAGACACAGAAGAAATGCACAAAAACAAAACAGAAGTAACGCACTGAAGCACCAGGGCATCCATACGCGGCGCCATCTTGGTCCCTAAACAAGGGACCGCTGTAATTTGTAACAAAGAAATCAAACCATGTCCATAAATTATGTGTAATACTGAGAAATGACACAGGTAAAAAGTATTGAACACATGAAGAAAGGGAGGTGCAAAAAGGCATGGAAAGTCGTGACACTACCTAAAATAATCTATAAGTAATTACAAAACAAATTAATATCAGCTGGTTTGGTCCCAATTGATGGCCTCTGAAAAGGTGTCACACAAGAAACATGTCATGATGGGTAAAACACCTTTGCAATCTTATTGTTGCAAAACATACTGATGACATTTCTGACAATTTCTAAACTACTGGAGTTTTCAGTCGGCGCTGCTGTGGCTATAATCTGGAAGTGGAGAGAGCTGCTCCTTGCAAGACTTCAGACAGAGGAGTTAAAGCGCCAAGGACTGCTTGCAGAGAACTACAGAAAGACCTAGAATCAGCACATACAATTGTTTAAATAAAATGTAATAAAAAAATAAATAATAATGCGCTCACCTGACTGGCCTGTATGCACGCTCACCACGCAAGGCTCCATTGCTGAAGAGAAAGCTGTTTACCATTTGCTCTACATTTAGACAAGCCTGTGAAATACTTGGAGAATATAGTCTGGTCAGATGAGACCAAAATGAACTCTTAAGACCATGTTTGGAGGTCAAAAGGCATTGTCTATAGTTGTAGGGGAAAAAAGGAACATCGAAACTGAACTTATTTTCCGAGATTTGTTGAAAGACTCTTTTAAAATCTTTACAAAGGGACCAATACAGCATGTTAACATGTTTAATGTTATGCATTTTCTTCTATTTGATCTCAAAAAGCTCCTAAAACAGTCAGTGATCCCTGTTGACCTCCCTCGGCTTTTATTACCGCTAATCATTTATTTAAGCTCAGTTTTTAAAACCTTAGGATGTAACTACAGCCCAGCCCATGCAGCAGTATATGAATGACTAACCTCGTATTGTGGATGGATTATCTCAGTTGTTCTCCTGGCTGAAGTTTGGTCCTTTTACAGCATCCTGCCATGCGATTACATTTGTTCCTGACCACCGAGAACACTCACGTTAACTTTTATCGAGTGGAAAAAAAGTTAGCTTGTTTATATCATGCTAACATAGCTGTGTCGCTAGCGGTCACGTAGCACATCATTATATACCAGCTAGCCCAACTTCAGTAACCCTACAAACGTCCCTGCTGTTTAGTTTTCTGTCTTCATTTATGTTGGAAGTGATAACAGAGCTGTACGTTTTAATTTGTTTCCAAAACCCCGCAGTCAGGACATGCTATATTGTATTTAGATAGAAGCTAGCGAGCTAACTCCCTGCTAACTTCTAACTCCGTCAAATGTCATAAATTCCGTTTTCATGGATGCCTGGATGTTAAACTCAATTGTTACACCTGGTAGAGCAGAACGCTGATCATTTTATTAAAGATGAAAGACTTTAGACAGTTTTTCAACTCTCAGTAATGCTGAGTGTTTGTTTGATATATGGACCTGCAGCGGAGTTTAGGCCCAGACACGGCTAGTGACGTCAGACTGAACAACCGGATCGCAAGATAATAACCACTCCTGTACCGATTGTGTGGGTACAATCTTTGTCTATTCAGCTGTAGCGAGCTCAGTTCTCACAGTCATGTAGGCACCAGCCTGATAATGAAGACACCAAGAGTGCGTCATGACCTTGAACACGTTTTACACTCAGTTGTTTTCTAGATCTTCACACTCATTCTTTGTTCAAGAAAGTCACAGTGACATATCAACAGTACACAGGGGTTAGATCATTACAAACACAGTTTGTATAGTTTTCTACATGGATATGAATGAATGTTGAAATCCCATATTCTTTAAATCACCTGAAGAGTGGAATTATATATTTTAATTATTTAAACTGACGAATCCCAAGTAAAACCAGAGCATTTGCACATCCATTCTACTTTGCTGTGTGTGTGTGTGTGTGTGTGTGTGTGTGTGTGTGTGTGTGTGTTGAATAATGAACTGCCAGGTTAGGGGTTTTATTTAAGAAACCTGTTTCAGTGCCAAGAAAACCTATACAAACTAAAAACAGATGAAAATAGGTTTGATTTGCTGAAAGATGGGAGAATCCATGACACACGGGTCAATGGTTTCAGTTTTAATCACCAGTCACCAAATGCAAAGATTTGAACCACCTGTCTGCTGAAGACAAATGCAGCAATGAATGCAGCAACCCTGGCTAGAAGGTACTCATTCGCACTAATAAATCCTACAAATGTAGTGTGTGCTATTGCATAAGCTCGCTTATTAAATCTGACAAATATTGTGCTATTGGATACTGAAGAAATTTTGAGCATGCATAAGCTCCTTTAAGAGGACAATAGAATCAATAGGGAGAGTCATCAGAAGCAAAGAACTGAAGAGTTTTATGTTGTGAGAAAAAGGCTGACATCAGGAGTAAAGATCAGTTGCACCACTGGCAGGAGAGGGAGGTGAAAAACTCTTGTGTTTCAGGGCGAGGCACAAACAGGAATTTGGCCCTAACCCTAAGAGAACATACAAGTGACTGTGAGCGCCATGTCATGTTTGTCTTACAAACAACAACAAGTCATTATTTCTCTAAATGATATGCAAATCAACTTATATATTTTATTGTCTTTTTTTATGCATCATATTTCCATTGCAATTAAATAACCATAACGATTAGAGACTATTTCTTTCTTTATAAGTGGGCAAAAAGAATGTGGGGAAAAAATGAAAATGGATTTTTAGATCACTTTTCTCGTAGTGTGTCAGATACGTTTTTGAGCATCCCACTTTTATTTGTGGTAATTCACACTAGTTTTAATGTCTAGTTTATATGTGTTGTTTAATTCCATTCTAACAGCCACTAACTGGATCGGTCTTCGTAAGCTAGAGGAGCTGGATGTGTCTGAAAACTGCCTGACCAGTCTGTCCACAGCTGTCATGCACTGTTTGAAATCCCTGAGGCTCCTCAATGTGAGCAGGAACAAGCTGAGCACCTTCCCTGACCCCTGGGCCTGTCCACTGGTAAAAAGCCATAATTATTCCTTTCTGTTTTTTCAACACTAATATACTGCAGATGCAGTTAGCCTTGGTTTTTTCGTTTTCATTTTGATGCTGATTCTATACATTCACCCACAGAGATCAGCCTTTTAGAAGTTATGCATAGTGACACTAATATATATATTTCTGTCTTTTCCTGTGCAGAAGCAATGCAAAGCTTCTTCCAATTTGATTGAGAATCTTCCAAACACCATCTCCATCTTTTGGAGGAATCATCTGGAAGAAGTAGACTTCTCTGACAACAGTCTGAAGGAACTTCCTTCATATATCTTTGAACTGGAGGTAGGAGCACTGATGTAGATCTTTTATTAGATATATTAATATTCATCAAGATGGAAAAATCTCTTAATTAAAAAACAAGCAAACAAACGGTTGACTACTTAAAGTAGTAGCAGTGATCTGAACAACCTTCAGATGGCACTACTTCTCTGTGTTTGGCTTCATGAATCTTTTAAGTTCTGCAGTCTAAAACAAATACAGCATAAATCTGTTAGATGCAAAAATATCTGGCTCAGCCTGCAGATTATATTTGGTGCATGGATTGTAGTGCTCTTAATATAACAGTAGACAGCCAAGCTTTAAACTGCTACGATCAGTTAATAAACATTATAACATAGTTATATTACTGTATTATACTACTGTGGGTAGACTGAGTTACAGGATGGGTAAGATAAAAAATGTTAAAGGTTCTTTAGATTTATTCATTTTCATTTTATTTATTTGTAGTTATTTGTCTCACAGTTGTGACACCGTTGGTTAGACAAACTGAGGTAGAACCAGCAAATAAGGAGGCAAAAGGGAATACAATATTAGTCTTTAAAACACTTTATCCTAGATGTTCTGATAAGTCCATTCCAAAGTAGTGGCTTAATCATATTATTGTATTTTTCATACATTTGTCTGAAGACTGTTTGGTCACTGCAGTTAGCAAACTTTCCCTATTGCTTATGACCTTATTGGCATTGTTAATGATACAGTATACTTGAATCACCAGTGGGTGGCTGTACTACTGATCAGAAGGTTGGTGGATTGATCCCTGGCTCCCCGAGTCCCTATCCTTGGGCAAGATACTAACCCCAAGTTGCTCTCGGATGCATCCATCAGAGTGTGAATGTGTGTGAATGTTAGCTAGTAAGCACTTAAAGCATAGAAGAAAGTGCTTGTGTGGATGTGGCATGCTGTATTAAGTGTTTTGAGAGTAGAAAAGTGCTGTATAAGAATCAGGCCGTTTACCAGAGACCACCTTAGCCATAAACAGCCAGCTGTATTTTCCTTGGATTGAAAAAGTGAATGTGTGGTTTGCAGTATCTAATTTGTCTTCTCATTCATTGTCCTATCAGGCTGTGGTCTCTTTGAGATTGTGTGAGAATTACATTACAACACTCCCAGCCCCCAATAAGTGGAAGTGCTCTAAGCTCAAGACACTTGATCTTTCTCAAAACCATCTGGGCAAGTACGTCCTGTCATCACAAACACAACATCATTATGTACATGTATATTTTGTCTAGTATAGTCAACTGGTCCAGAGGACTCATGCTGAGTCTAGCTAAGCTTTCATAACACTTCAGTGAATGAACAGAGTCGACTGATTTATTCATTAATTATTGATTTTGAATACTGTTATGAAATCTTGTTAGGTCAAGCTTTTAACTTCTATGGATAGTTTAAGCTCGTCATGTGTTTAATTGAGCTTAAGCTCAAAATATATAGATTACATCTGTCACCCTTTCATGACTTTGTTTTTACAAATGAATTGACTCAATTACAGGCATTAAAATTCAGAATGATTCAGGTTTACACTAGTTTACAACTAGATTCATGCTTTTGGTGTAAACTGTAGATATAATATGCAGTGCAAGGGGAGGGGGGGCTTCAGTGAGATTTTGCTGAAATTTCACTGAAGCACCTCAAAATGGTACAGAGTAAATTGTATGGTGCCCATGTGCTAACAAAAAAAGATGAATGATAGGTATAGAAATCCTCACATGGAAATTCGACAACCTTTGCATGTAGAACTCAGCAACCACGCACACAAAGAAGCCATCACGCACGTAAGTGGGTCTGCTTTGCATACACAGCTACTTTTCATGGTCTTGTGGGTGAATACCATGGAGCCGATTTAAAGAAACAGGTAGTTAATCTACAAAAGCTGGACAGAGCCATAGGAAGTCCTTAATCCTTAGTAGGACTACTATCTCTTACTGGTATCTGCTCCTTTGTGCAAGGACTAAGATGAGGACTGCCTCCGCCCTACAAAATCACCTCCAGCAGGCCAGTATTGTGAATATCTCTGACCGGACAGAAATGACTGGCATTTTCCAATGAATACCAAAATCTGATGCAGGTATTCGTTGCCACTTGCACAGAAATTCATCAACCGTTGCACTTAGAATTAAGCAACCACACGCGCAAAGAAGTCATCACACACATAACTGTGTCACGCTGTTGCAAACTGGTTTAAAGAATTTCTTCTTTCAGCCGGTCTAGAGGCCACCCCAAAATACAGCCTGTTCAGTTTCTTCCTGTGTCCAGAGGAGAAACTGCTGCTCCAACAGACCACACCATAAAAGAAGGCTGATGCCACCATAGAGTCATAGAAGGGTTTCAGGAGCTCCCTCTGCACTCCAAAACCCTGAGCCGTCTGCATAAAGCTAAACTCTCAGCCACAAGCTCACCTGGAGCCAAAGATAAGCAAGAGCCAGTCTTTCCAGGGTTTTCAGCAAGTGTGATGCCAGAATCACCAACTGTTGAGGTCTGTGGGCTTCTGAAGATAAAACCAGAGCTATTGAAAAAGTTATTCACTTCATTCGCCCACTTTGTTTCGTAACAAAACAGGAATTTAAAACTATTTCAGCTTCGTGGGTTCTGAGAGGATCTCCTCCCAGATCTAGACCAGAACCTAAAAACGTTCCTGGACAGTCTGGGGGACAACCTGGTGTCATTGAATGGGCCAAAACACAGACAGAGTTATTGTACTGGATTTGGGGGCCATCCATCAGGAACTGCCTGCAAACTCTTGCCGCATGGGGCCAGGCATCGTCCTACACTAACTCCGGAACCCAGGACCCACTGCACCAGCTTAGGCTCATACAATAGGTCGAGGGATTATACCTTTATTCTTAATAGCAGTCATTGTGCTACTGCCTACTCCATAGAGGTCTGTGCTTCCATTCATGGATACGTATCCCCAAACCATCACTGACCCACCACCAAAACTGATCAAGCTGACAGGCAGCACAACATTCTCCACAGCTTCTACTGACCCTTTCACCTCTGTTGCATATGCTCAGGATAAACCTGGTCTCATTTGGGAGAAGCACAGGATGGACCCAACGATTCTGGTATTCAATGAAAAATGCCAGTCATTTCTGATTGGTCAGAGACATTCACAACAGTGGCATACTGGAGGTCATTTTGTAGGGCTGAGGCAGTCCTCATCCTGGTCCTCCTGGCACAAAGGAGCAGATATTGCAGCACAACTAAGGGTCCATTCGTGGTCTGAAAGCTGAAGGCTCTGCCTCCCATAATACTTTTAAATATCCTAGGAACCACAAGTAAAGCAGCTGAGAGCAAACTGCTCTTCTGAGTTGTTATGGTACTATGAGGTCTTAAAGATAATGCCATCCATGTAAACATCTGGTTAGATACCATATTTCTAAGATTTCTAGGGCCAAGTAAAATAATCTCAGATTTATCTGAATATAGAAGCAGCACATTGAACATTATGCAGGTCTTTATGTCTTTTAAGATATTCCTGTAGTTTAACTAAATGGTGTGTGTTATACTGGTCCCAGCGCAAGAAAAATTAACCAGAGAGAAAGAGTCTAAAAAGTTATCAATATTATTGAAAGTAGCTGTACGTAATGATATGTTTCTGAGATGGTTATACTGATATATATAATAATAATTACATAATTATAAAAAACTAAAAACTGACACTGGTGTATAATCTGTGTTTCATTTTGTCTAGTCTTGTCTATAATCTCTGTAGAGATTTCTGAACATATAAATTTATCTTCCATTCTCAGTGATTGAGAAGACAAGAAAAGGAATAGCTGCATACAGTTTATTACTTTAACTCTGGTGAATCATCAGGGCTGTTGATTTTTAAAGTCACTGTTCTTCACACGAGTGGTCTGCTAACTGTATTTTAAAATGTGTCCATTAGAACAGAGGATAGTCCCAAATCCAGGAGACTGGCCTTCCTGACGACGTGGAACAGGAGGGACCCAGACCCAGGTAGAGGTCATTTCCCAGCTTGTGTGTGTGTGTGTGTGTGTGTGTGTGTACTAGTGCTGTCAGCGTTAATCTCGTTGAAATGACGTAGATGCCTTAACACAGCAAATCTCCTTTAGCGAGTGAGGGGCTGGACGGCACTAACGCATTGACCTCGTGCAGCCCCACGCACAGACTTGCCACGTTGACATCATTTTAACGAGATTAACGCTGACAGCACTAATATACAGCGGAACCCCGACTTACGAAATGAATTCGTTCCTGAGGGTCTTTCGTCAGTCGAAGATTTTCGTAAGTCGAAGCACCCATCGCGTCTTTTGAGTGAACGATAGGCTATAGGCTAATTGCTAACTGCAACAACAATATGTCGTTCAAATGGAACAGCGAAGCGCATGTACGAAAGCCAAGGGGGTGATTGATGATTCGGAAGGCATTGTAGGCATTCTGGGCTCAGCCAATCAGAGCCAGCGAATTTCATTACGCAGGTATTTTGCCGTAACACGGGCAGAAATATTGCCGTTAAGTGCCTTCGTAACGTGAATTTTTCATTAAATGGGGTATTCGTAAGTCGGGGTTCCACTGTATATGTATATGTAATTATGTAGCAAAGAACTGAAAAAATCTGAATTGAATTGAGAAGTTATAGGTGACTGAGTTGATCATACAGACAATCGGTCTTAAAGGTGCACCCTGTTTATGCATCTTCTGTAAATCATACATATTTGGTGCAGCTTCCCCTGGGTATAGCCTGTGGTATGAGGTCCGGTCAACAGCATTGCCTTGTTCTAACTGCTTCAGACAATCTCTTACCCTCATCCTGTAACCACTACCGGGGTCTCTTTTTTAGGGGCTCATAAGTATTTTTGTCACTTAGCAGTGACAAAGTTTTCTTATCATAGTCCTTCTGGTTTAGCAAAGCCATGCACCAACTTTTGTCTGCCAGAAGGATGAAAATGTTGTTGTCATTACTAAGTGATGTGACTGCTTTCCTCTCCTTCATACTCATGTTGGATGCTCAGGGCTTTTCGTTGCTGAGACAGGCCGACATCCTCGGGGTGGCATCCTTGTCTCTTCTGGCCGCTGATGACACACTCTGTATTTTGCTGGTGTTTCTGTCACACAACAAGTTGGCCAAACGTCTGTTGACAAGTGTTTTCAGGTGTTTTAAGTACAAGTACCTAGCCATGCACTTTACCTTTACAAACATTTGTGAAAGAAATGGTTCCTCTAAAGAGCTGTCATTGCATACCACCACTGCAACAAGTCAGTTCCTGGAATTTCTTCCCTCTTAGATATTCCAGGATTAACTGTAAGTTGTATAATTGCAGAGTGGAAGCATTTAGCAACCACAGCAACTCAGCAATAAAGTGGCAGACGACATATACCGTATTTCCCGGACTACAAAGCGCACCTGAATATTAGCCACACAAGCTAAAATCAGGGGAAAATCCTGTTTTGTACATACATTAGCCGCACCTGACCAAAAGCCGCAGGTGTTTCAATGTTGACTTATCATATGTAAGAGAATATGCACAAAGCGAATTGTCAGGAAAGAGATGGCTGTTTGGAGACACACCCCTTTTATTAATATTTTTAAAAACAAGTTATGGGTACATATTTGCACATGTAGTACATAACAGTAACCTACAGCACACCAGAAAAATAGATTCAGCCTACCTTTTAGGCTCAGGTGCAGCGACACAGCTTTAACAAGAAAAAAAAGTCAGTCATTCACCATCTTTCTCTTCTTCCTGCGCACTGAAACCACCAAAGTCCTCTCCTCCAGTGTCGGAAACGAACAGGCTCAGGATGGCTTCGTCATCCACTCTCCGCTTCTCTCCTTCGTTGTCACTTTCAAAACCAAAGAAATCCTCGTTGTCAGTGTCAGAGTCGAACACCCTCAGAAGGGCCGTGGCGGTGTCCTCTTCTCCATCATGCAGCAGTCCAGCCCTTCAAAATCCGTTGGTGATCGTGGATGTTTTCACACTTTTCCACGCTGTCAGAATCCACCGGTGGAGTTGAGCATAACTTGCTTTTCGCAAGTTTATCGCCGCTGGTCATCCACGACTCCCGCTGAACGCGTAGCGCTACTTTGAAGTTTGTTTTTCGCGCTACTTGTACGGCACTATGTTGCCTGGCGGATGGACATGTGACCAACATACCACTCTTGAACCCCGATCCTTCCGCCAGGCAACGTAGTGCCGTACAACAGCGGAACAAACAAAACAAATCGTCTTACGATATGACAAAAATCATGGACAATCCATAGAAAAGCCGCACCTGACTAAAAGCCGCAGGGTTCAAAGCTTGTGCAAAAAGTAGCGGCTTATAGCCCGACAATTACGGTAGTTGCCGAGCAGCGTTGTTTATTGCTGAGGCACATGATACTTAATAGCCTCCAGTTACTCGATTGACTGAAGAGTTCAAATTCTCCTCTGGTGTTAATATCAGCGCAAACGTGTACACCTGGAGCATCATTGCCAAGACATTCCTGTAGGTGGGCCATTAGTTACCCAGTGCTTTTGTGTATGTAGTATAGTATGTGGTTAAACTGTATCTTCCTGTGTGTGTTTGAGCAAATTTGCTATCTGTGGCTCTGTTCTTTTAGTGTGTGCAATAGAGTTCCCTGATGTTCTGCGTGATTCACTGGAATTGCTCTACTTGAATGACAACCAGCTGGAATGTGTTCCCCAATCAGTCTGTGGTCTGCACAATCTCAATGAACTCTACCTCTCAAAGTAAGTTCCCCTGTCTGTCTGCCAACACCCACCTGTCCTTCCTCATATTTCACACTGTTGTTATTGATTCAATTTTTAAAAAGTTACAAACCTCAAAATTGTTTTTTTTGTTAACAATATATGGGATGTGCAGGTCAGACACTGCAGTTACAGACCAATTTTTGCGGGCGGTTTATCCTTCAAGCTCGGGTCCTCTACCAGAGGCCTGGGAGCTTGAGGGTCCTGCGCAGTATCTTAGCTGTTCCCAGGACTGCGCTCTTCTGGACAGAGATCTCCGATGTTATTCCCGGGATCTGCTGGAGCCACTCACCTAGCTTGGGAGTCACCGCACCTAGTGCTCCGATTACCACGGGGACCACTGTTACCTTCACCCTCCACATCCTCTCGAGCTCTTCTCTGAGCCCTTGGTATTTCTCCAGCTTCTCGTGTTCCTTCTTCCTGATGTTGCTGTCATTCGAAACCGCTACATCGATCACTACGGCCGTCTTCTTCTGTTTGTCTACCACCACTATGTCCGGTTGGTTAGCCACCACCGTAGTCAAAGGAGCTTGCAAAGAAAAGCGTCTGGACTTCTTTAAGTTGCTTGAAGACGTTTCACCTCTCATCCGAGAAGCTTCTTCAGTTCTAAGGTCAAATGGTGGAGAGTCCCAGATATAAACCTAGTGGGAGTTTCCCCCCACAGAGGGACAAAAGGACCCCCTGATGATCCTCTAATCGCCTGAGCAAAGGTGTGAAACTGGCCGTGGGTCCCAATCAGCCAGAGTTTCGGGTGTGTTCATTGTGAAACCTGGCCCCACCTTATCATGCGAATTCCTGAGGTCAGATGGCCCAGGATGTGAGTGGGCGTTAAGGCGTCTGGGAGGGATCTCAAAACTGGATTATAGATGGCAGAGAGTTGGTGTCGTAAACCCCGCCTCTGTTCAAAGATGGTCGCTCACAGTGGACATAGATGCTTCTTTCACTCCTCTTTCAAACCATCTGTCCTCTCTGTCCAAAATGTGAGCATTGGCATCCTCGAAAGAGTGACCTTTATCCTTAAGATGCAGATGGACTGCTGAGTCTTGTCCTGTGGAGGTGGCTCTTCTGTGTTGTGCCATGCGCTTGTGAAGTGGCTGTTTGGTCTCTCCAATGTAGAGGTCTGAGCATTCCTCGCTGCACTGTACAGCATACACCACATTGTTAAGTTTGTGTTTTGGCGTTTTGTCTTTCGGGTGAACCAGTTTCTGTTCTGGTTGCTGGGTCTGAAATACAGTGTTTCTCAGACACTCACATCCTGGGCCATTTTCCCTCAGGAATTCGCATAAGGTGGGGCCAGGTTTCACAATGAACACACCCGAAACTCTGGCTGATTGGGACCCACGCCCAGTTACACACCTTGGCTCAGGCGATTAGAGGATCATCAGGGGGTCCTTTTGTCCCTCTGTGGGGGGTCACTCCCACTAGGTTTATATCTGGGACTCTCCACCATTTGACCTTAGAACTGAAGCAGCTTCTCGGATGAGAGGTGAAACGTCTTCAAGCAACTTAAAGAAGTCCAGACGCTTTTCTTTGACTACGATGACCTGGATGACTGAGAACCTTCACAGACATTTAGCCACCACCATTTTGTCCGTCTGTATCTGGAAGTCCCACAGGATCTTAGCTCGGTCATTCTCCACCACCCTTGGGGGCATCTCCCATTTTGACCTCGGGACTTCCAGGTTATACTCGGCACAGATGTTCCTGTACACTATGCCGGCCACTTGGTTATGGCGTTCCATGTATGCCTTCCCTGCTAGCATCTTGCACCCTGCTGTTATGTGCTGGATTGTCTCTGGGGCATCTTTACACAGCCTGCACCTGGGGTCTTGCCTGGTGTGATAGACCCCAGCCTCTATGGATCTTGTGCTCAGAACTTGTTCTTGTGCTGCCATGATTAGTGCCTCTGTGCTGTCTTTCAGTCCAGCTTTGTCCAGCCACTGGTAGGATTTCTGGATATCAGCCACCTCCTCTATCTGCCGGTGGTACATACCGTGCAGGGGCCTGTCCTTCCATGATGGTTCCTCGTCTCCCTCCTCTTTCTTGGGTTTCTGCTGCCTGAGGTATTCACTGAGCACTCGGTCAGTTGGGGCCATCTTCCCAATGTATTCTTGGATGTTCGTTGTCTCATCCTGGACTGTGGTGCTGACACTCACCAGTCCCCGGCCCCCTTCCTTCCGGTTAGCGTACAGCCTCAGGGTGCTGGACTTGGGGTGAAACCCTCCATGCATGGTAAGGAGCTTTCTTGTCTTTATGTCAGTGGCTTCTATCTCCTCCTTTGGCCAGCCTATTACCCCAGCAGGGTACCTGATCACGGGCAGGGCGTACGTGTTGATGGCCCGGATCTTGTTCTTACCGTTCAGCTGACTCCTCAGGACTTGCCTGACCCTCTGCAGGTACTTGGTGGTTGCAGCTTTTCTAGCGGCCTCTTCATGGTTCCCATTCGCCTGCGGGATCCCCAGGTACTTGTAACTGTCCTCTATGTCTGCAATGTTGCCTTCTGGTAGTTCAATCCCCTCAGTTCTGACTACCTTCCCTCTCTTTGTTACCATCCGACTACACTTCTCCAGTCCGAACGACATTCCAATGTCATTGCTGTATAGCCTGGTAGTGTGGATCAGTGAATCGATGTCTCGTTCACTCTTGGCATACAGCTTGATGTCATCCATGTACAGGAGGTGGCTGACAACTGCTCCGTTCCGTAGTCGGTATCCGTAGCCAGTCTTGTTAATGATCTCACTGAGGGGGTTCAGGCCTATGCAGAACAGCAGTGGGGACAGAGCATCTCCTTGGTAGATCCCGCACTTGATGGTGACTTGTGCTATGGGCTTGGAGTTGGCCTCTAGTGTTGTACGCCACATCCCCATTGAGTTCCTGATGAAGGCTCTTAGGGTCCCATTGATCTTGTACAATTCTAGGCATTCCAGTATCCAGCTGTGGGGCATTGAGTCATAGGCCTTCTTGTAATCAATCCAGGCAGTACACAGGTTGGTCAGTCTGGTCTTGCAGTCCCGGCTGACTGTCCTGTCTACCAGTAGCTGGTGTTTTGCGCCTCTGGTATTCTTGCCAATTCCTTTCTGTGTCCCGCTCATGTATTGACCCATGTGCCTGTTCATCTTAACCGATATGATGCCTGACAGGAGCTTCCATGTAGTACTGAGGCAGGTTATTGGTCGGTAGTTGGAGGGGACCGGTCCCTTCTTGGGGTCCTTGGGGATCAGGACCGTCCGACCTTCGGTTAGCCATTCCGGTGTCTCTCGTCAACTAGCAGCTGGTTCATTTGTGCTGCCAGACGCTCGTGGAGTGCAGTCAGCTTCTTCAGCCAGTAGGCGTGAACCATGTCGGGCCCTGTTGCTGTCCAACTCTTCATACTGGAGACCCTTTCTTGGATATCTGCCACTGTGATGGTTACTGACCCTGTTCAGGGAGGTCGCTGTGGTCTGCCCTCAGATCCACTAGCCACTGAGCATTGCCGTTATGGGTTGCATCCTTCTCCCATATGCTCTTCCAGTATTGCTCCGTCTCCAGCCTTGGTGGTGCTGTTCTCTTATTGTTCCCTTGCCACTGGGAGTACACCTTTGCTGGTTCTGTGGAGAACAGCTGGTTTATTCTCCTGCCTTCTATCTCTCTGGTGTACCTCCTCAAGCGGCTGGCCAAGGCTGTGAGTCTTTGCTTGGCAGTTTCCAAGGCCTCAGGTATGGACAGCTTGCTGTATTTCTTAGGCACCTTATTTGTCGCACCTTTCTGCAACTCCGTTAGTTGGCTAACCTCCCTCCGTGCTACTTTGATCTTGCCCTCTAGCCTCCTTCTCCATGGAGGGTACTGCCCCTTGTCGCTGTTCAACTTGTAGCCAAGCATCTCACTGATCACTGCTGCCGTATTGTAGATCAGCTTGTTAGTGTCGGTAATCGTGGTTGTAGGTATTGCCCGTAGTGCTGCATTAACATCATCTAGCAGACCTTCTGAGGGTACTTCACGTAATCTTGGTAACCGGCTACGGGGGATCCAGGTTTCAAGCTTGGCCATGATCCTATCTTTCAGGTCAGTTCCTCTCGCACTCAACGATCCTTCTCCTATCGCACTTGGGGCTATGTACCCAATCTCGGGTGGGGGTGATGATATCTCCCCCCTGACCTGGCGTCCTGACTCCTCCTTGCCGTAGCATTTGTGTTGCCCTCTTTTTGCTCCACACATGAATCCAGTTCTCCTCCTACAGCTGTTTCTAGTTGTTTCATCCAAACAGCAAATTTCTCAATGTCATTTATTCTGAAGAATGTTTTTTCTATATATTTGGACTTTCACAGGGGGATTCAGTGGCCCATTAGGTTCTATCGTTGATGTTTCTCATCTATCTATCTACACATTTATATATGTATACATGTGTATATATATGTGTGTGTATATGACTAATCTGACTAATGTAGTTTCTCTGGAATCAGTAATCCTGGAATCCGGGAGCTTCCAACAGAGCTTGGTCAGCTCTCCAGTCTGTGGCAGCTGGACATCGAAGACCTCAACATTACTAATGTTCCACATGAAATAAGAAAAGAAGGTATTTCCACCTGCATTTTCTGTTCAATGACTGTGCCTAATCGAGGGGTTTGTATGTGCCGGCTTCTTTTTTTGGTTTTTTGTTTATAGTCTGTTGTTCATAACATTTATATTGGTTCTTACCTCATCATATATTGCCTTACAAACACATGCAAGGAGTAAAAATTCAAAATTACTTTTTTAAAAAATGTACATGAACAATTAAAAAAGTTAGCATAAGTTCTAAGCATTGCATTTAAAAGTAAATTGAAGTGTGCTGGGTTTGTTACCAGCTGTTATTTCCTGTCATTGTGAGATGTGATCATATTCTCTAACGCTGGTATCGCAGGTCCTGCATCGGTCCTGGCTTTCCTCCGGGCACAGCTTCGAAAAGCAGAGCGTTGTAAACTGTTAAAGATGCTGGTGATTGGTCCACCACGGCAGGGCAAGTCAGCCCTCCTTGAGGCTCTGCAGACTGGCAAAGCCTCCCCCTTCACCCCAGCAGAATGTAGCATCTCCACCTCTGTCTGGGAGCTGGATAAACCTAGTGGAGGCAAGAACAAAGTGAGGGAAACAGACATTACGTAGTATTTATGCACGCACACACAGATATTTCTATTAATCATTTTATGACCCTTATATGGTCTAAATTTTAGAGATAAAAAAATCTACACATTGCACTGTGGTCAGGGACCCCTGCAACTACTCGATTACGCTCTTAAGCAAGGACAAACATCTCTCCACTCAAAGTCAGTTTGCATCTTTGTGGAGAAGGATTCATACTGTGCTATGATTAGCTTAAACACTACCATGAAAGAAAATCATTTCTGACATGACAAGAAATTCTTTGGACTGTTAAACCAAAGGGGTTGGGGTGGGTACAAAAATACATCATCACCTATTCTCAAATTCAGTTCATGCTTTAAAGTTGACCAGCTCTCATTTTGCTGCCCACAGAAAGACTCTGTGATTTTCAATGTGTGGGACATTGGTGGTCAGGCCAGCATGTCCACAGTGAATCAGTGTTTCTTTACTGATAAGGCTTTGTATGTGGTCATCTGGAACCTTGCAATGGGAGAGGAAGCTGTGGCCAACCTGCAGACATGGCTGCTCAACATAGAGGTAATTTTTTTCTTTATTGCAATAGTGAGAGATATGACAATTCACACAGGATGTTTAGGCTGGAGGCGCATGAGGGAGATTTGTGTAAAAGTGTGGATGTCATAGAGCAGCAATATGTAGGAACATGTGTAATCTCTGCTGAGCATGGCGTGGAAGTCCAGAGGTCGAAATTAGATACCCCTCCGAGGGTAGCTGAGAATAACCAGACTAAGATTCTGTGGGACTTGCAGATCCAGATGGGCAAACTGGTGATGGCTAACCAACCATAGTAGTAGTGGTGGACAAGCAGAGGAAGAAGGGTGTAGTAATAGATATAATAGCTATACCACGTGATAGCAACAGCAGGAAGAAGGAACATAAGGGCTGAGAGAGGAGCTCGAGAAGATGTAGAGGTGAAGGCAACCGTGGTAGTCGGCACACTCAGGGCCGTGACCTCCTAACTGGGCAAGTGGATCCCCTGGTGAGATCCTCCCCATTTTTATTTTCTAAAAGACTCAAGTCGTTGGGTATAAGAACCTGATGAGCTTTCTGTAATAAAAATATGTGTGTGGTAAGAGTGAGTGGAAGGTGTTCCGGTTTAAAGAAACAGAATTTTGTTCTTTGACTAAATAAACGAGCCACATGGCAGTCGTGTTAATGGAAAGAATGTTGCTTCCATCACTTCTGAAATTGTCTTTTGAAGGATAGTCTCTAATTAGGCTTCCTGGATTTTTTCTGTTTGTTTTTTTTTGACCACAGTGAAATGTTTTCCAAGTTCTTTGTCTTTTGAGTTTTAGCTATAAAAAAGAAGAACAGAAACTTTACTCCAGACAGACGTGTCAGTCAATGTAAGTCTGTCAGACTAGTGACCCCAGCAACAGCAGAGCTGCGTATGGTGTGTTGATTCCAGGTTTAGTTAGAGCCCAAGATCTTTAACAAATGTATGTGGCTTGGTGCATGAATTGATCTTATATAATAAACTGACATCTACCATGAAAAAAAATCCAGTAGTAGTGATTATTGATATTAAACTAATAGAATAGATACACCTGTGACACATCGGTATTCATTCTCTGTTTTACAAATCAAATCTTCAGGTTATTTTGTCATTTTTATGCTGTCAATTATTATGTCTTTGCTTGTGTGCTGTATGCTACAGGCTCGGGCCCCTAACTCTGCAGTGATTGTAGTGGGAACACATCTGGATCTTATTGATACCAAGTTTCGTACGGAGAGACTGGCGACACTGAGGGCTTACGTTTTGGCTCTGTGTCGATCCCCATCAGGGACTCGAGCTGCTGGTTACCCTGATATCACCTACAAACACTTGCAGTAAGTACACATTTAACTTTTCTATTGCTTATTAACATTCGACTTCCATGCCAATATTGTTTTTGCTCTGTTTACTTCGTGCAAATTACAGACCATCTTACAGATCATCTCTTTTCGGAGTATTTATTCTTTTGTGTGTTTGTATACGCGTGCGTGCTTTTCTTGGTTTTCAGTGAAGTGTCCTGTAAAACTCTGGAGGGATTTGATGGTCTAAAGATGCTGATCTACCAAGTGGTTCTCTCCATGAAAGATAACAGCAGCTTAGCCTGTGGTGGCAAACTGCTAGGCAGACTGGTAAGCAAGCTAATGGTAAATGGCCTGTATTTATATAGCGCTTTACTAGTCCCTAAGGACCCCAAACACACATTCACACACTGGTGATGGCAGCTACATTGCAGCCACAGCCACCCTGGGGCGCACTGACAGAGCGAGGCTGCCGGACACTGGCGCCACCGGGCCCTCTGACCACCACCAGCAGGCAACGGGTGAAGTGTCTTGCCCAAGGACCCAACGACCGAGACTGTCCGAGCCGGGGCTCGAACCGGCAACCTTCCAATTACAAGGCGAACTCCCAACTCTTGAGCCACGATCGATTATAATCATGTACATGCAGAGACAGTGTTGCACTTTGACCCTTCAGAAATAGTGTTTGCTTTCTGTATAAATGTATAAAGTGTTTTTAAGAGTTATTTTAAATGACCTAGCAGTGGGAGACTGATATAGTAATCTTTATAACCATGTGTTTTGTCAGCAAACTCTATGCAGAAGTTTTAATTATTTATTCACTTATAATAAACATTATCTCCCAACCTTAAGCGCAAGTTCTTGTGAGTGCGATAACCGGTGAAGGAAGTCACCTAGAATTTTCAAATTGATACCATCGTTGTGTCTACTAGGAGACTGAGGGGGTAGCACAGGTGGTGCCAGTATTGTATACAGTGGGGCAAAAAAGTATTTAGTCAGCCACCGATTGTGCAAGTTCCCCCACTTAAAATGATGACAGAGGTCAGTAATTTGCACCAGAGGTACACTTCAACTGTGAGAGACAGAATGTGAAAAAAAAAATCCATGAATCCACATGGTAGGATTTGTAAAGAATTTATTGGTAAATCAGGGTGGAAAATAAGTATTTGGTCACCTCAAACAAGGAAAATCTCTGGCTCTCACAGACCTGTAACGTCTTCTGTAAGAAGCTTTTCTGTCCCCCACTCGTTACCTGTATGAATGGCACCTGTTTGAACTCATCATCTGTATAAAAGACACCTGTCCACAGCCTCAAACAGTCAGACTCCAAACTCCGCCATGGCCAAGACCAAAGAGCTTTCGAAGGACACCAGGAAAAGTATTGTAGACCTGCACCAGACTGGGAAGAGTGAATCTACAATAGGCAAGCAGCTTGGTGTGAAAAAATCAACTGTGGGAGCAATCATCAGAAAATGGAAGACATACAAGACCACTGATAATCTCCCTCGATCTGGGGCTCCACGCAAGATCTCATCCCGTGGGGTCAAAATGATCATGAGAACGGTGAGCAAAGATCCCAGAACCACACGGGGGGACCTGGTGAATGACCTGCAGAGAGCTGGGACCAAAGTAACAAAGGTCACCATCAGTAACACACTACAACGGCAGGGAATCAAATCCCGCAGTGCCAGACGTGTTCCGCTGCTGAAGCCAGTGCATGTCCAGGCCCGTCTGAAGTTTGCCAGAGAGCACATGGATGATACAGCAGAGGATTGGGAGAATGTCATGTGGTCAGATGAAACCAAAGTAAAACTTTTTGGTATAAACTCAACTCGTCGTGTTTGGAGGAAGAAGAATACTGAGTTGCATCCCAAGAACACCATACCTACTGTGAAGCATGGGGGTGGAAACATCATGCTATGGGGCTGTTTTTCTGCCAAGGGGACAGGACGACTGATCCGTGTGAAGGACAGAATGAATGGGGCCATGTATCGTGAGATTTTGAGCCAAAACCTCCTTCCATCAGTGAGAACTTTGAAGATGAAACGAGGCTGGGTCTTCCAACATGACAATGATCCAAAACACACCGCCCGGGCAACAAAGGAGTGGCTCCGTAAGAAGCATTTGAAAGTCCTGGAGTGGCCTAGCCAGTCTCCAGACCTCAACCCCATAGAAAATCTGTGGCGGGAGTTGAAAGTCCGTGTTGCTCGGCGACAGCCCCAAAACATCACTGCTCTCGAGAAGATCTGCATGGAGGAATGGGCCAAAATACCAGCTACTGTGTGTGCAAACCTGGTAAAGACTTATAGTAAACGTTTGACCTCTGTTATTGCCAACAAAGGTTATGTTACAAAGTATTGAGTTGTATTTTTGTTATTGACCAAATACTTATTTTCCACCCTGATTTACGAATAAATTCTTTACAAATCCTACCATGTGGATTCATGGATTTTTTTTTCACATTCTGTCTCTCACAGTTGAAGTGTACCTCTGGTGCAAATTACTGACCTCTGTCATCATTTTAGGTGGGGGAACTTGCACAATCGGTGGCTGACTAAATACTTTTTTGCCCCACTGTAAATACAGGCCTCTGTATAAACTTTTTATGACAATTTTAAAGTGATAGCATAGGGTTCTTATTTTACTTGAAAGCAAAGTAAATTTGTACCACTGTTGTCTCCTCCAGATTCCCAGAAGCTACCTGGCACTCCAGGAAATAGTCATAGCCGAGAAGGAGAGGCGACATTCCGAAGGAGAGGTCCAGTACCTAACTGATGCAAAGCTAAATGACATCATTGAACAAAACCCAGGAAGTGACATCAGAGATTACGAAGACCTGCAGACTGGTATTATGACAGCAAGCATTTGAAATGTGGAAATCATTTATGAAAATTCGTACATTTACATTCTTTATTTGGGACATTTTTCCATGTAATGTGATGAGCCAATACAGAGTCACCAGTCAGTGAGTGGGTGGAAGGTGTCTCCTTCAAAGCCATTGAATAAAGTCAGCCAACAACAGTGAACATAACAGCTGTGTACATTACCATATCAATGTTTTTGGTAACATCTCCTAACATTAAGTTGCCACTTAAAGAGATTCCAAAGAAGTACTCCGTTTTAATGTACAAAACAAAGCCTTATATATTTTTCTGTGTGCATAAAACTAGAGATAATCCAGTTTATTTACATGGACACTTTGCTGCCACAACATTGGAAACAACTTTATTTATTTGTTTATTGAACCTTTTGACAAATGTAAAAAATAGATTAAATATTTTTGCACATGTGAGTTTAAATTTGTATCATATTTGTTACCGCCAGCATTTTTTACAATTGATTTCTTGTTTTAAGGAGCAGAAAAATGACAATGATCATGTAGAGGTCTCAAAAACTTGTATCAAATATGATACACATACAGGATTATGCATTTAAGCAAGTGTCTATGAGGACGCCTTTGCTTTTAGAGCAAACCTCCAGAATCAATTAGCTCCTCAGTCCTTGAGTTCATTTTCACTGCTTTGTTGGTTTAAGAAAAATATGATTGTTTGGAACTTGTAACTTAGAAACTATGATCCTTAAGTGTGGTGTATGTTGTCAACATATAGAAGTACTGTATAAAGCTTTGAAATGTCACATTTGACCTTTTCAAGGACCGTACGTTATTCAGAAAGTCAAAGTGAGAATAATGCTATGCATAGATGCACAGAAACAGTTTCTTACTGCCATTGTTTGTACATATTGTACATATTTGAACATATTGGGATGTAGGGAAGACTAAATGGAGATTCTTATTATACGTAGATTTTATTTGATATTTTTTACCTTGGTCAAACTTTCATTAATTCTACTGCCTTTGCTTTCATTGGCAACATTTAGGAAACTCAGTTCTATTTGGTTTTATTTATATCGTGCCAAATCACAACAGCAGTTGTCTCACTGTGCTTTATATGGTTACATAAAGACAACAATGCAGAGAAAATCCCCAACACTTGAGGACAAAGACCCAGACAGAGTTTTAATTTATTTTAAAGCCTGATGCTCAAAAACCTGTTTTATTTGTTCTCATCAGTCGTCCGCCTGGGCCTTACTTAGAATGTCTCAGACTTTTTATCTGATTTAGTGCTCAGCTAAGATGCTTTTAAGGTGATTTTAACATCCATGAACATACTAAAATGTTCAGTTTCTATCTCAATGTCAGAACAAGATCTAGAACGTGATTAAAGTGGGTGGATTGTGAGTCTTTACCAGTAGGCAATACAGAGCTTAGATGGAGCCGATGGATGAGGGGATTAGCTCAGTACCAACTACCTGGAAACCTTCCAGGTGTCTTCCCTGCCTCTGCAGGTAGAACAGCCACACCTGTTAACAGCAGCTCCCCTCTAGATCAGTGCACTTAGTAACTAGTTGGGTTCAATTTAGTGGTTTGGAAAACGGAGCCCCAAGGGTCTAATACTTTCAAACAGCTGGAGTAACCTGTGAGAGCTGTTCATACTAATGTAGATTTTCATGTTTTTACCCTTACTGTTAAAGTGTGCTCAACTCTTTGGCTGATTAATAAGCTGGAGTGGAAGATTGCTGCCCCTTGTGCTCACTTCTGTGTGTTGGTGGTCTGGGAGCAGACACAGTGTCTATGGGGATGTGGTTTGGGGGTGATACTGGTTCACTATAAATATCACATTCAAGCTTGCATCCCAATATAATGTGACCTCTAATCTTATTTTTACATTTCACATCTGCCTCCTTTCAAGTTGACTCAACAGGTCTTTAAAGAAAGTCTTAAAGGGAGATTTAATGAGCTGCCTAGTTCGTTAGAGATACACTGTAGTATAACGTTATATAGCAGTCTAGGCAGAGGTTTCCACTCTAAATGCTGCTTATTTGTGAAGCATCACCACATCGATGTGTTATTTCTTCATTGTTTCTTTCTTTTTCTCCTTTCTTCCCAACAACCAGCGATCGGTTTCTTGATAGAAACTGGAACCTTGCTCCACTTTCCTGACACCAGCCATGGGCTTTGCACTCTCTACTTCCTATGTCCCGTGTGGCTGTCGGAATGCTTGGAGAGGATCGTACACCTCAAATCCTCTCGATATATAGCAAGAAATGGAGTGATCCAAACTGAAGACCTCAGGGTGAGACTTGCCTTTCTGTTGTTTTGTGTGTTGAAACTGGTGTTTTGAAGTCATATCTATTGTGGTATCTGTTGTGCAGATGCTTTTGGTAGGAACAGGGTTCACACAGGAGACAGAGGAACAGTATTTCCAATTTCTGGCCAAGTTTGAGATTGCCCTGCCTGTGGCCAACAACAGGTAATTTCTTCTCTCTCTCTTTGCAGTAGTTACTCATTACAGGTCCTAAACAGCTCTGAGGAAACATTGTCAAATGGGCAGCAGGAGGATTGTATGATATACAACTTAAAATTATTATCCTCCTAGGACCTGCGTCCACATATGTGGACATCGGATTTTGGGTTGCCTAGACCAAAACACTAAATTTCGCTCTACAAGGGCCTGATATCCACTTACGAGGACGTCATACTACCACTGTCGTATCGTAATTTAAAGCTATTGTCCTCTTATGTGGATCTCATTTTTCTTCAAAACAAAAATCAGGTTAAAAAAAATCACATAATTCTTTGTTTTTACATTCATCAGGTTGCAACCAGAGAAATTAGAAAAGCTGCCATGAAGGAGTTCAGGTCTCAGGAGGTTAAAGGAAGATAAAGCAACTTGTGATGTGATTGACAAGTTGCTCCTCTATGAGAGTGCAGTGTGTCTCAGTACATTCTCATACACCGGGAATATTTGTTTTCCTTTTGACCTCTTACAGCTATCTGCTGCCCCATCTACTTCCCCCTAAGCCAGCCCTGGACATTCATGGCTTCCGCCAGCAGACCCACAACACCCTCAAACGCCTTTTCAAGATGAGCTTCGTTCCTGCTGGATTTTGGGAGCGTTTCATTGCCAGGATGCTTATAAGCCTCCAAGAAATGGACATGCAGGTAGTTTCTCTTCATTCTCCAATTTTAATTGAGAGTTTTTCACTTTCGTGGCCTAAAATGTTGCATCTATGCAGTCATTTGAAAGCAAAATAAAAAGCACCAGGAGCCGGCACAGCAGGAATTCTGTGATCTACAGCTTTACCGGATCACAACAGAGGAGCCGCTGTAGCACCTTTAGAGTCCGACGCAGCCAGACTATCTACTGGAAGGAAGGACTTCTCGTCACTTTCGATGGAGGTTACCTCAGGTAAGAGCTGGAGCCAGAAGATATGGTCATTCAAATATTCATTAGACAAATAATTAAGATTGGACGTACATGGTGGGAATTTTAAGGGCGTCGACCTTTTGCTGTAGTTTCTGAAATGATTCATTTGTAAACTCGGAAGTTCAAAGACAAATGTTTTATCAAATTTCTTTAACAATTACTGATATTATAGTCATCTCTATTATCATGCTTCTGTGTTATTGTCAATGTTCAGTGTTTTTTTATTATTGTTATTTATAGCTGAGATTGTGTTCATATGTATCACAGTACGTCTGAGTGCTTTTAATAATCAAAGCAAGTGGAAAATAAGACTACACGCTGAAGGGATGTAAACATTTTCTGTTTAAAGAAACTCTGAAATGTGAGCCACTACTTTCATAAACATTGGCCTAAAATGGAGAATGTGCAAAGGACGAATATTCCAGCTTTGATGCTGATTTTGAGCAGTGAGACATGGAAAAGCCAGCGCCTCGTCTTCTCTGCTATTTGAATATCCTTTGAGTTGATGCAGATACTTGTTTATGTCTGTGCAGTGTGGAGTCATCGGATGTTAACTGGAAGAGGAAGAAGAGTGGAGGCATAAAAATTATCTGTCAGTCAGAGACCAGGGATTTCTCTGCTATGGCGTTCATCACAGACCATGTCAACTCTCTGATAGAGCAGTGGTTCCCAGGTCAGTACACTACGTGCTTTTTTGCAGTACCCTAGCAGAGCATCAGCTCACAGTATGTGAATCCCCTGTATCAAGCTGTACCTGGTAGCATTGAAAATACCCACTGAAAAAGGTCTGGGAGGTCTGGATTCACTTGGCTCGCTTGGGCACAGCCTGAGGAAATGATATGAATCCGCTTCCCCGTAGGCCCACCACTTGGGAAGGGCGGGGGCAGACATTAGGGTTGGGTATATTGTATGCTGGGTGGCAGACAAAGTTGAGGGTGGGGGTATGTTAACCATGCTCTAAGCTAATGGAGAAGGAATCTGAGCTAATATAGGAGGTGGAGCAATGCCACCTGGATATAGTTCAACTTTCTTTCACAGATATAGTATCATAGTAGACTGCTGTGGATCCAGTGTTAGTTGGGATACATCAAAGTGTGACTGGGTACATGAATGTTATAAAAGGGGTTTAGGTGGAGAATAAATATGCTGTATGTGATGGGTGAATGAGACGTGCTGTACGAGTTCTTTTATTTGCTTTTATCCAGGGGTCTTCAACCTGAAGTCAGTTATGGTAAATGGTAAATGGACTGTTTTTTTAGAGAGCTTTACTACTCTATTTGAGCACTCAGCTTTACACAACTTGGCTCATTCACTCATTCACACCCACTCATGAAACCTGAGTCTTCTAGTCTACATGTCGAAGTGTCTTTGGGCAAGACAGCAAAGTTGCCTTTGATGCATACATCGGGGTGTCAATTATTTTAGTCATCGAGCAGTCTATCAATTATTCCATAGATTAATCAAGTAATTGGATAAGAAACACTTTTGCCTTTTTCCGTCTATCCATCCATTCTCTTCCATTTATCCTTGTCATGGTCGCCGAGGGGCTGGAACCTATCGCAGCCACCATAAGGCAAGAGACCCTGCACAGGTCGCCAGTCTAACACATACAGGGAGTGCAGAATTATTAGGCAAGTTGTATCTTTGAGGAATAATGTTATTATTGAACAACAACCATGTTCTCAATGAACCCAAAAAACTCATTAATATCAAAGCTGAATGTTTTTGGAAGTAGTTTTTAGTTTGTTTTTAGTTTTAGCTATTTTAGGGGGATATCTGTGTGTGCAGGTGACTATTACTGTGCATAATTATTAGGCAACTTAACAAAAAACAAATATATACCCATTTCAATGATTTATTTTTACCAGTGACACCAATATAACATCTCCACATTCACAAATATACATTTCTGACATTCAAAAACAAAACAAAAACAAATCAGCGACCAATATAGCCACCTTTCTTTGCAAGGACACTCAAAAGCCTGCCATCCATGGATTCTGTCAGTGTTTTGATCTGTTCACCATCAACATTGCGTGCAGCAGCAACCACAGCCTCCCAGACACTGTTCAGAGAGGTGTACTGTTTTCCCTCCTTGTAAATCTCACATTTGATGATGGACCACAGGTTCTCAATGGGGTTCAGATCAGGTGAACAAGGAGGCCATGTCATTAGTTTTTCTTCTTTTATACCCTTTCTTGCCAGCCACGCTGTGGAGTACTTGGACACGTGTGATGGAGCATTGTCCTGCATGGAAATCATGTTTTTCTTGAAGGATGCAGACTTCTTCCTGTACCACTGCTTGAAGAAGGTGTCTTCCAGAAACTGGCAGTAGGACTGGGAGTTGAGCTTGACTCCATCCTCAACCCGAAAAGGCCCCACAAGCTCATCTTTGATGATACCAGCCCAAACCAGTACTCCACCTCCACCTTGCTGGCGTCTGAGTGGGACTGGAGCTCTCTGCCCTTTACCAATCCAGCCACGGGCCCATCCATCTGGCCCATCAAGACTCACTCTCATTTCATCAGTCCATAAAACCTTAGAAAAACCAGTCTTGAGATATTTCTTGGCCCAGTCTTGACGTTTCAGCTTGTGTGTCTTGTTCAGTGGTGGTCATCTTTCAGCCTTTCTTACCTTGGCCATGTCTCTGAGTATTGCACACCTTGTGCTTTTGGGCACTCCAGTGATGTTGCAGCTCTGAAATATGGCCAAACTGGTGGCAAGTGGCATCTTGGCAGCTGCACGCTTGACTTTTCTCAGTTCATGGGCAGTTATTTTGCGCCTTGGTTTTTCCACACGCTTCTTGTGACCCTGTTGACTATTTTGATTGAAGCGCTTGATTGTTCGATGATCACGCTTCAGAAGCTTTGCAATTTTGAGACTGCTGCATCCCTCTGCAAGATATCTCACTATTTTTGACTTTTCTGAGCCTGTCAAGTCCTTCTTTTGACCCATTTTGCCAAAGGAAAGGACGTTGCCTAATAATTATGCACACCTGATATAGGGTGTTGATGTCATTAGACCACACCCCTTCTCATTACAGGGATGCACATCACCTAATATGCTTAATTGGTAGTAGGCTTTCGAGCTTATACAGCTTGGAGTAAGACAACATGCATGAAGAGGATGATGTGGACAAAATACTCATTTGCCTAATAATTCTGCACTCCCTGTAGAGACAGACAACCACTCACACTCACATTCATGCAAACTCCACGCAGGAAGTCCCCGGCCAGGTGATGGAATCAAACTCAGGCAACAGTGCTAACTACTGTGCCACCCTTTTGTCTTTTTAAAGCGCCATAATAAATATTTAAAAGAGGAATGAGCTGTTCATTGGCTTCCATTTTAGAAACTGCAGTGACTGAAATTTTTACTGCATACTACATCTGTTCCCAAAAAATCTTTTATTGTATTCACGTGGCAAAATTTGTAATTTTAATTATAATGTTATATTTTCTTAAATATAGGCTTTCTGACATTAATAACAGGCAAGTTTTTGTGCTGCTGAAAACAAGACATTATGATGGTGTAGATGGACATTATTAATATTAATTAACAACCTAATAACTGTCAGTGGCTCAGTTTTACTGGCCCATGTGCATTATTGGCTTTTATTTTTTATATTTTTAAATATTAATGCAATTTCATTGATCCAATATTTTATATTAATTCACTTTCAATCTGAAAATCTTACTAAAGCCTTGAAATGAACATGGTCTAGTCCATCTTATGTTCTGCTTAAGACTCAGCCCTGTTTGCTACACATATCGCTTCTATGTCAAATAGGACGGTTGCTGTCAGTATTCAGAAAGCTGTGTAATTTGAACATGGTCCATCTATCCATCCTCATCCGCTTTATCCGAGGCCGGGTCGCGGGGGCAGCAGCCCAAGCAGAGAAGCCCAGACCTCCCTCTCCCCAGCCACCTCCTCTAACTTATCCGGGGGAACGCCAAGGTGTTCCCAGGCCAGCCGAGAGATATAATCTCTCCAGCGTGTCCTGGGTCTGCCCTGGGGTCTCCTCCTGGTGGGACATGCCCGGAACACCTCACCCAGGAGGCGCCCAGGGGGCATCCTTAGATGCACGGACCACCTCAGCTGGCTCCTTTCAATGTGGAGGAGCAGCGGCTCTACTCTGAGCCCCTCCCGGATGGCTGAACTTCTCACCCTATCTCTAAGGGAGAGGCCAGCCACCCTTCGGCGGAAGCTTGTATCGCGGATACAAGCTTCCGCCGCTTGTATCCACGATCTCGTTCTTTCGGTCACTACCCACAGCTCGTGGCCATAGGTGAGGGTAGGGACGTAGATTGACCGGTAAATTGAGAGCTTCGCTTTTACACTCAGCTCCCTCTTCACCACGATGGACCGGTGCAGCGTCCACATTACTGCAGCCGCAGCACCAATCCGTCTGTCGATCTCCTGCTCCCTTCTCCCATCACTCACGAACAAGACCCCGAGATACTTGAACTCCTCCACTTGGGGCAGGAACTCGTCCCTGACCCGGAGTGGGCACTCCACCCAGAACCATGGCCTCAGATTTGGAGGTGCTGATGCTCATTCCCGCTGCTTCACACTCGGCTGCGAACCGTTCCAGTGCGAGCTGGAGGCCATCACCCGATGAAGCCAACAGAACCACATCATCTGCAAAAATCAGAGATGAGATTCTGAGGCCACCAAAGCGAAAGCCCTCCGCCACTTGGCTGCGCCTAGAAATCCTGTCCATAAAAATTATGAACAGAACCGGAGACAAAGGGCAGCCCTGGCGGAGCCCATCACCCACCGGGAACGAGTCCGACTTATTGCCGGCAATGCGAACCAAGCTCTTGCAACGGTCGTATAGGGATCGAATGGCCCGTAGCAATGGGCCGAACACCCCATATTCCCGTAACACCTCCCACAGGACACCCCGAGGGACACGGTCGAATGCCTTCTCCAAGTCCACAAAACACATGTAGACTGGTTGGGCAAACTCCCATGCACCCTCAAGTATCCTCGAGAGGATAAAGAGCTGGTCCAGTGTTCCGTGACCAGGACGAAATTGTTCCTCCTGTATCCGAGGTTCGACTAGCGGACGAACTCTCCTTTCCAGCACCCTGGCATAGACTTTCCCAGGGAGGCTGAGGAGTGTGATCCCCCTGTAGTTGGAACACACCCTCCGGTCCCCTTTCTTAAAGATGGGGACCACCACCCCGGTCTGCCAGTCCACAGGTACTGCCCCTGATCTCCACGCAACATTGTAGAGGCATGTCAACCAGGACAGCCCTACAACATTCAGAGCCTTCAGGAACTCTGGGCGGACCTCATCCACACCAGGGGCTCTGCCACCAAGGAGTTGTTTAATTGCCTCAGTGACCTCGCCCCTGGAAATTGGCGGGTCATCCCCCTCATCCCTCGGACTTTGAACATGGTATCAGATTAATTTAACAGTTCATCTGCATGTTTTAATCCAACTTCTGGAGGCTTACGGCAGACCTTTCACTATGTAAAACAAGCAGCGATGATGGAGCAGCTACAAAGTTTGCTTTCTTCACGTCAATGAATGAGTCACGCTCGCTTTTTCCCTGTAAAGTTTTTAGTGGTGAGCACAAGAACAGCGTTGCTTTTTTGGATGCTTGAAACATGTTTTCTTTATCTCAACGGGAGCTCGCCATCTCAGTAACAGGTTCGCCTCTTTGCTCTTTGTCAGAACAGAGTGTTAGTGCCGCAGACTCCAGCTCCTCGTCAAACTGTGTGTGCCATGCTGATTGTCACTGGTTCTGCTGTGTTTTCTTTTTCTTTCAAACTGGGAACTGCGTGGGCTTCATGTTGTCAAACTTTTCATTCATAGGCTGATCCTGAATATGTTTGTACATATGTACGTAATACGTTATCGCAAATGAAGATGAAAGGCTCGCATCTGCATGGTTTAACACATCGGTGTGCTACAGAGCCTTGTCTCAAGAATTTTTTGTAATCGAATTATTCAAATTACTTGTGTCAGTGCAGCCCCTTAAAGAGTAAAAGTGTTTTGTGAATCCATGTGTGAATGGATGAAAGTGCTTTCAGTACTCTGTGTTGTGCATCAACTCTGATTTTCAGCCCTCTGCTACATCTGTACATAAAGTGAACATACTTTTTTTTTACTTTCTTCTAGCTTTGACTGGCAGTGAAAGTGATGGGAGTCTTCTTGTAGAGCAGTATGCCCCTTGTTCTCTCTGTGCCTCCCTGGGCCAAAAGAATCAGGTTGAGTTCCCAGCCAATGAACACAGCAAGGATGGAGATGGTGTAAAATGTGAAGATGACAAAGGAAGAGAAGCAGGGGTCTATTATTTTAACATGGAGGACTGCGTACTGGCTGCAGTGGAGAAGGAACACATCGTGTGTCCTCTGCATCCCGATCAGCCAGTTCCTCTTCAAGAGCTGGTCCCAGAACTCTTCATGACTGACTTCCCTGCACGGTAAACTCTAAAATTTCATAGATTGTTTAGACTGAAACATATGAAATCTTACTCTGCTGGTTAATTGTGAGCTTGACTTTAAAGTTCCTCATCATTTAATTTCAAAGAAAAACATAGGTGTAAGGCAAGATAGCAGGACAGAAATCAAGGTCCGAGGGTAAAAGCCCTTCTTTAAGAAACTCTTAACTTTAATATGTTGTATGGTTAATATGTACACATAATAAATTATCATTTGTTTCTTTTTTTCTGGATGCCTTGTGAGCCAGATGTTTGATAGTAGTTTTGCATTATATAGTGTAGAATTCAAACCATATTTTGCTGGAGACACTAGAGAAAAACAACAAGAAAGTTGATTTTATTATTTTCTAAGTTATAATTAGAATACCACCTAGAAACTCCAGCATTTGAATGGAAATAGCATTTTCTTCGTTTTTGTGATTATAAAGTGCTTGTAGTAAAATGTTCTACATGCTTTATTTTGCATTATAGTGAAATATGACTATACACCATTCAGAAATTGTCACTAGTTGCCTTTTGCTATATGAAGTCGTTTTATTATTACACTAATTGCAAGTGGGTTCTGCAGCAGGAAACGAATCACAACACACCAACACACTACCTCTAAATAGCTTAAGAAAAACAAAATGAACACTTTGGAGTGTCCTTGTCAAAGTCCTGACCTGAGTCTGATTGAGATGCTGTAGTATGACCTTCATGCTTGAAAACCTGTCAGTTTATCGCAAATGCTTGATTGGAGTTGTTTGTTCTAACAGTGGCCCAACAAGTTATTAGGTTTAGGGGGCAATCATTTTTTCACACAGGGCATATAGGTTTTTCTGCATGCAACATTGAAGCAGCTCAGAGCCTAAGAATTTCACTCATGTGCCATTGTTACTTATATATGACAAATAAACGAACAGGGCAACAGCTAGTGGTGCAAGCAGTGGGATTGTCTGGAAAGACGAGGCTTGTCATCACTGGAAACTATCTCAATGCAGAGAGCTATCGAGATGAGATTTTGGAATACGTGGCAATCCTATGGCACCACAGTCTGGAATCAAACTCCATCTTCCACGATGACAGCGTTCAACCAAGCAGAGCAAGTTTTATTAGAGACTACTACCAGAATTTGGGAGTGGAAAGGATGGAATGGCCTGCCTGCAGACATGACCTCAACCCCATTTAAAACTTGTAGGATCAGCCTGGGTGTGCTTGCTGTTCATACAGAGTGACCAACAACACCACACTGGCTGACTTGTGACAAATGCTGGTTGAATAATGGGATACCAGGTTGCTGTGGCCGTGTGGTTTTTCTATGTGCTACTGAGGCGCCTGTTTGAGGCGCCTGCCCTCCCTGGGGCCAGCTCCCCCACTGACCCCAGTAAGCACCCCCACACTCCGCAACCCGCCAGGGAAAGGGGGCCCAGGCCCATCCGGACCGGGGCCCAGTTCAGCAGCGCCGCCCGGCCCCACAGAGCCCGGGACAGCCCACCCGACCCCACCACAGAGAAAACTGCACCCACCCCATCCACTCATCTTCCAGACTACACAAGACAATAGACGCCCAGGCTGAGATCTTCCTCCACCTCTCCTGTATCTCCCCCTCCTGCAGAGTGAGTTCCTGAAGAGAGGAGACCTCCTGCAAGATGTAACAACCTCCCCCACCAGTTGAAGAGCCCCCCAAGTGGCTCGATGCACCGGCGGCACCCTGCGCCAGGACTGGGCCCCCATACGCCCACCCGCCCACAACCCTGGCAACACACCAACCAGGACCCAAGCCCCCAAGGCCCAGCCAGGGCCCCAGCCCAGAGCCGGAGCGCCCCCAGAACCCCACGCCCATTCCGGACCCACCCAGGGGCAGCCAGGCTACCAGGTCAGTAACCCACGTCTGTCAGCACAGACCCTCCCCTAGCCCCGCTGCACGCAGCCGCGAGGAAACAGTCACCTAAGAGCCAACAGAGCCCTTAACAGGCCATGACCACAACCCCGGGTTGAGCCCTCCAAGGAAGATGCTCCTGGGGAACCCCCCGACGCCCCAAGCCTGTCCCTACCCCCACACCAATCACAACAGTGAAGGTGGGACTAAACTATGTTTGAGCTGATAAATGGTAGGTTGAAATCTCTAGATTATTGCGAAGTGCTTGTTCTACATCTAGCCTTGGCTAGACACCCTAGACACCCTCTTAGACATCCTGAGATAAACTGAAGCCTGTTGGCTAAGAAGTAGTGCTGAAAGTTAGGCAGTTCTAGTCCTCCTTTATCCTTGGTCCTTTGTAGTGTTTTTAAGCTTATACGTGGGGGTTTATTTTTCCAAAGGAATTTGGACATACATGAATCTAGAGATCTGAACCAATCTTGTGGCGGTTTAGTTGGGATCATTGAGAATAAATAATAAATTATTTTTGGTAAGACCATCATTTTTTATAGCGGCAACCCTTCCCATGAGTGATATGGGTAGACATTTCCATCTAGCCAGATCATCTTCTACCTTCTTTAAAAGTGGGATATGGTTTAATTTAGTTAGATCTGCAAGCTTGGGAGAAACATTAATACCTAAATATTTTATATTTCCCGATTGCAGTGGTGTAGAAGAGGAATTATGGAGGGAGCAATTAATCGGTAGGACTGTAGATTTTGACCAGTTAATTGAGTAATCTGATATTCTTGCAAAAGAGTTTATCAATTCAATCACCCCAGAGATATTGGTTTGTGAGTTTTGGAGAAAAAGTAACACATCATCTGCATAAAGGCTGATTTTATGTTCTATATTCTTGCATTTTATGCCCTTAATTACTGAATTCTGTCTAATTGCTGCTGCTAGTGGTTCAATAAAAATTGCAAACAGTGAAGGGGAGAGTGGGCATCCCTGCCTGGTGCCCCTCAGGAGACAGAAGCTGGAGGATTTTTGGTCATTTGTTCTAACACAAGCTGTTGGGGAATTATATAATATTTTTAACCAGTTGATGAAAGAGGATCCAAAACCAAATTTGTGTAAAGTTGCAAATAGAAATTTCCAGTTAACTCTGTCACACGCTTTTTCTGCATCTAAAGAAAATATTGTAGTTTCAAGGTTTTTACTGCATGAGTAGTCTATCAAATGAAGTAATCTACGTGTATTTGTTGATGAGTGCCTACCTTTTATGAAACCAGTCTGGTCAGGATGAATTAAGAGGGGGGTTATTTTCTCTAATCTCTTTGAGAGAGCTTTGCAGATTATTTTAAGGTCTACATTTACATATCCAAAGAAAATAGTTGGTAGAGTGAAAAGAAAGAAAACACAAATAGATCAAAAACAGTGTTAAAGTACAGGGTAAATGATGATCACACAAAGAAATGAATCGAAAGCCATCAGAACACAAAGATAGCAATCTGGTAAAGGACCTCTAATGCAGAGCACATCAATTATACGTATTCATACTTGTGAACTGTCAGTACACTATCGTCTGATTGCTTAAAATATTTAAAGCAATGAAGTGTCACATGTGTATTGAAATGTGCATTTGTAATAATACTGTTGTTAATAACAATAATTCTTCTCTGTAGTACTTTTCATGATGTCTTTCCATTATAACTCTAACATGATGTAACTGCACATATACTAAATGGGTATATAGCTGTTATGTTTTTTACCCCCAAAGTGAGCACTGTCCTCAAAAATCCATTATTGTTTTGGTTTCATTTACTTTGTTTCCCAATTCTGTGTAAGGACTAAGGTAGGCTCAATGTGACATGAGACATGAGACTGATTATCCAGGTGAGACAGTGTACAAGCAAATGTCAGGTTTGGGACTTGATGATTAACAATTGTGTGTGTGTGTGTGTGTGTGTGTGTGTGTGTGTGTGTGTGTGTGTTAGGCTCTTTTTGGAGAAGTCCCAGCTGGAGTATTCTGAGGAGGGAAATGACATCCTTGGCCAGGGTGGCAGTGGGACCATTATCTATCGAGCCCGATATAGTAACCAGCCAGTAGCTATCAAACGCTTCCACTTCAAGAAGTGTCAACACCAGGCAATCAGCGAGACAGGTAGAGAAGCATTTCAGAGTTTTGAGTATATAGATTTTAACAAAATAAAAACATCTGAAATCTTACACTGAATATTTGGAAAGCAGATGATGGAAAATATTGCTGGACACCCCATGACATGATCCTGTCACAATACTTCACTCACGATAAAATGTTTTTGCCATTTTTAACACATTGTTTTGCTTCAAAATGGGATTTTCATGCATTCCAACACTATCACTAAAACCTGGTATTAGTGTTGGCATGAGACAGTTTTCTATCAGGCTGATGTCAGTCTGCAGCTGAATGGGCTGGTAAGTTGGCAATTACATGCAATTTTCTTCTGATAATACAGTAACTATCTGTGATCATTTCAGAGACAGAAGTTCACATTTAACTATTAAATTTGCACTCAGCAGCATACTTGCTTTATGGGAATGTAATCAAAATACAAACAGCTGACACCCAGTTAGTTGAGTAGGGATGGGTATCGTTTAGGTTTTATCCGATACCGGTACCAAACCGGTACTTTTGAAACAGTGCCGGTGCTCGAACCGGTGCTTAAAGAATGGAGAACACAAAATTGGTCCAAAAACCTCTCATGTTCAGCTGTTTTTTTGTAAAAAGATAACAATGTTAGCCTTTTCTGCAGCTATGGGGCATATATGGCATCACTCTTGGCTGGAAGCAGTGCTTAAACAATGGAAAAAACACAAACTTTGTCCTAAACCTCTCATGTTTAACTGTTTTCCACTTTTTCTTTGGTCATTTTAGCCTTTTTGGCCAGGGTGAAGGGAGTATCTGCCATCAAACAAGAAGACAGCCGCATGTAGCTATGATGATGTTTGCTAGTTCACCTTACATGCATTAATGTAATAACGTGGTTAGCAAGGCTGGACTGGGACAAAAAATCGGCCCGGGCATTTTGACTAGAGACCGGGCCACCAGGATAAAGATTGAAAATGTGACGTCATTCAGGGGTAAAACCGCAAAGGATTCTGGGAACTCGTGGCAAGAGGTACTAGCGCACGCAGGCTTTCAATTGAACTCAGTTACACAGCGATAAAAAGAAACACAAAAAATGTCAAGAAGCTGTTGTATTATTAACTGCAATAGCCGGTCGCATGACAGCCACGGGAAGCCGACGGGTAGAGAGATCTTTTTTTTTTATCGGATTACGTTGTTGAAGAGAAATTTTTTAAGCCATGTTTCCGAAGTAAGAGCAGACGGATGGTCTGGATATGCCGAATATAACGTCCCAGAACACTCCAGCTCACAGGTTAGTCTGCTCCAAGCATTCCCACAAAGGTCAGAGTTTTGTAGTAGTTAATGCGTCATTTTTATAACATAATTGGTGATATAGGTTACAAGCAAGTCTGGCGCTGAACAGAAATTGTCGCGCTATGCTCCTTTGTTTATTGTGCATAAATAGTAAATTGTCCTGACACAATATTGCGCTTCGCTTCTGTTATTACCATGGTACATTGACAAAAACATATACTTTTATTCACAGGATAAAACAGTTGTTTTGTATCACTAATTGTCCAGTACGATTACAACATACAATATTATTGTCACTGCTACATTTCTGTGATGCTACCAGAGATTATTTCCACTACTAATTAATTACCGTTGAGCTCAAAGGTTATATTAATAAACGGTTAACGAATGTGTATTTATGACGACGATTTGTGAGACTGGTAAACTTACCTTTGTTCGTACGATGGTCTTTCGTTCTACACGGTGCGTTTCAAGGTCCTGTACCCATCCGTCGGCAAACTGTACCTGGGCTTGTTGCAGTGACCTGAAGTTACTAAACTTCATGAGTGTATGCACTCACTCCAAGAACCGTATAATTATAAATCTGAGCGTGGTGAAAGTTGGGCAGCACGCTGACGTCTTTTGTCCACTCTGGGTGCTCGTAAGGGTCTAACCCTTTCACTCCTTTGATTTTTCCTCGTATCTTTTCTTTGTCTTTTCGTCAAGTCTGTCTTTGTACGGACCGGCATTGTTCTCCTTTTGTTTTGTACATTCCTTTTTTGTGCGGCAAAGAAAAAAAAGAAGGTATTGGAACCGGAGAATGAACGTTTTGCGGTGCTGCAAATGCTTGCATTTGATGCGGTACTTGGATTGTTTTGCCACGAGTTCCCGGCATGCAATGCGTGAAAGCCACGTGATTGCTAAACAAGGGGGAGGGTCCATCCGGCCTCCTCGGCTGTAATTGGTCCAGCCCAAAGTCGATCATGACCAACTGGCCAATCCAACACCTTTCATTATATATACCCTTCCTATATATATATATATATAAAAAAAAATCTATCGGCCCATTAAAAACAAAAAATCACCAGCGGCCCACCGGGCAAGTGCCCGGTATGCCCGATGGCCAGTCCAGCTATGGTGGTTAGCCTACTCAACGTAAATTACACACGAACAACATGAAGCTACTCACGCAGAGAAGCTGCTGCTGCCATCATCATCATTCCTGCTACACTGGCAGGGCTAGGGGCCAGGACTCTCCTCTTCGTGTTTTTGGGGGATGTTGCTCCGGGTCGATAACAGGCAACCCACGCACAGTAGATGTGCTCGGTGTGAGGTCTCGCAGCAAGCTATCAAATACGGCGCATTTCTGGGCTTTTAAAAAAAAACGCTATGCGTCGCCAGCTGTTTCATCGGATTCTTGGTGTTACCTCCTTTGACAGCATCACAGTATCAGCTTAAAGCACTTGTTGCTGCTGAGTTTGCATCTTTTGCTGTGAAGTACAGCCAGACTTTGACCGCTTCGCCTTGGACATTTTTAATCTGTAGCTCTGCTCTAAAAGAACGTACGTACCTGGCCCCGCCTACTATCCTCGGAAACGTAAAATGATTGGCTAGAATCTAAAGTGTATCACAGGTCAGGAAAAAAAAGCACCGAAATGTGCGCTGCTTTTCGGTCTGGTTACTACCGTTTATGTCAGAACCGTACCGGTACCCATCCTTATAGTTGAGTCACTTTGAGTTATGCTAATTCAAAAAAACTCATAGAGATTGATCATGTTTGCCACCTGTCTGCCTTCTGTACAGAGCAGCTGTTTCATTTACCATTTAAATATGATCAACCTATCTCTAGTAACTGGCTATATACAACAGGCCCTTGAAGCTGGCGTAGTTTAGTGTACATGTATAAATGTGTATGTATACGTGGATGGTATATCTTAAGCTTCTCGTACTCCATCTTTCTGATGTTGCTACCACTTGGTATAACTGTATCTGTCACTGTGGTAGATCCCAGTGTTGCTCTTGTGCTTAGAGCTCTTTCCTGTGTTGCCATGATTAGTGCCTCTGTTCTGTCTTTCAGTCTCGCTTTGTCGCTGAGGGGCTTCAGGCCTATGTAGAATAACACTGGGGATATGCCATGTTTTTGGAAAATCTTGCTCTAGTGTACAGTGTTGTTTGCCACGTCCCCACTGAGTTCTTGATGAAGGCTCTCACGATTCTGTTGATCTTGTACAGTTCTTAGCATTCCAGGATCCATGTGTGAGGCACTGAGTTATAGGCTTTCTTTCATTCACTCATGGCTGTCCCATTGAAAATGACTGCTCTATCTACCAGTAGCTGGCATTTCCCCCTCTGGTCTTTATGCCAATTTTCTTCTGGGCCCTGTTCATGTTTTAAACCATGCTTGTTCATCTTAACCCTTATGATGTCTAACAGGAGTTTTCATGTTGTGCTGAGGCAGGTTATTTTCCAGTAATTAGATGGTACCAGTCCCTTTTGGGGATCCTTGGGGAAGAAGAAACTGTCCAGCCTTCAGTTGGGTGTTCTAGATGTGTCTCATCCATTAGCAGCTGGTTCATTTGTACTGCCAGACGCTCATGGAGTACAGTTAACTTCTTTAGCCAGTAGGTGTGACTCATGTCAGGCTGTGGTGCTGTCCTGCCATTCATGCTTGAGACTCTTTCCTGGATGTCTGCTACTCTGATGGGTACTGAATCCTGTTCAGGTCTCCCATATGCTTTTCCAGCATTGCTTTTTTCCCTCCAGCCTTGGTGGGGTTGTTCACACCTTGTTCCCCTGCCACTACGAGCAAGAACTAGTGAAGAAAACTCTGATTTGTTCTCCTGGCTTCTGTTTCTTCAAATGGCTGTAAGTATTTGCTTGGCAGTTTCCAATGCCTCAGGATTAGGCAGCTTGCTGTATATCTTAGGCATCAGTTTCCTCATCAGGCATTTCTGCAGCTCCAATAGTTGGTTTCCCTCTGTGCCTAATCTCTTTCTCCATGGAGGGTACTGCTCTTGGTGGAGCCAAGCATTTCAGTGATCACTACCATGATCTACCATGGTGTAGATCAGCTGGTTGGTTTCAGTGATGGTAGGGATTCACATCTCGTAGTAGGACATCACGTGTCTGGGTAATCGGCCACGGAGGGACCAGGTTTCCTTGCTAGCCACGATCAGCTGCTCTCACCCTCAATGCTTTCAGCTGGATATTGGCTTTCTCTATTTTACCGTACTATTTAGTCATTTGACAAAATGTAAATTGCCAGTAAATGTAAATCAATTAACTTTGATGGTCCCTTGTCTTTCTGTCTTCATTGTCTTAGACACCATGGTGAAACACCTCCAGTCTGCAAATGTCTATCGGAGTTTTGCTGAGTTTCGCCAGGAATCCAGTACATTGCACTCTCTCCAGCATCCCTGCATTGTCTCGCTAGTGGGCATCAGCATTCATCCACTCTGCTTCGCCCTACAGTTAGCCCCCTTGGGTAGTCTCAACACAGTGTTGGAGGAAAAGCACAAAGGCAAAAGTACGCAGTGATCTGCACCTTCTGATTTGCCATTTGAAGTTGATTTTAAAACTTGCTCGATATTACTGAGATCTGAAAATATATCTTGTCTTTCTAGGCTTCAAGTACATGCCGCTTGGACACATGCTAACCTTCAAAGTAGCCTATCAGATTGCAGCAGGACTGGGATACCTTCACAGAAAGAGCATCATCTTCTGTGACCTCAAATCTGATAACATTCTGGTGTGGTCTCTGGAGGTCTGCAAAATGTTGTGTTTTTTAAGCATTCTAATTTACATGGTGTATCAAAAAGATTCATCCAAGTAATTTTTTTCTTTTTATCATTTTTTAAAAATCAGAATTAAGATGAGCTCTATAAATTCTATAAAGGCTCCTCTTGTTTCTGTGTTTCTCATTTCTTTTAGTGTTATTTCAGCTATTACATTATATGTGTTGTGTAACAATGTCTAAGCTGACAGGCAGGAGAAAAAGAAAAAAGGAAGGATGGCGAAAACACAATAAAAGGGTATCGTAGAAATGGAAAAGTACGACATATCACCAACTGCTGCACCTGTAAGAACAAAGCCTAAAACATTCCACACCTGCAACACTAAAACATGAAAATGCGCCGACACACAAATCAACAACTTCTTGTGGTGCGTCTGTGTATGCGTCATGAAATTTACTTAATAATGAGGGTGGGAAGCCGCAGATCCACGAGATTGAATTAGCCAATCAGCCAGTTTCAACAAGCTGTAATTCTGCAAGTATTCACAGGTAACGATCGTAACACGGACTGTTAGAAAGAGGGATTAGTGAGCTTCACGTGGTTGTGGGTCAGTTTTATAACAACAGCTGGTGTAGGACAGCGTATGTCATGAGCCCGTCAACATTGTGTGTATTGTAAAGCTTTATATTCAGCCATGTATTTAAAAATTTTAACTGCAAGCTTCTATGTCCATTACTTTAGAAATATGTAGCATTTTGAAATCAGACAATTCTTTTTGATACACCTGTTTTTGAAAGTGAAAGTTCTGAGCTAATTTATTTGCTCTCCCTTTATTAAAAATACTGTAAATAGAAAGCAAAACAGTAATTTCATGTTAAAAAACCAAAACAAAAAGAGAAAGCCTGTTTCTGTCATTTCATTTGGCTTTTTAATTCACTGATAACTTCTTCCAGGTGCAGGACACGGTCAATGTTAAACTGTCTGACTATGGGATCTCTCGACAATCCTTCCATGAGGGGGCTTTGGGAGTTGAAGGCACACCGGGCTACCAGGCTCCTGAGATCCGACCAGGCATCGTGTATGATGAGAAGGTATCTGCTTTTTTTTTTTAACCCACATTAGAAAAGTTTGTAACATTTTTTGGACTTTTGTGTGGTTTTGTTTTATGTTTTGTTTTTTTAAACCATTTTTTTTAAAATGATGAGAATAAACATATCATCTCTATATAAACGGATATGTTGATATCCTGAATTTCCACATATACGTGTATGACCTGTACACAGCACCTATACATAGCACTGACCAATCATGTTTGAGCAGGCTTTGCAAGTAGAAAAAAACCAAGTGGAGAGTTAACAAGGAAAACATTAGTTGAAATGCTTCAAATCCAAGTGGTAATCGTCTGACAACAATATGAGAGGCGAGATTTCAACTTTTCCGAAAATAACCTAGCATTTTCAAATTTCAAATCAAAAAGACCTTGATTTTTAAAAAGTCAAACTGGAGACGACCAAACTAAACTCCAGATTAGTTATACAGTCTGTATAACTTAATAAAACTTTTGAATTATTTTTATAAGCATAAATTAACTAAACAGTGCAATTTCTAAATAAATTGTGGAAGGTTTGTTGCTATTGGTGGACTCTGTAACTTGGCCATGGTGCATTTAAAACGTTGGAGGTAACCTGTTAAAGTGAGATGGCTCAAAAACACATGAGCAACTATATTAATAGGCCACAAGTGTACTGTACCTGTGATACCAGCTACACTGTACCTAATAGAATTGCTTAAACTTGTGACCTCCAACATACAGGGGTGAGATAAGAGCATGCTCTCTATTCATATGAAATGGCACTTCATCACCCGAAAATGCCAAATATTTCAGGAATGGTAAGAAATGCTTAATTACTGCTGAATTGAAAACATTTGAGCTGGTTGTTATGAGGTAGGAACGGTCTATCTACGACAAACGTGGTGAGACTAACTAGCTACCGAAGAAGAGGAAAAATGTTAGAAGTTATTAACAGACAGGAGGTAAAATGTGTATTGAATGCATCACTACTTTTCCAAGTAAATATAATTCTAAAGGTGTTATTGACATGAAACTGTAACCAGATCAGTAACAACATTTAGACAAGTCAGTGACTGGGAGATATACTCTGGTCAGATCAAAATAAAATTGAACTCTTTGGATACCGTGATACACACCATGTTTGTAGGTCACAAGCTCTAATGTTTCACGTGTCTGAGCGAACACACAAACTGAGCGTCCCTTGGACCACTGTGAGCGACAGCAGACATGTGCACTGTGGTCACGCCAGCATCCAAGCTACATGTTTATTAAAGTAATCAAATGACAGCATTTACATTTATGTTAGACGACTTTTAATGAACTGCTTTAGCTCACTTACAATGAAAATGTTAAAAAGTCTTGTTCGTGCCCTGTGTGGTATGTTAACACTATTGGAAGGAAAAATAACTTGAACTCCAATTTTGAAAACAAAACTTTATTTATTTATTTTAACTCTCTGTTAGCAAAATAAAGTATATAATGACCAATATTGGGCAAATAATTATATAATTACTGCTTCAAAAAAATTAACATAAAGTTCTAAATAAATTCTAACTGCATTTAGGACGTTTTTTACTGACTTTGTCTCTTCCACGATGTTATTTCTCTCGCCAACAACGTAGGTTACAATTACATTAGCATGACCAATTAGGCGATGACGTCATTTAGCGACTTTTAGGACAGCCAATAGCGATTTTCCTTACTGAGGAGCTGGTAACACTGGGAGGAGAGTGCTTTCGAGTGTTTTTACCGTTTCTTCCCGCAGTAAATATAAACAACGACAGTATTCAGGAAAAAAACAAACACTGCAGATATTTTTTATCATAACTCGTGTTGATCGGCTGCGTAAAACCAAATTTAAAAACTGTTATATCTTATAGTTTTTAAATTGTGGTATAGTCCACACTTTTTCCATCAATTGTTAGCTGCGTATATACGAATGTGAATCGCATCATTGGCTGGACTGTGGGATAAGGTGGCATTGTTCTGATCCCATACGGGAGCAGCCAGTCACTGACTGACTAACACTGTAAAACCGAATTGTTAAAGTTTTAATTTTAATGTCAATTCAGGTTGTAAGTGCCCTCCAGCAGTGAATCCTGGTTAAAGGTCAGGAACAGAAGCTCAGCATGTGCTAATATTGAACATCACATCCTGGAACCAACAGGAGTATTTAGACACACATGCTGGTACTGCAATGTAGTGCAAATGGATGATGGCCAGACTCCTAAGGATCATGTTTATGAGATGAGAACTGCCATTGAGAAAATATCCATAAATGTGGATCCCAGCTATGGCACAGTAAGAGGACCTGGGAAAATGTAGTCTAATAACAAAGAGGTTGGAAACAAACATCAAGCGCTGTGCTGGGACCATAACCACCAATCAGACTGCAGCTTGTTAAGGGAAAAAGACAGATACTCAGTTTTTACAAAGATATAAAAAATAATACGTCAAATGGTGAAATTAGGGAGAACAAGAAAGTCTGAATAACTTTTTAATAAAATCAAAAAATAAAATGAAAAGCTTTACCAGGCCTCATTTACTGATCCCTGAACTCTTCAGAAACCAGGCGAAAATATGTGTAACCCTCCGTCTTTGCTCCGCACTCTTCCAAAGAGTACTAATTCAGTCAAATATCTTTTCTGTGCTCTGCGGCATTAAATTCAGTATTTGATTATGTTTATTTACCTCTGGCACAGAGGCTATGCTTTTAGTAGCGTTTCAGTGTCACTGTGTCTGTAAACATGATGGCTCACGTCAACAATCCATCCAAATTTGGCTTATCAAGGTCTTTAACTTAGAAACTATAATTCTTAAAAGTGTGGTGTTTATTATCAACATATAAAAAGTACTTTATTTAGAATTAAAATATTGTGATATATTTAACCTTTGACCTCTCGTTCAAGGTCAGTAGATTAATTTGAAGGTCGAAGTGTTGCCTTATTGAGCTATTTTATATTGTTAAAACAAAAATCTAAAATTTTAAAAACTTATTAATGCTTATCCAATTAATTTCACTTTTAAATTCAAATTTTATTTGTCACACACACACAACCATACACAGTATGACATGGGGGTGAAATGCTTGTAGCTGTGCAATGCCCAACCATTAAATGACAGAAAAAAAGTTTTACAATATTTACAATTTGTAAATGTTAGGGAAAATGTTCTACAGGTTACTACAAAATTTACAGATTTAAATTTACAGTAAAAAAATGTGCAAATAGCAGAAAGAGATCATAAATTATAGGAAGTGTGCATGAAGAAAAACCAGAGTGCGTGTGGTGATGTGATGTGTGGGAGAGTCCAGTCCTACACCTGGTTCAGGGCCTGAATAGCCTGGGGGAAGAAGCTCCTCCTCATTCTCTCTGTTTTGGCCTTAAGGGAGCGGAAACGTCCATTGTTGGGATGGGAGAGATCCATCATAATCTTCCTAGCTTTGGACTTGCACCGCTTGGTGTAGATGGACAGCAGGTCAGGGAGCTCTGATTGAATGATGCGTTCTGCCGAGCGCACCACCCTTTGCAGATCTCGTCTGTCCTGCTTGGTGCTGTTCCCAAACCAGGTGCAGATGTTTGCCGTCAGGACGCTCTCGATGGTGCAGGAGTAGAAGTTCTTGAGCACCTTCAGTGGCAGATGGAAGTCTCTAAGTCTTCTGAGGAAGAAGAGAGAAATTCTAGGATTTATCCTAGAATTAATTCTGTCATACCGCCTTTATTTAAAAGCACTTTAAGATGAAAAAAAAATAAAAGTAGAGAATTAGAAGAAATAGAAATAAAATAAAAAAAAACAATAAATTAAATTATGTCAATTTCTTCTTCCAAGAATAAATACTTGGAACAATTCAGCAAGCAGAACAACAGGCCACGACTCCAGGTCTTCATCAGACCAACGCCTGCTGGTCTGCTTGCTGAATTGCTCTAAGAATAAAATTCTTACATGATTTTAACCCAAATAGAGCATATGCAAATTCATAAATGGGCTGTGGTCATGAGTTCTTATCCAAGAAATGAACATTCAGAGACTGACTGGGTAGCTTTCATCTAAATGGTTGGTTTTACTTTCATAACTTCTTTTCACTCCAAATGAAATTTAAAGTTTTCTTTATTAAAGTTTTATTTACAAATTCATCAGGAGGTCTTAATAACCTCCTCAGATGCAACTCTGACACTTGACCCTTATCAACTGACCTTAATGCTCCTTTTTTGGGAACAACTCTTAAAGGTGGACATGTTCTCCTATGGCATGGTGATGTATGAGCTCCTGTCTGGGCGGAGGCCAGCGCTGGGACACCACCAGCTTGAGATAGCAAAGAAGCTCTCGAAAGGTATTCGGCCAGTGCTGGGTAGTCCACAAGAGGTTCAGTTCTGCTGCCTGCACAACCTGATGACTGAATGCTGGGACACTAAACCTGAGAAGGTGAGCTGTTTTTGGCTGACACAATGAGCAAATTTTTGTTGTGTGATGTAAGGAAAGTGTACTACACTTTATTACTTGTGTCAAAGTAGGTTGAGCTAGAGACTTATAACTTCACATTTGGAAGAAATTCTAAGAATTAGTCTAAAGAGGGGTTAGATTCCAACAATTGGTTCTCCTTTTACTGCTAAATTCTGAAATAAAATCACGTCGTGTCTCCCGGGAACATGTAGAAAACAAGATGTTTTTCCTATGCTGCCCAGTTCTCAATGTTAACCTACTGCGGTTTAATCTTAAGATAAGAACAACTGCTCCAACTCACCTGGTCCATTTTCACTTTCCCATATTTTCAAAAGTGCAGGAAAGTTAAAAAACCGAAAAGGACTGAACAAGCATGGTCTAAGATTTCTAGATCATGGTCATAGTGCCAAGTGTAACAATAATGCTAAAATATTTCCTAACTGAAAATTAAATATTTCCATGGATATATGGATAGCATAGAATGCAAATGATAAAACAATCAGTCCCAATAAATGTTTTGACTATAATGTCAAAATATGCATTATAGAGCGACTCCATTATGTGAGTGTGAATAGTTTTCTCTGTGTATGAGTTAGCCCTGCGACAGACTGTCCAGGGTGTGCCCTGCCTCTTGGCCTAAGACAGCTGGGATAGGCTCCAGCTGCTCCCCATGACCCGGAAAAGGATAAGTGGAGATGGATGGATGAATAATGAGCACCACAAATGCATATATATCTTCAACATTTATTTTTTCAATCACAACTGCCGATGTATGTGTAGTCACAGCCATATTTTAAGGATAAAAAAACATAACGTTTTTTGCAAATTTTAATGAAAGTCATTGTTCTGTGAATGACTTTGAGCTGAACTGCCTGTCTCTGCATTTGTGCTGCAGAGGCCAGTGGCAATGCATTGTGTGAGGCAGATGAAGGAGCCTAGCTTCGCCTGCCTCAGGTATGTATTGCCCTGTGACGTCAACTCTCAGCTCTTCCTGTCCCAGCTCCAAGGATATAGTGCTGTGTTCTGGAATGACGATAAGGAGGACAGGTTTGTGTGACCATTTCTCTTTGTACTGTGATTTATTTGCCTCTTATACACAATAATGAGCCCCACAATACACCTACCTCCATGTTTTAGTTGTCTTCTGTAGTTCAGGTCTTTTAGTGTTGTTGAGCTGGTTTTGCATTCCTGTTTATTTAGGATTGACTTGATTATTTACTTGATTTGACCCCTGCAAAGGTTTTTTCTGTCTCTGTGATGGGGTTTATTTGGTTTTCTCCTCAATGACAGTCTTTTTCACTTACATCAGCATTTCTTTGGACATCATTTTGCAAGTGAACTACCAACTGGAAGTTCAATTCTGCAGTCTGTCATGAAATAACAGCTGAAAAAGCCTCATCAAACCATGAAATGGATTATTAGCCTATTGTCCAGTTACTTTAGAGCCTCTACAAATGAAGTTAAATGTTTTACTTAAAAATAAAGCTGAAAATCTGCGCGCCAATTACACATTTCTGGTTTGATTTAAAATTTACTGTTGTTGTGTACAAAGAACCCTTTTATTGTCCAAAAATGTACGGCGCTAACTACATTTAACATGTTAACATGTTTAACACAGCTGACTGAAAAAGCTCCCAGATGCATGACATAATGGCGACAATGGCTCTAGCTGTTTGTGGCAGCAGGACTGCAGGTTGATGTGTGTTTAAAAGCTGCTTCCTTGCTTTTAAACAAATACTGTTAATTGCTGCTGACTCCTTCACACTTTTCCCTCTTTTAACTCTTTTTCTGTGTCAAGACCATGTTACCTCCCCAACTCTTCCAGTGCCATTTAACTCGCATATTCTTTTCTTACTTTTGTTTGGCCACTCACACTAACTGGTTAACCAGCTCCTGAGGAAAGAGTGTACCTGGTTGCAAGCTGCCAATAAACTGCAGATCCCCTAATGCTTCAGCATACCAAGACAATTTCATCTTCATGGAACAGTTTGAGGATGGCCCCTTCCTGTTCCAACGTGATCGCAAAGTAGTACATCAAAGTAAGGTTCATATAGACATGGATGATCGAATTTGGTGTGGAACAACTTGACTGGCCTGCACAGAGTCCTGATCGCAACCCGACAGAACACCTTTGGAATGAATCAGCAGAGTCTGCAAGCCAAGCCTTCTTATCCAGCATCAGTGTCACAAATGGATGACTGGTCAAACATTCCCATAAACACACTCCTAAACCTTTTGGAAAGCCTTGCCAGAAGAGCTGACGCTGTTATCGCCGCACATGGTTGGGGGACATCATATTAAACCTCATACATTAGGAATGGTTCATGTGCATGTGAATGCAGACGAGCAAACACATCTGGCAGCAAAGTGTATGTGCAAGTGGTCAGAAGAAACGTCCCAGGGAACAGTGCAAACACACCAGCAGCACTGGTTGCACCTTATATAGGCAACTTTTTGTTTAAGATATATTAATGCTAAAATTGTGAAATTGCTTATTGGTGAGAAATTAAAAATATATACAATATAATATAGAGTATTTAAACTGTAATAAACTAAAATTATATTTATAAAACATTAATAAACAATAGTAAAAAACATTTTTGTAATGCTTCATGCCAGTTTCTCAAGTTATCCATCACACATGTACTAAACGTGATAAATATTATATATTTAGCTTTAATTAACTAACCCTGTGACATCGTCTTCCAAAAAGTGCCTCTACTCATCACTGTATAAAAACATTACTATACACAATATTGCTTATTTTGTTTTAACTTCCAACTCAGTGGTTCTAAATGTTTTCAGCAAAGAACTGTGTATTGTGCAGGAACTACAGTGTGGTGAATGTTAACAAGGGTCAGGTGGAGGTGAAGAGGATGGCCTGTCCAGGTAGCAGGATTAGCTGTCACATGAAGATGGGGAACACTCTGTGGATGGCAACTGAGGTACACATCCTGAAATTCAACGTGATACAGCTGCTTTTTAAATGCAGACATTTGGTGACTCATTTATTTACTGATAACTTTTTCATCTATGAACAGCAGTCAAACAATCATGCAATGTTATTTTTCACTGGGAAGCTTACTTTTACATCTGGGTAGCTTCAGAATTTACCTGCTTTTGTCATTTTTTTTAATGTGAAAAGAGGATTTCATGAAAACCCTTTTAGGGACACGAGGACACTGAGACTGCTACAGTCTTTTATTGAGTGTCAAACCAGTGTTGGAGGGAAAGTATTAGTTTCCCAGGGTAGGAGAACAATATCAAATCCTACATTGGCTGCCCTCCACTGTTGCCACAGCTCGGGGACAACGTAGGGGTCTCTAAATCCAAAAATAAAAAAACTCATTCTTTAGTTTCATGTTTCTGTGACAGGAACAGGAGGTGTTCATCTACAGTCTGAAGGACATGTGTCCACTCAGTCAACCCCAGAAGCAGTTCTCCTGTCCCGCCATCATCACTTGTTTGTTTCCTGTTTCAGCGAGAGAGCAGGTCAGGTCATATATCAGCATATGTTTAAGCAAACACGTTTTACTCAAACCTGTGTTATTGTGTCACTCAGTACTGTGGGTTTACATACGGGCTTCAGTCTGAAACGTCTTAAAATGAATGTTGCTGATATGTCAGCAGCTTGTATCTAGAGCATTTGTGTCACATGCACTTGACAGCAAAGGAAACAAGTGTTCCACATATTTGGCTTTACATGGTGTCAACACATTGGTGCATTTTGACAGAGCATCAGTAGAAGACAAAATGAGACTTGAAGCCTAAGCAACCGTGAGCTTGTAATACAAGAGCGTCACGTACTGACCTATTGTTACATCCGTTTGAGAAGGATGGCTTAATAACGGTAGAAATTTTTTTTTTAACAATATTTTTATTGTTTTTGCAACAGCATACAAAGATTGGTTTTCAGAGTAATATGCAAAATGCTTTTTATATGTGGTGCTGCATTTTTTTGTTTGTCTGGAATTTATTTACCATTCAGTTGTTGCTCCGTCATTAAAAAATAGTTCATTGAGTCAATGAGTTTTATTTGTGTAGTGCCACATGACAACAACTGCAACCTCAAGGTCCTTTATATTGTCGGGTAAAGATCCTAAAATAGCAGAGAAAAAACCACAACAATCAGATGAGCCACTGTAAACAAGGACTTGGTGACACTGGGAAGGAAAAGCCCCTTTTTAACAGGAAGAAACCTCTGGCAGAACCTGACTCAGGGAGAGGCAGTCTGATGAGACTATGGGGTAAATGTCATGGGGATGAGGGGAAAGAGAAGAGAACAGAGGTAAACAAGACAAAAGACACATGTGACAGAGAGCCAGTGTTTCTAGGAACGCCCCAACAGTCTATGGCTATTGCAACATAACTAACAGACAGGGCTGGATCAGGTGACCCTGAACAAACTACATGCTTTATAGTAGATAGGGTGTCTGTCTCCCACAGAAGGAGGGGCTGTAGGATGAAGGCTCTGTCTACCATCCAACTTTTAGAAACTCTAGGAACCATAAGTGAGCGATCCGTTTGAGAGTGAAGAGGTCTATCAGAGCAATGTGGTACTATTAGATCTTTAAGATATGATGGGACCTGATTACTCAAGACACTGTATGTAAGCAGAAAGATATTAAATTCAGTTCTGGATTTAACACGTGGCCAGTAAAGAGTGAAAAGCCAGTGAATAAGGAAGATACACAATAATCCCTATCAGTGCTATTGCTGCAGCAACTCAAGGCTTTTTAAGGAACATGACAACAGTAAATCACAGTAGTCCAGCCTCGAAGTAGTAAATGGATGAACTTACTGTGCAGTAAAATCTTGTGGTCAGCGGTATTGAATGCTGCACTTACATTCTAACAGTCAAGCACAGAAATTAGTCTACTGGGAGAGGCCATGAAAAGGTCATCAATAACATTTGCTAGTGCTGTACTGCGATGACCTCAGAGAGGTAACAGAAATAAACAGTTTCTCTGCATAAGTTCAGTTAGATGTTTTAAAAAGACTTTTGGCAAAGTTGGGTATTGATCAATACAGAACATTTCCTGCACGACCACCTCCAGTCTGCATACTTTTATACAGTTTTCATATTTTAACTAGCCAACACATTTTTTCTAATTAATGATCCCAATTTACACACAAATTACAGATCCTGGTTAATTTTGATGGTGAGAAAGACCAGGGGAAATTTCAGGCTTTAATAATCTTTGAGATATTCAAAATAAAGGACTGAAAGTGGGATAATGTAACATTTTTACAAAATATATATCTTGAAAACATTTTGATATCATGTACATCACTTGCTGTATATGTTCAAATTTTCTATCATAAATTTGTTTATGCAAATCTGAGACAATCCAGCAGATTGAATATCCCTAAAAGTAAATAACCAGCATCTTAAAAGCTTGTGTTGTGTAGCTCTTTAAAGATAGATATTGAGATTGAAGGACTAGTTAATGATAGGACTTCTTTAAGCATTAGAGTAGGAATGGGGTCTAGTAGAGACATTTATGGTGTAGAGGAAGTAAATACTGAACTCAGACAGACTGATAGGAGAGAGAGTCTAAATACATCTCAGCAATTCTCTTTCAAACCTCACTTGGTATCTCCCTAAGGGATGCGCCCTCTGTGGTGGTAGTGTAAAGCTGCACTACCACCACCTCTGTTCCAGACAGACAAATCACTGCAAGGACACATTTTCAGTTTCTTCATCGTGAAGATCATTCGTGAACACTAATGATGCCGTAATGTAATCCATTTTTCTGGTTTCAGGAATAACTGTTGCACTTAATATTCATAATAATTATAATAATATATAGAAGAGTTGACTGAGTAACCACATTAATTTGACTGAGGTCTATGTGGGCACCCTGCTTTCAGCCTACCATGCTGAGCGGTTTGAGGACATGAGCCAACTGCTGGATATGGAAACTCCCAGTCTTACGGTTTGGGAGGAGATAATGTTGTTACAGAGCTTATTCTTCAGGTCTCTAGGGGGCAGTGCAGGGCTGTGACCATCCAGTTTCAGTGCTTATGGGTGTAATTTAGACTGGCACTCACCCTGAAGGTTTTCACCAAGTATATCGAAGCAATGGAAACCTCTTGCGAGTGGCGAGGCTCAGAATGTTTGCACGTTTTGCATATTTAAACAAACCACTATGCGCTGCAACAGGAACAAAGACCAGACCATAATTATTCTATCACCCTTTTCACACATGCAAATGTCCAATCCAGTCAGATCACACCAAAACGGTCATTAGTCTGTGAGAATAGCACATGGAATAGTCTGGCATATTCCCAATGTTCGAGTAGATGTGAGCTGTAGATGTAGGTGTGCTTCCTAATGCACAGTCAACAACAAACAAAAACAAAACATTGTATTTTCAGTTGTGAAAACGCATCTGAAACCATAGTTCAGTTTCAAAAAGGGCTGATTATTGGTAGACCTTTTGAATCAAGAAATCACCTGAATAGAACCTCTCTGACAAAGTCAAGTAGTTGAAAGGGTTACAAAGCTTTTTCTAAGACTTTGGAACTCCAATAAACCGTAGCCCCATAATCCAGATCCATCATTCAAAGAAGAACAATATTTCTTCACTCTCTGTGTTTATCCACTACTTTGCATTTAATCATCAGTCAGCATCGATCTCTGCCTCTCTTTGGGAATGTGTCTCTTGTTCTGTTTCCCTTCCCTCACCCTTATCCACTCATGACAGAAGGTTGCTCCTTCCGGAGTATGGTTCTGCCAGAGGTGTTTTTTCCCTGTTAGAAGGGAGTTTCTTCCTTGCTGTTGTCACCAAGGGTTGCCTCATAGGTCATCAATTGTTGGGGTTTCGTGTCTATTATTGTATAGTCTTTACCATCTTATATGAAGTACCTCGAGGTGACAGTTGTTGTGATTTGGTTCTATATAAAAAAATAATTGAATAGTCTGTGGACTGATGGGACAAAAGAAACCTTGTGGAAGGATTTCGTCCCATTACTATTTTATAAATGATGAAGCTCCACTGCTTCAGGACCTGGACGGCTTGCTGTCATTGATGGACACGTGGATTCTGCTCTCTACCATAAAATCCTCAAGTGTAACGTCAAGCCATGTGCTTGTGCTCTGAAGGTAAAGCACTTTTGGGTTATGCACCAGGACAAAGATATGAAACAAGCAAGTCCCAAACATAACATAAGCAAAGCCCCCTGTAATTGCTCAAAAAAAGGCGCCACTAGTCAGTTACTGGTTCTCTGAACCACTGTTTGGAACTTAAGTAGAAACAACAATTGAGATTCCTTCCCCAATCTGAAGATGAAAAAAAGCAATACTTAATTAAAAAAGCAAACCCAGAACATACAGATACCAAACTAGAGGGATACACGTCTGCCCTGCCCTGTCCACAATGCCTCTCACTGAAGGTAACTCTGGATTGGACTCCAGTCC
>NC_140618.1:41830594-42300594 GCF_057382275.1 Copadichromis virginalis
CTTGAATCTGAATATGAACACTTAAAGTTCAGTAGGAGGTCAAATAAATGACTTTATCTCCCTTCCCACATACTGTACACTGTGTCACTTCCTCTTCTCTCTCTTTCAGAATCCTGAGGGAAGCAGCGCTAGTGGCGAAGGACACAGTCGTATGTGGTTTTCAGAAGGAAAACATGGAGTGGTGCCTGTGTGTCTGGAGGGCCTGGGGCTGCTCGGAGCTGGAAGTCTTCTACCAGTCCTATGAGAAGCTGGGCCACTTGGAGACCAACATGAGGAAAAGAAAGTAGTCGTTTTGTTGCAACAGCAAGGTGCATAATCCAATCTCTGTATGGCAGCTGAGCCAAGGGGAATGCACCCTGACAGACTGCCAGTGTTCAGAGTTGGGGGTTGTGGAGCACTGACATCAGGGCAACCTGTGAGGCAAACCGGGTCTCCAATGAGGGATGATCTTGAAGCTGGACACCACTTCAGTACAATCATAACTTTAAACCAGAAAAATTCTGCGAAAATATAAAAACCATGAAGCTGAATCACAGAATAAACTTTGGTTGATGGGTGTGATTCAGTTCAAGATGTGGTTGAGTATGTTGTGAGGTGTTTGATGCTGACTTTACCCCATCATTGTTTCTTAGCCTGTTTAAGTCTTCCTAAAGCTCAGTATACGTTCTGGAGGTGACACAGTGCTGGGAGACTCTGAAACAACAGACACCGATTATTTAAATTAAGTGATTTAAGATAGTGCTGTTGTTCCAACTCTGTGTTGCTGTAAGCAGACAGCAAGTCGTAAATGTGTTGCTGGCTGTTCTAGTTTAAGTCTATATTTGCTAAATTTCTTCAGTTTTGTTTTAAACGGTGCCATGTGAACCTGGATGCAAGCTGCAGCTCAAACTGTAAACAGCAAACTAACATCCGCGAATGTGCAACATTATTATGCAAGTTTCTCAGTCTTCACCATGAAAATGTTTTATCGGATTCTTACACATAAAACATTTTGTGTAAATGAAGCTCTGTGGTCCTCGCTGCTTCTCTATTGTGATCTGTAAAACACCAGAAAGGATTCAGCATGTTCAACAGTTCACCGCCCTAATAAGTAGCAGCTTTTGTTGTTACTGGCCTTCACAGGGTTCAAATTACACTCAGTTGCACAAGAGACTCACAGGACCGACTTTCTTTCCCAGGATGACAAATACTGTTGTTTTGCCAAAACTATTAGTATTTCAGAGATAAGCACAAGGTGTACTCTAGCAATGGTCATGGCAATATTAGAGGTAAAGAGCAAATGTTCCAGTGTGAAAGGCCAAGAAAGTCCTCACATTCATGTACCATTTGGGAGGGTGGTATTTGTAATTATTTAAGTTTGTTCACTCATAGGTTCAGGAAAGTATTTGTGTTCTGATTAAAATATGTTCACTGTAAACGTTTTACCTGCACACTGCATGTATATGTAATGTTCTGGGGTCATATTTTAATAATGTTTCTTATGTTGTGTGACCAGCCTCACATTATGCAGACAACAGATGCTTGTTGTGCTTTTTTTCTTTTTAATTGCCTTAATACAAAAAATGTTCTTATCTCATCAGAATGTAATTGTTATCTTATCAGCTGTACATAATTCATTCTTTTTTCATTTTATTGTCAACAAATAAATAACAGAATAATTAGTTATTAAGTTACCATTTATTTACAAAGGCCGAGTGTTAGAGTGTGTACTCTCCCCCACCATACTGTTGCTTTCAACACTTCAGCTGAGGAGTGAGCTGTGAAAGCTCGAGGAGCGAAAGGCTGCAGGTCTGGATGACTTTGACAGAAGTAAAATAGTATTTTGCACAACAAAGTGATGTGTAAAGCATATTACCTGGCTGTTATAAACCTCGGCTCATTATGGCGTGCAATGCGACCTTAAACTGAGGACACCGGGACAAAAGAAGTGACAGGTCCAAAAAACAATTTACAGCATATTAGCAGTATCCAGTATTCCAGTATATGGAAGTCATGTTCTCAAGAAATAGGATAAAAGAAAATCCAGCCCTTGAGCTATTTCTGAAGGCTCTTCAGAAAAGCTCTCAGTGGAAGAGTAGGTGTGAAGAAGCTGATAAGGGTAAGGAACTGGGAGAAAAGCAAACAGGAAGTGGCTAGGCTTAAAGTAGCAACAGTTCATATCAAGCAATTTGAAATTTTTGGTCTAACTCACCATCAAAAGAGAGGTAATGAGTGTCTGCAGCCATCTGTGAAACACAATGGAGACTGATAGTTGGGGCTGCATTTCAGTGAATGGTCTTGAGGATTTTGTTAAAATTGATGGAATTGTAAAGTATGGGGACATGATACCATCTGGTATTTTTCTTTCTTGGTTTCACTCTGGCGGAGCCCACCGGGAACGAGACTTGCTTTTGGATGGATGGATGGTTTTGCTCTAGAGTGTAAGGATTTCTTTTATTTCCAGGAAGAGTGGGATTTCTGTTTATTTTTGGCCTTGGAGACCCTGGTGACTGTAAATAGTTGCTTGTGAAATAGATGTTTGACGCATGTTTTTCCCCCCTTTTCTTTTTTCTAATCTTAGCTTATGTATGGCTTGCACTATTGATCGTGTGTGTTACACCACATGTGACCCTTAGGTCTCGCCCCGATGCTGGATTCTAGCTCAGGACTTTCTTGCTCTGACACAACAGTGCTAACCACTGTGCCACCATACTCCTCGTGTTTTAATCTGTATACAACAGAAGTCTGAGTGTGTCAGTTGTTACTGGAGAGCTTGAAACAAGATTTCACAGCTAAAAAGGGCTGTCATTACACCTCCAAATGTTTTAGTGTTATATTTTAGCCTAGTAACAATTTTATTTTTAGAAACTAAGTAAGAAACTCCCTCGTGGTCTCACTGTCACTGCCCAGATGAGTGTTGAAGTCTTCCAGTAGGACAACAGAGTCCCCAGGTGGAGCACCCTCACACACCCCACCCAGGGACCCCAAGAAGGCTGGGGGCGTATAGGCACAGAGGACAATCAGGACCCGTTCACTGACCTGAAGGAGCAGGTAACAAACCCTCTCGTTCACCGGGAGAAACCCCAATGTGCAGGCAGCAAGCTGAGGGGATACTAGGACGCCCGCTACCTCTCGCCAAGCAACTCCAGACTGAGACAGGAGACTGGTTTCAGAATCCAAGTCGTGCGTTGAGGTGAGCCTGATTATATCTGGCCGGTACCTCTCAACCTCATGAATAACTCATACTCCTTGGGTGCTCTCATTTTAGGCAAAATGCCGAGAGCAGCCATGGTCTCAAAGCCTCTGAGTTCCTCACAAGACTAATTCTTGCCACTGCTGGCCATCTAGATTTACATACGTATAGTATCCATGGGCAAGAACCTACTGTACTGTGCAAAGGTTTTAGGCAGGTGAGGAAAAAATGCTATAAACAAAGAATGCTTTGAAAAATGGAAGTGTTTATCATTTATTTTCACCAATCAACAAAATGAAGTGAAGGAACAAAAGAGAAATCTAAATCTAGTCAGTATTTGGTGTGACCACCCTTTGCCTTCAAAACAGCATCAATTCTTCTAGGTACACTTGCAGAGTTTTTGAAGGAACTCGGCTGGTCGGTTGTTAACCACAGATCTGTGGATGCAGGCTTCCTCACATCCTTCTGTCTCTTCATGTAATCCCAGACACACTCAATGATGCTGGGATCAGGGCTCTGTGGGGGCCAGAGCATCACTTCCAGTACTTGTTCTTAATGACTGTGGCTGCGTGTTTGGGGTTGTTGTCCTGCTGCAGAATACATTTGGGTTCAATAAACAAGCATTTATATTTCTGAAAGCGTTCTTTATAACAGTTTTTCACAGTACTGTATATTACGCCTGCCCTACGAATTCATAGTTAAAGGTTTGTAGTTGTACATCCTTAGTTTTTTTTTTTAGACAGAAGAGGGTAGTAAAGACAAGTATTGCTTTTTGTTAAGATATAAAGCAAACAAAACTTTGGTTGATAGTGTCATTCTAAAGATTTGGTGCCTTTTGTTTTATTTTGACAACAATAAAACTCATAATTAAAGGGATGTTAAATATATACACAGACTTGGAGATTCAATTAATTTAATAAATTCTGGTTTCTCAGAATCCTCATGAGCCAACTGATGACAAGACATTTGCCTAAAATAGTGTAACAATTCTCTAAGTCTTCTCTCACAGGAAGCCATTCACCAAGTCAAACGGCAGGAAGTGAAAAAATATGATAATTTAGAGTTGTTACTTCCTCATCCTCTGAGGTATTTGTGGCTACAGTGTTGTCATGTTGTATACTCTTTCTTCTGGAGAACAAAATGTATGAAGTGAAACAAAAAGCCATCATTTGAACAGTAACTTAAACCATTGTCTAATCAAAAATGATATTCCCTGATTTCCCAATGTGCAGCATTAGGCTCCTCTTTTTAATACGAGACCAAATGTTACAGTTTTACAAGTAGAAATGTTTCCTGTTCTTGTTTGAGCTAAGGTTCTGTCTTCCTTGTATGTATGTGCACATTTCAACAGTGGCATATTCAATTCAGTTTTATTTATGTTGTGCCAACTCACGAGCAGTCGCCTCCAGGCACTTCTGTATGGTAAGAGAAATAGAGTAATCTGCAAAATGCTGTTGCAATGCAGCAACATCCACTTTCTGGAGATGGTTATCACAATGGAGGGAGGCGGGGTTGGTGGAATTTGGCACCTCCTACCCAAACTCATCTCTTTCCCTTACCAGACTCACTAGAGAAGCAGTTTCAGCCTCTCTCCGTGCTTTAAAGAGGTTAAGTTGAAAGTCCAAATCCCCCACTCGCAGTGTGACCATGACGGGTCCTTGCCACGTGGCGAGTAATTTTGAGCTAGAAGAAGGAAGTAATACAAGCACTTTATTTCCTGGTGAAAATTGCCTTAGTCACCACTTCCCCTGCCAGTGGCGGACTCCCTCAGGTGTCGGTGCGTTGGTGGTTCTTTGTGTCCGGGGATGGGCGTCCAGGTACACACCGGCTCACTCCTTGGCGGCCGCTTATCGGGGCCTGGAGCCTGGGGCTCGCTCGGGCCACTTCGGGGGTGGGGTGCCCCCGGCCTCTCGGCCTGGGGCTCGGTCACTCAGGCACAGCTGGCGGCCGGCGGAGCTCACGGGCACGTCACTGCAACTCCCCCTGGCTTCTGCTCCGCGGCTGCTGAGTGAGCCCTCATCTGGGACTCTCCTCAGCTCTTTCTGGGACAGTGGTGCGGCTGCCCCTCTGTTGGTCTTCCTTGGTCTCTTGTGTTCTGGGGGCCTCTGGATGTCTGGAGTCTTGATCTCCTCCATACCTGCTTCATGCCCTGGAGGACGGGGCTGTGGCCCCCCCACACCCTCTAGCAGATCATTACATGAAGGAACCTTTTAAAAAAACAAGCGCGTCCATGCTCACAGGTGTACACACGGGTGATCACACCCACAAACTACACCCTTTTTGGCTCCTACCTCAAAGCACACTGTGTTCTGTTGATCTTATGTGCTGCACAATAATGTTTAATATTTAGTATTTACTGTTATATTCCCATATATCATTGTGATGTTCAGTGCTTTTCTATTCTATTTACAGCCAGAAAAGATTGTATTCATTTTAATGAATGATAAGATAGAGCCTTATGTTAGGAAAGCTTTACATTACTGCTCAGTGTCGTTGAAAAGTCCAGGAAGAGGTTACTGAACTACCAGTAAATGAAACTCCTTCCCACTTGTTGCTGACATGTTATTGCTCACACAATCTAAATTACTACGACTTTGAAGTTTGAGCCTGTTGTGAAATGATTCTTTTTATGGACTAGTAATCAATGCCAGGGCAGGAACGCCTCAAAAGATGGATTAACAACAGGCCTCACATCCTCAGTTTCTGATAATCCGTGGTTGTTATGTCTTGTTTTTTTTTTTACATTTAATTACATGCCTGTTCAAAGAGCTTTATTATATAAGATGAAGACTCTACAACACATAAACCAGAAGGGAGGAAGAGAAGAATGTGTGGTGTGACACACAGAGTACGTGAGCTGGTACAGGGAAACTATAAGCATGAGGGATTGTTGCTTGAGACAGAAAAATATGACACAATGCATTTACTCTCCCCCAATTTTATTTCTTTTTAAATAGAAAACCATGTCCATTTAGAAAGCAATAAAACATTTTTTTTAAAGAAAATCAAACCATGATGACAGCACAGTAACTGCTTGTGTGATCAGTGTTATAAATCATGTTGTAATGCTGCAACAAGAGCATAAAGCCAACAGAGCCCTACAGTGGAAGTTCACAGGCAGAGGCATGAAAAGAGGAAATGATTTACCATCAAACCTGTAAAACTCAGGAATGACACGCCTCTCATGTCAACATAAGAGGAATTGATTTGGAAAAAAGAGAAAACCATATGCGAGCAATCAAAGTGCTGCTGCTAATCAAGCTTGAAGTGGAAGCCAGATTTGCACCCATTTAGAAGATCTGTGATATTTGTGTATCCTCCACTATGGAGCTAGCTTCATGTTCATGCCTGCAAAACACCACACACACACACACACACACACACACACACACACACACACACACACACACACACACACACACACACACACACACACACACACACACACACACACACACACACACACACACACACACACACACCATGAAATGTAAAAGCAGACTGTGCAAACTCTTTGGTGAGAGAGCTTAAGGAAAAGAAAACTACACCACAACTGACAGGGCTGTACAACTGTCCCACATACACATTTCAGCAGATTGTAGAAAATGGAGCCTGCAAATTCAATAAATTAGATAGAAAATAATGAATTGCAGATTCAGCAGTTGGGTCTACAGAAATTAACAATACAAAATATATATATATATAAAAAAGAAACAAACAGTGTTAAGTCATATCACCAAAACCATAAGAGTAAATGTAAAAGAAAACCACCTAAATTTGCTTTCCAAAGAAGTGGCCCTGGCAGTCACTGAGCTCTGATTGGAGTTTCATTCATTTGTAAACACACACAACCAGCAACTGAATGTAGTTCTGAGCCCTGCTGGTCTGAGAGGACAGGGACACCAGTCTGCTTTGAACACACACGCCACATATAACATTGAAAGACTTTACTGAGGCGAACATTAATAACCAAATTAACTAGTAGCCTGACAGGTAACGTATGCGCAAAAGGAGCCCCGGCAATAATCAGGAAAGAGAACAGACTGCCCGGACTACTTCTGGGAGCTGCTCATTAGGATGTTTCTTTAAAAAAAGAAAGATATTTTAAAAATATATCAATGTGAATTATTTAATTTCATTAAAAAATAAATTAAGCAGTGAAACTACTACTAAGAAGGGAAAGTGAGTTCAATTAATGACAACCCAGCACTTCTTACGCTGTCCTAACTGACCCATTGTTGCTGGCCAGCCTCCTGAAGCCGTGGTTGTTCTTCTCAAGCCAGAGCTCAGCCAACTGCTGGGTGGAGCCATGCGAGGAAGCTCTGGAGCCCAGGCACATCTTGTATTGCTTCACATCCAGGTGGGGGTCACATGTGACTAGATGATGAACGTGAACTATTCCTGTGTCTGTGCTTCTAAACAACTTGATCCCTGACTGGACGAATTTATTATAAAGATCTACATCCTCTAATCCCCAGCCCTGTATGGAAGTGTCGAAGCCTCCAGCTCGAACCAGGTCTCTCTTGTATACACAGACAATCCCAAATCCGTAGTTCCTCCACAGGCCTGTTTTAGAGGTGAAGACGTAGTGGTTGTTGCTGGGGACCTTCCCAGCATATACTACTTTAGGGTCATACTGACTGAAGATGATGGGGAAGTACGTCTGCTCCCCCAGGACAGCGTTAGTCCGACATCTTTTGAGGAATTCACTGGAGAAAAGCAGATCCACATCACAGTAGAAAAGCAGGGAATCATTAGAGAAGTGTAAAGAACCAACTTCCAGAGCCAACGCCCTGGAGAAGGAACCGGGGACAGGCTTTATCTCCATCTCTGCTCGAGGATACTTCATGTGATACTCCCTCATAAGTTCCACCTGCTTCACCCGCTCAGTATTGTTATCTGTGCTAAAGAGCAGGATCAGTAGTTTAACATTTTGGTTGGGGATCAGACATACTCGTTCAAAGTTAGCCATGAAGCGCACAAAGATGTCATAGCGGCCTGACAGAGGTACCAGGATGTTAACCTTCTTTTCCTTGGGCTCCCTCTGATCCTGACCTGAGGTAGCCAGCTTGAAGGGCACCAGCATCTTGAGCGAGTTGGACAGAAATGAGAGGGAGTCTGATTCCTTGTTGATGTGGCTGGCCAGACCTCGGGCATCCATCTCCTCCTCCTCTCTGAATTGGATCTTACTAAAGGTCTGCTGCAGGTAGGCGTGCCTCCTTACAGGAACTGTCATGGTCTTTCCCTTGTGCTTCTTGTACAACAGCAGCAGATCCAGAACATATTCTGCCCCGTACAAGGGATTGACCCTCCTGTAGCCATACTGAATTTCTTTGAAATCAATAACACGACCACGTGTTTTGGCATTGGCGTTGATCATCTCCATCACTTGCATGATGATGTCATCCAGGGCCTGCCTTTGAGAGGAATCCATGCCACGGCGGGGTGGCTGACTGTCAGACGACGAGAACAGGTACTTTCCCGTCAGAAACTCCCACTCCAGAACTTCCTCTCGTTGATGGGGGTGGAAGCGCATGAACGAAGGGGGCATGCCGAGCTGGAGGTCCTCTCGGTCAGGCTCGAATGCTCCGTAGCGCCCCATCTGGACAATCTCCCTGTGCAGCTGAATGGTGTGGTGGCGCAAGTCTGCGATCTTGCGGCTGAGCATGTAGCTGTGAAGGCGATACTGGTAGGGAGGGTTCTTGTTGGGGTGAAGTGTGATGGCTCGATGAATCTTGCTGTTGTGGAGATCTCGTATGTAGCCTTTCTTGTTTGGTTCATAATTCTCATAGAAGAGCTGCTGCATCTGTGGAGACAGGACATCATTGCTTTAAAACCAGTTGGCACTGATTAAATAAACTCATGATAATGCTAATATCTGAATAGCCAATATACATGTGTTTATTTCTATTTAAGTGCTTACTTTGAACACTGGCAGTTATTGTATAGTATTTTGCTGATGAGATCTCCATGTGTTAAGGAGTATACTGCACACTGGTGAAAATACGAGTGTTAGAATATTTTTTAGGCCTGCTTTAGAAACCTCCGGCTCCTCGAATGGCACGAGCTTCACAGTGTAAATACTGGAGTCGCTGTTTTTGAGCCGTTAAAGAAGGCGGCGCTTGTGATGCTGTCTTGCAATGAAGGTAGTATCAGAACGGCTGCAGTCTGTAAGTCTATTTTGAGAAGACAACTCTGGACAGGCTATACTGAAAACTGGACAGGAGCAGTCAGAGCAAAATGAAACCTACAGCTAAATATGATCACAGGAAGGGCAAGGGTCTGACTTTCTGTTTACTTTAACCTACATTTCAGTGCACCCAAGAGGGAAACCAGCCCATCAAAACACGCTGGAACTTCTTCATAATTGGAAGTAAAGTGGAAAGGAGACATCTTCAACCTTTAAATGTTTAACCATGTGAACGCATGTGCAGCAACAAGTAGAAACTGAAAAGACTTGCAGCAGATTTGTCTGACAGGATTTCTGATTACAGATCAGATTTGATATTTATTTGACCTGTGATTGCAAAGTATAACCCCAATTCCAAAAAAGTTGGGATCAACACCCTTGTTAACTGATATCAGTACTTTATGTTGACATATTATTATTTTGCTGAATGTATGTACTAACAGGCATGTTGCTGGCCATAGCACAATGGCATAATAGCCACAACTTAGCATGGTTTTAACTAGCATGAATCAGCCTTTTGAGATGACTATGCACATCTGAAAGCAGAATCTGTGCACATATGGTAAAAGTACATGTTGCTTTACTTAATGTTTAAACGTTCAAAAAAGGTTATTATGAATTTAATAGCAGCACCAAGTCTCTTCTTGGTGTATCAGATGAGTTCTATAGAGACAGGTTTAGAGCAAGCTTTACTAAAGTGAGGAATAAAAGTGGTATTTTTGTTTTGTGAAACAGAAAAGTATCCATTGCTGTACTTGAACCCACAACCTTCAGCACAGCAGCGGTAAAAGGTCAGCAATTTACCCACTAAGCTACTCGATCAAACACCACACTAACTGATAAAACATACATTAGCCAGTTAAAAAAAAAAAAGAGCTACTTTAGAGGTGAGATCAGGACTATGGGCAGACACAGGCCAACCAATCCACAAATGATATTCATATGAGGGAGGCATGACATGAGAAAACCAGCTTTCTCTCTGCGTACCTGTGAGAATGGCCCTCGTCTCACAAAATCAGTCATATTGATGTGCTTTAAAAACTTTGAGCATCCTGACAAGTTGCACTACATCTTTGTATATTTTGGTGGGTGTAGAGTGAGTAAAAAAATGTTTTAACTTTTTTAAAAATATATTTTAATTTTTGCACAGCATTTTTGCAACTTGGGATTGTAAGTTTGAGTCTAGTTGACGCTGATGTTGGAAGATCAGATAATCATTGGCTGACAGCCGCAATGTTTTCATGCCCCTCCCTCTATTGCTTCACCATTATTAACACCAACTCACTTCTTACTTAAAACTCATTATTGCAATTTCTTCACAGTCATTAACATCACAACATCCTGTCTAGCTAATCAACATAAACAGTTCTTTTGCAACGCCAAGCCAAGAAGAAGTCACAAGTAATTGCTGCAAGCTGAAACCTTGTATGCCTCATTTTAGGCCCAGCTGTTCTAGTGACTGTTCTTACTCATTACATACACAGCGGCTGTTCCAAGGTCTCATCTCTTACACTGAATCCATTATGTTAGACACAACCCTGGGATGAGGCAGCAAAGATTTGTGCTTTTTTACTGAATCCTCAGACACTGCAAGTCTGTGTTTGACTCTAGGTATGTAAATAAGGACTTTAGTCTCAGGGGCCATATTTCCCTCGAATCCAACTGAATTCTCATTGGTCAGTCAATCATTTTTTTTTTATTTTCATAAGGAGAAAAGTGCTACATTAACAGTCCGCTATATTTGGCTGGGCGCAAAAAGAGACTGCTTATTAAAAACAGGGTGTCCGAGTTGAGTGGAGCACCTTTGAAATGAATGAAGGAAGAAAGGTTGCTGCGCTACCAGCGCTGTTATAAAAGCTAAAAAAATCTAATATCATCAAATATGCACAAGACAAATATGGGCAGAAAACAAACAAAACAGCCCAAACAATTATAGGCTTTCATGGCCTGTTAGGGTTAGCAGTGTAGGGTCAGCAGTAGGGTCAGCAGTAGGGTCAGCAGTAGGGTCAGTTCGTCAGTATTTCTTGTGCTATTATGGTTTGATATTTAGAAATCAAGACAATCTAGCCAGATCCTTGTTTAGCTGAAAATTCACTGTAAAACACAACTAAACAGCACAAGTTTGAGAATGATATGGTATCATAATGATGTTATGCAGTATATTAGGATTATACCACTGGACAATGGTGTAACCAATCAAAGAAGGAATTGATGATGGTTAAATGGTTAAATTATCACCTTAAAGGTCTCATGACTGGATTTCAGTGCACCCCCAGTAACCCAAACAGTATTTTTTATGGATTTAATTTAATTATTACAAGTTATTTTTAGAAAAGGATATTTAATCTCACCTCTAAACAGCAGTGTGCTAGATATCACAAATCTAAAACATGTCTGAAGATTCACCTGAAATTTTTAGCTGACAGTTCATGATTGCAATGAGCTCAACAGGGTTCATGCATTACAGCTTGACTTGCAAGCAAAGGAAAAAAGAGGCCTGAGGCTCACAGCAGGCGGTGAGGCCAGAGGGCCAGTATGCTTGCCATTCCGGCTGGGTTTAATCTGCAGGACAATAAGCAGTGCCTGCCTCAGAGTGCACTTTGCGAATCTAATTGGAGACAGCATTATGCTGCTGTAATTGGCTCTCTTGTATGCAGGGTTGATCTGTCTAAACAAATTTTTCAACTCGGGGGAAAAAATCCTCCCGCACCAAAGACGGCAACACAATAGCTCTGGTATTGACATGTGTGATGGAAGGTGGTGTTCCAGTGACTGCGTTTAGACACTAGATGATTAGCCACCGAACCTGCAAACTGTAGCACCAACACAGAGCAGAACAGCAGCCTGAGCGCTATTCCAACAGAGGTCGATTATCTTCTTAATAATCTCACCTATTCATTACATGAGTCTGGAAATTGTAGCTAATGTGAAAAAGAGAGCCTCAAATCAGAAGTACTTTGGAGTAACTCTTAAACGATTAACTTAAAGCAGTAACTTGTAAGCTGGAGAGGAAATGGCGTGTCACAAATTTACAAGATCATCATTTAGCCTGGAGAAATAGTTTGCTGCTTTATAAGAAAGTCCTCTGCAAAGCCAGAACATCTTACTATTCATCACTGATTGAAGAAAATAAGAACAACCCCAGGTTTCTCTTCAGCACTGTAGCCAGGCTGACAAACAGAGGTCTTTTGAACCAACAATCCCTTTAACGTTAACTAGTAATGACTTCATGAACTTCTTCACAAATAAAGTTTAAACCAGTACCATTGATGTTAAGTTACTCTTTTTCTCAAATTGATCTTTCTGAATTAACTTCAATAATTACTTCCTCCAAACCATCAACGTGTCTTTTAGACCCCATTCCTACAAAACTGCTCAAAGAAGTCCTGCCATTAATTAATGCTTCGATCTTAAATATGATCAACCTATCTCTAATGATTGGCTATGTACCACAGGCCTTCAAGCTGGCTGTAGTTAAACCTTTACTCAAAAAGCATCTCTAGACCCAGCAGTCTTAGCTAATTATAGGCCAATCTCCAACCTTCCTTTATATCAAACATCCTTGAAAGAGTAGTTGTCAAACAGCTAACAGATCATCTGCAGAGGCTTATTGAAGAGTTTCAGTCAGGTTTCAGAGCTCATCACAGCACAGAAACAGCTTTAGTGAAGGTTACAAATGATCTTCTTATGGCCTCTGACAGTGGACTCATCTCTGTGCTTGTCCTGCTAGACCTCAGTGCAGCGTTCGATACTGTCGACCATAATATCCTATTAGAGCGATTAGAACATGCTGTAGGTATTACAGGTACTGCACTGCAGTGGTTTGTATCATATCTATCTAATAGACTCCAGTTTGTGCATGTAAATGGAGAGTCCTCTTCACACACTGAGGTTAATTATGGAGTTCCACAGGGTTCAGTGCTAGGACCAATTCTGTTTACATTATACATGCTTCCCTTAGGCAGCATCATTAGAAGACATAGCATACATTTACACTGCTATGCAGATGACAACTTCATATATCCATAAAGATATGAAGACCTGGTTGACCTCTAATTTTCTGCTTCTAAATTCAGATCCAACTGAGGTTATTGTACTCGGCCCTAAAAATCTTAGAAATATGGTGTCTAACCAGATTCTTAGTCTGGACAGCATTACCTTGGCCAGACAGATACCATCTCTACTTTTAAGATTAGGCTTCAAACTTTCCTTTTTGCTAAAGCATATAGTTAGGGCTGGACCAGGTGATCCCAAATCCTCAGTTATGCAATAGGCATAGGCTGCTGGGGGATTCCCATGATGCATTGGGTCTTTCTTTCTTTGTTTCCTTCCCACTGTCGACAAAGCGTTTGCTCGTAGGGGGTCATATGATTGTTGGGTTTTTCCCTGTATCTATTATAGTAGGGTCTACCTTACAATATAAAGCACCTTGAGGTAACTGTTGTTGTGATTTTGCGCTGTATAAACTGAATTGAACTGAATTTAAACTGCTGGTTTAAGCATTAATTAATGAAAGGACTTCTTTGCGCAGCCTTTTAGGAATGGGGTCTAAAAGACACGTTGATGGTTTTGAAATAAGTAATTACTGAAGTTAACTCAGAAAGATCAGTTGGAGAAATGAGTCAATGGTATTAGAAGTGGCTGTATGTAATGATACCTTCTGTGAGATGGTTGTGAATACTTTTTTCTCTATTGGTTAAAATTTAATTTGAAAAGACAATAAACACGTTATTACTAGTTAAGATTAAAGCAATGCTTGGTTGAACAGGGCTCTGACTTCTTGTCAGACTGTCTACAGTGCTAAAGAGAAATATATGTAGTAAGATGAAATGAAGATCTTTTGAATATTACATTATAAAGCGCCTTGAGGCGACTGTTGTTGTGATTTGGCGCTATATAAATAAAACTGGTTGAGGCTTCGTTTTCAGATAAGCCACAGTATCCAGTCTTAGGCTGTACAGATGTAATACTATTACGATAACTGATCTGAGTGGGAGAGGAATCCACTGTGGTGGGACATTAAGAAAGATAACAGCGGATGAATTAAAGTTAGCTAAAGCACTTTCAGAGAGACATCTACTGTAATGAAATGGATTACCCACTGCTTTGTAATTCATTATTGTAAGTGCAAATGTTATTAAGAAATGATCAGACCAGGGCGGGTTTTCAGGGAATACTGTTACACGTTCAGTTTCTATGCCATATGTAAGAACATGATCCAAAATGTGATGAATGGAGCTACAAACTGCTAATAGGAAAAGACCTCATTCTAAATGGAAAAAAAGACATACTGACAAATGTTTATCTTTCCTGAAGTATTCTGCCAACACATAGCAGCAGTATGATTCAGCATACTGTTTTTCCTTTGAGAGAGATGCCCATAGGGCATCACAGGTACAGACACATTTATGTTGGTTCACTGCAGCACAACCATACGAATCTCTTACCATCATTTGATCTTTAATGCTTAGATTGGTAGACTGGGTATAGTTGCTGAACTGGACCAATCAAGTCTTTATGTTGTTCAGTTACAGATTAAGGCTGTCTTTGATGCTCTGACTAATTTGTTTACAGCATTGCCAGCTGGATATCACTGCACAAGCCACAATAAAAAAAACAAAAACATTTAATTGATTAACTGACACTTAAAAAAGGCAGCTGAATTATTACCAGTTTCCTCTACTCAAGTTATAGTCTGCTTGCATCACTTGAGCCTTCAATGCGCTAATACAATTCTACATGAGCTGAAGGCAGCACAAAGGAAAACCGACAGCAACTCTTTGGGTCTGGACTGATGTAAAATTTGGACTGGGAATTTTACGCTACACTCCAGTATTTCAATTCCCATTTTTATTTATATTGTGCCAAATCACAACAACAGTTGCCTCAAGAGACAGTATTTACAGGTTTGTACACATCCTGATATGCTGGCATAGAGCTACCATATCAGGACATTTCGACCATCATTAGGTAATGTGACTGCCTAAATTTGTATCATAAAAACTTGTAGCTATAATGTAACCTTATTACTATATTATCACAAACACCATCACACATTCAGATCCAGTAGATAACAATAGAACGTGTATCACTGCTAACCAGCTAATGACTCGTCTTCTATTGCGACACTCTTGCAGCAGCCCTTGATATCTTTCAGCTACTTAAGCAGACAGTCTCTTGTCAAGTAGCCTAATGAAGACCAAATTCACTTGGTCTGAACTGAAACTGGGGACAGTAGTCTTTGTTTTGTCCTGGAGATCAGCTTTGAACCAGAGGGTCACGCTAACCAAACCCCACAGCAGGTGGAGAATTAAATCATGTGTCTCTGTGCTAAGCTCATCAAGGCTACAGAGCAGAAGAAGGACTACCGTTATTAGCTGCAGTTTAGGACAGTGGAGCTAATCTATGAGATGAGGAACTCACTAAAGAGGCAGATGATTATTGCTCTGTTCTTTATTGTCACAAGTACCTAATTTTTTTATTAAATTTACCAAAGACTGGGAGTCCGCACACATGCTCATGGATCCACAGTTCTGTAACATCAACACAAAAGGCTAAATGAGAACCTCCTAGAAAAGCAAAGGATGACCCAATGCGTCCCCACTACTGAAAGAACTATATTCTAACGCCTGTGGGAAACACGATCTTGAAACTACTAAAAAAAAAAAAAAAAAAAAAAAAAAAAAAAAAAAAAAAAAATAGTGGCCTTCTCTTTTAGGAAACTTAAGTTAAGCGGTTAGTTTTTTATTGTTTTATTTTAATATTAAAATCTTGATGACTTGCAAGGGTCTTCTATTAGTGATTGGTTGAAAGGGTCAGATGACAAAACATGGGAGTTTCTGACTCCAGCTCGTTGGTCCGGTGAACCACCGGTCACCTGACTCAAACTGACTCTCCTCCACACTGTCCCCATTCATAAAGTGCTTTAAAACCCCAAACTTTACGGCTAGCAGCTGGCTTTCCCATTTCCATGCCAATAGCCAAATAATAAAGAAAGACTTAATGCTTAAGAGAGAGTGAAAGCGGACAGCATATCCTTGGTTCCTTAACATAAAACTCATTGTTGCTGCCACGGGCAGCACAAAACTTACCCTTTAGACGGACTTTCCCCTGAGTTATTAGTTTTGTTACCAGTCAGCTCACATAAACTAATTTAAGTCTAATTTAAGCCACAACCAACCAACCCGATTATGCCATGTTCTGTACTTGCACAAGATGGCGTTCAAAAACTAATCCAACTACACAGAAAGGGCAGAATGGTGTAACTTAGCCTTTGTGTGGTGCATTGCAACACTAGGATCGCCTTGATTAGTACCATTATCACTGCCACGGACTACACTACTCCAGCATAGTAAGAGGCCTAAAGTGAAATTTGAACAGACCCCTTCGTTTGTGTGTCATCTGAGGATTGGATGGGTGACAGAAAACAGAAAAGGCTCTTTGTTCCCTCAGTCCACTATCCAGATGTCTTCTTCAGTTCAGCCTACCCAGGCGAGATGGGAGATACGAGCTATTATGTGAAAAATAGAGACTTAACCCTTTAAAGCCTGAAACAAATACTTGTCAGAAAATTTTTGAAAACGCAGTGTTTATTTAACTGTAGTGACAAATTAAAAATAAAAGTCAAGATTCATATTTCCTACATCTGCCCCCCCGCTTAAAAATATATTGTGCAAGTTGTTTTGGTTTTTCAAGGGAGGGAAAAACACTGATAATGTAACATTATCTGTATGTATGAAAGATAATACAGAGAAGATTAAGGGGTTAAGACCATGACAAAAACTAACTTCATAAAGTAAATAATAACAAAAGCTGAACCAAATTTCACACAGTGGGAAGTAAAAGCTTCCTTTGAAGAAACCTCTGGCAGATCCAGGCTCAGGGAGCGGCAGCCAACGGCCATGACTGATTGGGGTGATAAGAGCAAGACAGAACAAAAGACACAATGTTGAAGACAGCCAGAGATAAATAATAAGTAATGATTAAGTGCAACGTGTGTATGAATAGACAGTGAGTGAAGAAGAAACACCCAGTGCATCATGGGAATCCCCAGGAGCCTAGACCTGTGGCAGTATAGTAACGTTTTAAGCCAATCTTAAAAGTGGAGGGCGTCTGTCTCGCAAATCTAATTTTAAATATCGTAGGAACCACAAGTAAGCCTGCACTCAAATGGTACTATCACAATTATAAGACAATCCAAGCATTTCTGACAACACATACGCTTGCTGTACTTTATGTGAGCTGATCTTGCTCACAGTTGTGCACAGTCACCTTGAAAAGCTGATTCCTACTATAAATGTGCTTCATTTGCTTTAGTCTTGACTAAACAGTAACACATCTTTGAGTACAGTCGTGATCAGACAATAATGGCATTCATTAATGTTGTTTTTCTTTATTACACATGAACACTAGAGCTCCATCTCTGAGGATGTGTGTGCATGGTGCACTCTCTGTACTGTAATAATAAACAGAACCATCTTGGAGGTATAGAGTACATTCAGCACTTTACATGTAGATAAACTATGAGAGAGGACTACACAACAACACACTTCCAAGCAAAAGCAGAACTACAGAATTGCTCATCTTCTGCCAAAATATTGGTGTACTTTCAAAGATAGACTCAGTGTACACGCTGGAGGGTCTTTGCCTTACAATATAAAGCTCCTTGAGGCAGCTGCTGTTGTGCTTTGGTGCTACATAACGTGTGCATCTTTCCCATCACTTTGGTTCCAGCTAACTATGGAGCTCGTGTTATATTGAATATATCACTACTGAGCTCTGATAGGACCGAAATGTAGAACAGAAAAATAATCCAAGACATTCCCCACTACTCCCTCACAGCTTCAATCTAACCCTGATAGGATGAGTCAAAATCACTGCAGCATACTTATTTTCCTGTATTTGTTCATCAGTTACAATACCACTGCTAATGTTGTCTTTTACTGTGCTAGGGCAAGATTGTGGCTTTGAGGCAGAGAAGTTTAGGCAACTGTCCACAGCTACATATGGGCGTGGTCATCAGCTCTATATGGGCGTGGTCATCAACTCTATATGGGCGTGGTCATCAGCTCTGTTGCAGAGCTATGTGCTATGAAATGCTACACATTTGTCAGCTTCATATTCATGATGCAGGAATCCCTCTTTCCACCATTTCCCCAAGGCACCTCATTGAATTGAGATTTGGGCACTATTTGAGTACAGTGAACTTTAATAATCCAACTCGAGGTGATTTGACCTTTGTGACAGGTTGTGCTATCCTGCTGAAAGTATCCATCCAGAGACTGGTACACTATAGGCCTAAAGGCAAGGACAGGCCCAGCAAACTGCGCCAAGAAACTGTCTCCCACACAGTTACACCACTACCAGCTGGGCAACTGCATTCTAGCCTTACTTCACCAAGCACAATGCAGATCATGAGATGCAGCGGAATAAAGCACACAGCCACTGGACTCTGAACCAGCAGAGACATGTTCTCTGCCAGATGACCGTTGGTTCCTCCTCTGGCGTTAAAAGCAAGCGCCTTTTTCTTGGCATGAATACATACTGCTGCTCACAATATCAGACTTGCCTGAAAAAATGATGGCCCAGAGTTAACTGCTGTGAAATTTTAGCTTCAGAGATCACATACTCTTTTGGTCCATTGTCCCACTTCAGGCAGTGCCTGAATATGAATATCTCATATTTATGCTACATTGAGCAAAAATTTGTATAATATATAAGTACAGTTGGCGTGTTGTATCAGACTACCAACCATGCCATAACGGCACTTGCAAAATGACTCAGTCTTTATTCCAGACTCAGTCAATAGAATGGATATTTTTCATTATCTTCACTTGTTTTGCTATACTTACTTTTACATATGAAAATATTTCTAATGGTACTTGTTGAGCTGTTCACCTTTGTTCTTGAACATTGGTACCAGTACACGTCTTTTCCATTTCTCAGAGATTACTTTCCAAAATTGAGTTATTAAATAATCTGGTCAAGAAGTCAACTGCTCTCTCCTAAACATCTCCATACCTCCACAGGTATGTCATCTTCTAGAGTTCATCCTCTTCATAGCTGCCCCCACCTAGTGTCTTTGTCTTCTTTTTTGCCAGCAAAGTAGCTATGACACTGTAGTGTTTGCCAAAATGACCTGCAGTGGCAGACTGAGGTTTTTCCAGTCTGATTAATTATGATACGAGTAAGGCCTTCCTGTCACTTCAGGCCCACAGCAGTTAGTCTAATAAGAAGGCAGCAGATGACAGCTGCTTCACAGAAGGGAACATGGGCGGATCCACAGCTATGTTACATCGAGACAAAAGGCTAAATGAGAACCGCCCAGAAAAGCAACGGACGAACCAATATTGGTCTTTTTTTTTTATTTTTTTTTTTATTGTTGAATGTAATTATAGATGTGTGGTGGGCAGCAGCATATTTGTGGAGTTGTGAAGGTCCAAGCAGCTAGCATTTAGTGAGCACCGCCCAAGGAAGCCAGATAAACAGGAACTGGGTTATGGCTGTAGGAAAAGCTAAAGACGACAAATCCTTCTAATATGCACACATCAAGCCCATAAATATACTCCTCGCCCTAAACAATGCCACCATTACAGAAACAAATCTGAATTTTAAAATCCACATTTTCACTCTGTGTTTAGGGGTCTCATCAGTGTGTCAAAATATGATGGTTAAATACGCAGGCTCTGCTGTGGGGCAGGTCTTTCCTGCTTCACCCTCTCAGAAGCTGTGAAATCACGAGGACGGAAGCATTTAAAAAAAAAAAATCTAACTCTCCATCTGACCAGTAGTGTCGTGGGAAACCTTTCCTTACAGACATTTGTATAACTTGGATACTAGTTAATTATTGTGTTACAGATCTGACTATTATTAATAGTGACTGACTTTAATTAATAAGAGTAGAAAATGGTAAAACATGACGTCCAACAACTAAAGATATTTTGTTAAAGCTTGGCACTTTTGTCTACTAAAGTCGTTCTGAGCATTTCTTCAGCATGAAGATAACAAGACAACATAAATATCAATGGGAAAGCACTTAAACATATTTGGTTTTGTTTAAATACAGCAAGAACTGATTTAACCGACCCAGATTAGAAAACACAAGTGGATTATTTAAAGTGAACAGGTAAGGCAATTTACCCAACTTCCTTGGAGAATCTTTGTTTTGTGTTAACAGGTAGAGCTGGCACTAATGGTTGCAACTGTTTTAATATTACGCTGTTTTTGTTGTTTTGTTGACTTCTAGTCCTACACTGGTGGTAACACTGCGTTATTTCTTCCATCCATCCATCCATTCGCTTCCGCTTCTCCTTTTCAGGGCTGCGGGGGGCGCTGGAGCCTATCCCAGCTGTCATAGGGCGAGAGGCGGGGTACACCCTGGACAGGTCGCCAGTCTGTCGCAGGGCCAACACACAGGGACAGACAACCATTCGCACTCACATTCACTCACACATTCACACCTAGTGACAATTTGGATTATCCAATTAACCTGCATGTCTTTGGACGGTGGGAGGAAGCCGGAGTACCCGGAGAGAACCCACGCAAACACGGGGAGAACATGCAAACTCCACACAGAAAGACCCCGGCCTGATGGTGGAATTGAACTCAGGACCTTCTTGCTGTGAGGCAACAGTGCTAACCACCATGCTGCGTTATTTCTTTCTATGTTTTAAATGAGCCATTCTACTATTAGAGCTTACTTATCATATAAATGCATATCATACATCATACAAGGCTGTTAGGACAATTAAACCCAGCGTGCTGTTTTGCACTAGCATCATAACTGCAGTAATCATCAAATTACTTTAAGTACTTTTGGGGTTTTTTTTTGCTTCTTATTTAGTTTTGGTCTGATGTGGTGTGGTGGTGCTTTCCCTGTGGAAGTCAGTTTGTCTCCATGTTCGTTTACTTTTACTGCCCGTGTCAGTCTGCAGCCCTTCTGTTATCACCATTGTGAAATGAGTCTAAACAATCTGACAATTACTGGATATATCACACATATCTGAAATAAAAAATAGCCAGCTGTCTAACACTTCTGTCACAGGTTTATGCTGTGACCACTAGTGCCTAAAAGACCTCTCCTTGCAAATAACAGAATAAAAGCAGGACACCTCGGATTTTAAAACAACTTAACTATAAAGTTTGAGGATCTACTGTAAGAACCAGTAGTTTTGGTGAGACAACCATTTCCACTGAAGGAAGCAGCACGAGGAGAGAGCAAGAATATGGAAAACATTAGTGCACTTCAAGTCTGCACAGGTGGAAGAGAAAGGAGAGCAAATCTTAGGCAGTCATGGATGAATTTATTTTGAAAGGGAAGGCAAAAATGGTGTGTTATGGTAGAAAAAATAAATAAATAAATAAATAGTGTATACAGTATACACAAGGTATACAGTCCCTCTGCTTGAACTGCTGTTTACACAACAGCACTATTAAGTCAAAGCAAATATTGATATGCCAATAAACATGCACATCCGTATTCAAAGCTGCTGAACGAGCTGTCACTCATATCTGAAACTCAGAAGCAGCAGCTCCTGCATAATCTACATATAGTCTGCTGGGAATCAACTGTTCAGACAGGGAGACTCACAGAATCTACTCAGCACAAAGTCAGCTCCATGCTTCACAAGGCCGAGTTTCAGTGGCCTCCATTTTTCTGTCTGCTGGCTAAGCCTCAGCAGAACTCATTGTTGCTTCTAATCTTAAAGCTCAAGGATTGTCAAATAGTGATGCAATCAATTTTAGTTATGAAAACATATCGTCCTCCTGCCCTCGATGCAGTCCTTTTCTGGAACAAACAGTGTGATAAATAGAAATTGCTGACATCCACAGAGCTGTCTTTAAGCTAGAATTCCAAACTGGAGTAGATCCTGTTTATGTGCTCTTACAATGGCCCATAAAGTAGCATGCCAGTTTGGTTCTATTCACACAAATCTAGAAGACCTTGCCAGCTGACCAAATCATATATTCAATCAAGTGAACCAGTATGTGCTTCTAAGCCATCTGAGCATCCAATGCCGTTAGCTCTCAGAAGCTGCTGAGCGAGACAAAAAAAATACTGCACTGAGTGGAACGTGTTAATACAGGACTTGGAAAATCCCCATGTGACCAAGAATTAGAGTAATCCCACCTGTGGAACTGGAACTAGTGAATCTGTAAGTTAGACAAAGACTGTTAGCCTGTATATGGTGTTAACTAGAAGAAAAGACAACATCAAGAAAACCTATAACAACCATGCAACCTGAAGAGCCAGCTTGCATCCAGCAAAGTTGTTATATTATGTTACAGACCAAAACAAGCACGAGATGGGTGTTTGGACCCGATGCTAACCGCCCTTGTGATGAAAACCTACTCAGAACATGCATGCAGAAATATAATGGTGTGGTTGTTGGCAGGTGGAGAGCAGCACATTACAGAGTGTGCTGGTTTGACAGCCCTGCTGACCACTCAGTAAAAATTAGGATTAGGAGGAGGATTCAAAGCAGGGCAGCCTTGTGATTCCCATTAGCAGGGCTGGAAGTTTCTTTTTGAGCTGGCATGCATGGCAGGAGAAGAAACAGTCTTTGTACTGCTGAGGACAGCAGATCAATGTCATCCATCAAAAACACAACTACAGACTACGTCAGATGCCTTTATTGAGGGCTCTTTATCTGTTAACTACAGTTTAATGAAGTTCACTGGTAAAGAAAAGCTATTTATGGCATCACTTTTCTTCATACTTTATTGTCAGAGGCCAGAACTTTGTCAGTTTATGGTTCTGTGACAAACAAATTTATAGGCCTGATTAATCAGATGAGTTATAGGCATTGATTGTTAAAGGTGCCGTCACAGACTGTGGTTCTTTCCACAATGAGACTGAATTATGATAGAAAACGAGATTTTATACTATATTTGCTAACAGCCATTTGAAATCTCTGCTCCAGTAACAGCAGCCAAACACCGACACTGCCTACACTAGAAATCACAGGAAATTCTAGTTCTGACAGTAACAGCAAATAGTAAACACAAAACAGATAAATTCAGTGTGACAGAGGTCTGGATCTTACTATATCCCCTAACACTGGTGAGACTGATCAGTCTAGGATCACTAGGACAGTGAGTAGATCCAGACTTGGCTGAATGCCTCTAAGTGCCTCTGGACAGCCAGTACGGCCTTTACTGCAGTGACAGAACCAAAGTAACAATTCTGTGGTTCTACTTTTGCATTTGAGACATCTTTTTTTCCCCCTCTTAACAATGGAAATTGGCTTCCGTGCAACTAAGACCTCCAGCACCAGCTAGTTGAAACCCTCGACGCTTCAATGTGGCAGATATATTTTACTCTGTACATCGTTAAGACATAACATTCTTCATTGTTTTGTGAGCTTTAGAAGCATTATAGTTTTATGAGTAGTCAGACATTTGGAGCCTGGGTTGGGTATAATGTCCGTTAAAGTAACGGCAGGAGGAAACCGTTTCAAATACACTTTATTGTTATTTCAGTTTATTAATTAGCGCTTTCCTTCACTGTGTGACATTGAGCGGTACGGAACGTAAAATGCTTCATATTCGTTTTTGATTGCATTAAACTACTGCATGAGAGAAGCAAATGAAAATCACTGTTTTCAGAGATGCAACACTTAGAACTCAGCAGGCACATGCACAAAGAAGCCAGATCCTGCTCAAATACACTGAAATAGAGCTGACCGGGCTGATCTAAATATCGACACCAAAGATGCTAATGGTATTGGATCAGTACTTTCTTTCTCTTTTCTATGTTCAGCACGTAACCCACTGCATTGTGTTAGATAATTGTTTTTTTTAGAAGTAAAAAAAAAAATGTACCTCAATAACACCTGAAACTTTTGCATTGACCAGTAAGTCTATTTTACTTACAGCGTAGAGCACATTTAACCAACAGGCATCAACACGAACTACTTTAGAGACAGGAACATTTCAGGTCTCCTAAAAAACAGATGAAATTATCAAACTGCATTTTGAAAGTATTTGGGATCTCTTTGTATCGTGTGTTAAAGCATACTGAAATATGCTTGATAATCTGAAACAGTCAAGTGTGACAAATATGCAAAAATAAAAACAAATAAATAAATAAAAAAGCAAGAAGGGAAATACTGCACTGTATTGTTGCATAATATAAAAAAAGAACATCAAAACAAAAGTTCACCCTGTCATTACTGGGTTTGGCTGTTTTTGAACTTCAGTGACAATTAAAAGTCTCGTACTGTTTTCTTTCAGAATGTGCAGAGAGTGCAGGAGAAGCTCAATGGCAGCAAAAGGTTTCTCTCCAAATAAGTTATTAAGAAGTACACAAATGACAAAGCCACGAATACAAGAGAAAGTGAAGTATAGCGATGGGATGGACCAATATAGGTTTTTCCAGGTATAATTTGATTCCACTGTTTAATCAATAAGCGGTATTACACCTGTCTGTCTAAGAGACTGGAAATCTGTCTGTGATGGCAATATGAGTTCTTTCACATGAGATTTGTGTCCAGCCAAAATAACATGTATATCAACAAAGGAAAATCATATTATTGTTATCAGCCACAATTTTTACAATAATATTTCAGTTTCTTTTTATGAAGGGGTAGCCCGTCTCAAGTGGCTTTAAGTGCTTCAGGAGAACAGAAAAGTGCTGTATAAGAATCCGTCAATTTACTGGCTTGTACGGACTGATTCAAAAGCTACCGTAGCTGACATTGCCAGTCCAGGGTGCATTGTTTGTTGTGTATACGGTTTCATAGCCAAACGCTACCCATGCTGATCTCTGTCAAACGTGAGCCTGAGCAGAAACACCGTTGCTGAACGTGTAGACCAGCTGTCCACCAATCTAAAAGAACAGCTTGTGGAAAAGGGAAAAGATTTCACTGCATATTCCCTTGCTGTGGATGAGAGCACTGACACAACTGACATTGCCCAGTTGTCAATTTTCATTCGTGGAGTGGACTGCAGCCTGACCGTAACAGAAGAGTTTTTGGCGTTACGTCCGATGCATGGCACGAGTACAGGACAAGATCTGTATGAAGAGGCATCCAGATGTGTAAATGAGATGGGACTGCCTTGGGAAAAACCCGTGGGATTGACAACAGACGGAGCACCCGCGGTGTGTGGACACTAGGGATGGGTACCGGTGTCCGGTGCCATGATGGCACCGGTTCTGACATAAACGGTAGTAACCAGACCGAAAAGCAGCGCACATTTCGGTGCTTTTTTTTCCTGAGCTGTGATACACTTTAGATTCTAGCCAATCATTTTACGTTTCCGAGAATAGTAGGCGGGCCCAGGTACGTACGTTCTTTTAGAGCAAACTCAGCAGCAACAAGTGCTTTAAGCTGATACTGTGATACTGTCAAAGGAGGTAACACCTCGAATCTGATGAAACACCTGGCGACGCATAGCGTTTTTTTTAAAAGCCCAGAAATGCGCCGTATTTGATAGCTTGCTGCGAGACCTCACACCAAGCGCATCTACTGCGGGTGGGTTGCCAGTTATGCAACATCCCCCAAAAACACGAAGAGGAGAGTCCTGGCCCCTAGCCCTGCCAGTGTAGCAGAAATGATGAGGATGATGATGCAGCAGCAGCCGTTCTTCTCTGCGTGAGTAGCTTCATGTTGTTCGTGTGTAATTTACGTTGAGTAGGCTAACCACGTTATTACATTAATGCATGTAAGGTGAACTAGCAAACATCATCATAGCTACATGCTGCTGTCTTCTTGTTTGATGGCAGATGCTCCCTTCACCCTGGCCAAAAAGGCTAAAATGACCAAAGAAAAAGTGGAAAACAGTTAAACATGAGAGGTTTTTGGACAAAGTTTGTGTTTTTTCCATTGATTAAGCACTGCTTCCAGCCAAGAATCATACCATATATGCCCCATAGCTGCAGAAAAGGCTAACATTGTTATCTTTTTACAAAAAACAGCTGAGCATGAGAGGTTTTTGGACCAATTTTGTGTTCTCTATTCTTTAAGCACCGGTTTGAGCACCGTTTGAGCACCGGCACCGTTTCAAAAGTACCGATTTGGCACCAGTATCGGATAAAACCTAAACGATACCCATCCCTAGTGGACACAGGAGTGGATTGGTGGCAAGGATACGTGAGAGGATGCAGGACGAAAATGTCACAGAGGAGCTGACAGCTTATCACTGCATAATACACCAGGAGTCGTTATGTGACATGTAATGACCATCATAACGCGCGCAGTTAACTTCATCAGAAGTTTAAATCACCGCCAGTTCAGGGCATTTCTGGGAGCGTTAGATACAGAGCATGGTGACTTGCCCTATCACACAGATGTGCGATGGCTAAGCCAGGGAAAGGTGCTGCAAAGATGTTTCGAGCTTCGTGAGGAGATCTGTCTGTTCATGGAAAGCAAAAGGAAAGACACAACAGAGCTTTGAGATGAAACATTTATGTGTGAAATGGCGTTTCTGTGCGACATCACAAGCCATCTGAACGTGATGAACCTGCAACTGCAGGGACGGGGGCGTGTCATCTCTGATATGTGCAGTACGGTGACGGCGTTTCAAACCAAGCTGAGTCTGTGGGAGACGCAGAAAGAAACCTTGAGCCACTTCCCCAGCTGCCAGACCACGAAAGAGAAGCGCTCTACCGCTCAACATACTTGCCGCCGAGTTCCGACGCCGATCTGCTGACTTTGAAGCTCAAAGAAGCAGGTTTGAACTACTTGCCAATCCTTTTGGAGTTGATGTGGAAAGCGCACCACCGAACCTCCAGATGGAGTCGATTGAGCTCCAGTGCAATGACACACTGAGGGGAAAATATGAGAGCGGGTGCCGCCGAGTTTGCACGTTTCATCCCCGACACAATGCCGCAGCTGCGCATCCAAGCTGCTCAGACGCTCTCCATGTTTGGCAGCACATACCTGTGTGAACAGTTGTTCTCTTTGATGAAGCTAAAAACATCACACCGGAGCCGTCTTACTGATAAACACCTTGACTCAATCCTGAGGACTTCCTCAGCTCAGAGCCCGACCCCGAACATTGATGAACTCGTACAACAGATGAGACACCACCAAGTATCAGGCTCAGACAAGTGAGCAGAACATTTACGCATTTCTAGTTTTTAATTCAGTTACATTTTTTACATTTGTTTCTACAAGACGGGATTTTTCTTTGAAGTATTGTTTTGTCTGTGTGCCATAGATTTTTGTATTTTATCTTATTGTATTTTATTTATTTATATGTATTTTTCAGTTAATGGACTCAGGGAAAATTGCAGATAAGAGCCATGAGACAGAATACAACTGGTTTGATTATTTTTTTTCAATTTTCTCTTTTTACTATTGGAAAGCAGTAACTGGATCACAGAGCAGCACAATATTGCACTTTCAGTTTACAATGCATGCAACTTCATTCATGCATTCATCTTGATATTAAGGAGCATATTTTATTTTCTTTATGAATGACATTTACTTTTTTGCTGTTTGCCTGTTGAAAATGTTTTCTTTGGAAATAACTGACAGAGCCATCAGAAAATATTGGATTATTAATTTAATCGTTAAATAATATACAGTACACTGTGTTAGGTCTTGGTTCAATAGGTTATGTGCAATCATTTTAATGTTTTAATACACATTGAACCAGTCCGGCCCTCAGCTTGTAGCAAATTTGTTTTTTGGCCCTCTGATGTATGTGACTGTGACATCCCTGATATAGATGATGAGATATTCAACGTCTTTGCAATTTTAATTTGTAGATGCAGTTTTTATGTACTGGTGAACGTTAACCCATCTTTACTTCTGACACTGGCAACTGGTCAGTTACCACTTACTTGTCCACCTTATTGTTGCACCCCATCTCAATCTTTTTGAAAACTGTTGTTCTCGTGCTCCAGTTTAGCCCAGTGGGATGAGCAGCTGAACGTAGGCCCGGTTCTTCCCCCTCTCTCTCCCCGCTTTCCTGTCTCTCTCCAATAAAGGCCAACCCCCCCCCCAAAAAAACAAAAAACTGTTGAACTAATCAAATTCAGCTAATATTACTCTTAACATGCCACATTTTTTCAGTTTATTATGTTTATTATGTGTTTATTATGTTACTTTGTGAATAAAATATGGGTTCCTGGGACTTGCAAACGATTGGTTTCTTTCCAGTTTAATTGGGGTTGTAATATTAGCACAGCTGTCATACAGGGTCCATGGAAAATGGAAATGGAAGCATAATGTTGCCTGGAGTCAGCTTGTATGGAGCTGGCTACATTTTTGACTTGTTTTACACTAAAATATGTTGTATGTCAACTGGCACCATTAAAAGTATACAGTGTTAGCACTTTTGTAATGCATCCCAATACAGGTAGTAAAGACACTGAAGCCTTTTGTTGTGATTACTAAGTGAATTTATGGAAGTGTATTCAGAGACAACAGCATGTTGCGCTAAATCGGTCTTAAATCCTTCCAGATAAATCCTATACCACTTCCTCTGCCCACATACACTCAAATCCACCCATAACTCCCTTGCACCTCACACTTGGAAGCCCTGTGTACAACAACTAAATTACTACACAGATAAATAAATAAACAAACACCTTACCTCATACGACCAGACACACTGAACACCTGCAAATCTCCTGACACACCGGCCCACCTCCACATCTTCATGGGTAGTGTACATCTCCTGTAAACACTCTCTGATATGGGGTACCATCCTCTTAAGAACTTCACGGCTCATGATGACGCCTGGCCCACCCATACAGAAGTTCTCCCCAGGCTCCAGAGCCAGTTTCCCAAGCTCATCCCGGGCCCCCATTCCCGTTTGACCCAGAAAGATGGCCTCACTACTATTGAGGCTGCGCAGGAAGCTCTCGAGCTTCTCACTCTTGATGTAGACATCATCATCAGCCCTCATAAACCATTCATACTTATCCAGGTAATAGTCATGCATGTACTTAAGCATCATGAAGGACTTCTTTTGGGGAGGGTATGAGTCATCTACATTCTTCAGAGCCACTATCGGGATCGGTATGGAGGTGTCAGATCCTTCACTGGAGAAGAACTCCACACGACCTGGAATTGTCTGTGCCCATGTCCTGTAATCAACACAGACAAAAGGAGAGGACTGGTGTTATGATGATATGTCTAAGACAACCAAAAACAAGTGTGTATTCTGCAGAGGACACCACTAGGTACATTCATCTGGATATGGCTGAAACAGGTGGCACAGTCATAAATGTTCAGCATTTAGAAACCAGCGGCTATTTCAGAGGTAGAAAGCTCATATTTTAGTGATATTCCTAATTTGCATCATAACCTTCCAATAATATTCCTGCTAAACATCAAATATTGTGACAATAACAGTTTTAGTCATTTTGCCTCTGTATAGCACCACATCGGAGTTTAAATCAAACAAGTTATGGTTGAAGCGCACACTTCCGGCTTGAATTCAAGAGGTTTAACAACATGTAACTGTTTATCAATTACAGGCCTGTTTTGGAGCAGGTCCTGCTTCTTTGGGGGTATTCCTGTCCTCTGATTGTCTTCAGTAACAATTTAAAACAAAACAAAGCCAAAAAAACCATCTGCGTGTGTGCCAGAGAGAGAGGACGTGAACGCCTGTGTGTTTGTCATATAACGGACTTGAAAAGTGAAGGTGAGACTGCAGTAATCCCACCCCATGAGAGCCAGAGGCAGACAAGGAAATGCCCAGGAGGCCCCGGACCTCCACCGCACCCAAGAGAACCGAAAATCCGAGGATAACAACCACGCGTCCACCGACGCCCACCAACCAATTGTTTTTTTTAAAGGTGGCAGACATTTCTCCAAACTGTTGTGATCTAGAAATACATTTCTATATTGAGTAGTGCACAAACTGATTTTCTGAGCAGTGCATAGGGCAGTGAGGACTGTATGTCACCTAAGATGCACAGCTTGGCGGAGGTTGGGATACAGCAGCTAAACCATGTGGATCAGTCTTCACATATCCTCTGGACAGGTATACACGATCCCATATCATACATATAGTTCTTGTAGGATTTGCCTGTGCAGTAGGTTACAGCATAGGCATATTTTGAGTCTGTAAGACCCATTTTGAACATCCTTTGTCCTATAGATCTGAGAGAGTATATAGCCCTGCAGCTTGGAAGAGCCAGAGAGTAAACCACTGACCTTCAGGACTGGTAGACAAACTGTTCTACCTCCCAAAGTGACCACATACTACAGAATATTATACAAGTGTTCTATGTATGAAAAACTAAAATCTTAATTCTGAAAACAAAAGCGTTAACTGTTACAAAAGCAAACAAAGTAGAAAAACAGATCACATAACTGCAGCCGACATTAATACAAAATAAAATAAAAAACAATACTGTGCAATTTATTTTGTATAGATTCAAATTGTGTTGGATTATTGGGAAACAACTTTCTAATGTGAACAAAGGACAAAATAAACAAAACTGAAAAATACAGCGATTCTGTTATTTACCTACCACAAAAAAATAAAAATCAATACATTTACACACAGAAAAGATCCAATAGTGTCTCAATAAAGCGAACTGTGAGGTTCATCTCCAGATCAGAATTCTGTATTAATCCCTGAGAAAAGGATGTGGGTTACAGTTGCCCCAAGAGTGTAACAGTAACAGACTAAACTATTTAAATAACAGAATGTTACAGATTTGACAAATGTTCAATTCAAACTGCACCAATATATACAAATCGCTCAAATATAAATATCAAGAATATTGACAACGAATATTACAGCGGTGGAATATATATGATTAACATTCGACTCTAACCTGTAAACATCGTCGTGTGCAGAAAGGCTGCAACTACTGCAGTGTTTACAGTGTGTTAGATGGAGGAGATGTACAGGGAGCCACGGGCAGGAATGACTTCCTGTGTGGTTCAGTGGTGCTTTTTGGTGACCTCAGTCTCTCACTGAACGGGCTCCTGTGAGTAGCCACAAATCCAATACGGTAACAATGTTTGACTTTGCTGTTCAACTGTTTCTTTAACCTCTTTACAGCAGGGCACAGGCCGTCTGACAGAAAGGTTCATGGCTAAAGAGTTGGCAACCTGAATTCAATTACTTTAAAAACATGCTTAAAATCCAACATTTTCAACTGTGCTTACTGGTATAATGTCCTTTAGAATAAAATGGGCGGCTGCATTGGTGATATCACTGTGCCACTTTATTTTATCTCACAAGGCATGGACTGGGAAAAAGTATCTGTGCAAATAAAATTCGGTATTGTCTGTGGATTGCATGGTGCACGTATATTGTCAACTGCACACTGTGCAAGGGTGGCACTACTTAAGATGTTAACATTTTATGGTGCTACCTGCCTTTTTGGGAACACACTTTTGACACAGTTTGCAGAACTCTGCTTCTTTGTCCAAACGGCCAAAAACTCTCCACGTAACTAAAGTCCTCTTCAACAAGTTCCTTGTCTCTTTAGCCTTAATATTCGACTTTGCTCTGTGGCTACAGCAGGCACTACTAGATGGGAGGTTGGTGGTTCGATTCCTGGCTGCTCTAGTCTACATGCCAAATATCCTTAGGCAAGACACTAACCACAAATTGCATATTTGCTAACCACAAGTGTGGTGTTGCATATCTGGCCAGTGTACCAGATTGGTGATACAGCCATTTCTAAAGTTTCGATTAGGTTTATTTGGGTTTTTTAGTCTAATGACGTCCTCCTTGTGGGTGGCTGTAGCTGAGGAGGTACTAACTGTATTCACTAGAGGGTTGGTGGTTCAATCCCTGCATTATCCAGGGCACATGTTAAAATGTCCTTGGAGGTGCAGGTTTCCCGTTTAAACAGTACAGTTACGTAATGACTAAAACTTGCAGCATTGTTTGCCAGTAGTGCAAATGCTCGTCACTGAAAGAGTGGCCACTGGTACACTCACTGGTGGTGAGTACAGAGTACAGCACTTACGATCTCACTTAGATTATCTTTGAGTTAGTGATATCACAGACACTCAGATACTGGTGAATGATTGCTGAGAGTGATGGAATCAACCTCTCTCTGACACGAGGACCTGGAGATTTAATACATCATTAATGAAAGAACAAGATTTCCTTAAATAATTCAAAAACAAGTGGGTGACGTATTTAGATAGTAATGACCTACCAGCAATATCGCCATGTGTTCTATGGGAAGCAAGAAAAGCAGTAATATGTGGCAAAACATTATCTTACTGCTCATATAAGAAGGAACCCCACCCCCGCTTGTATTAGAAATAGCACAAACAATTCAATCATTAGAATATACCTATGCTCACCACAAGAGCACACATATTTAACAACCTGAGAAAACTAGAATAAAATGAAATATTTAACGAGAGAACAAAATTTCTGATGCAAAGGCTGCGTTTGGAGGACTTTAAACACAGTAATAAATCTGGAAAAGTCTTTGCTAAAGAGCCTGTTAAAGCTATAAAAGGAAGAAAACTATTTACTCTATAAAGGATTCCACTGGGAACATTACTCATGATCGACAACAAATAAATGAATCTTTTAAAGACTTTATACAGATGAATCCCTCCAACGCTGACATTGCAAACTTTCTTAACAATACAAATCCACCAAAGTTAAATGACGAACAGATTGTGGTTCTGGATTCACCTCTTTCTACATCCAAATTCCATGAAGCCCTACGGCGTCTCCTAAACAATAGAGCCCCAGGACCAGATGAAGTAAATTAACAGTCCTGCCTCTGAATTGTAATTCTCGAAATGCCACAACTACTCCACTACAGTCAGGTAACACTAGAGCTCTAGGTATAAATTGGCTGGACCTAGAATAATAGTTTTGTGAAAAAGCCTTTCATCAGCTCCACGTAGGTCACAATGTATAAGGTCATTCATGTGGCTTTGCTGGCTGTAATGCAGCAGCACCGCTGTGGACGTGGGCACCCGACCTGGGGCTTCCTTCTTATACTGCTGGGATAGGTGTGCAGAAGCTGTATGGATCGGACGGACTTGTCACTGTTCGGGTGTCATAGGTCACAGCGATACGAGCAGGTACAAAAATGTGATGATGTCTGACTGCATGCCACTGATTGGCTGGTCGGTGGCATCATTCGATGAGTCACAAGAGCGTCTCATTTACAAAAATCAAAACCACCACTTCCCGTGTCACAGACCGGGCAGCGGGTATATTCTTGCCTCGATGGCCACCTTTGTTGTACCTTTCATGTCGCATATTAATTACGCCACCAACGCTAAGCTGCATTACCGTTACAGCGACCACGCACATGAGCTGGTACTTGATTGTAATGGAAAACCACTCAGAGTAGGTCCTAATGGAAAAGGGGCTTAACACGCTCTCTCACACTACAAGAACATTGCTGATTTGTACATCTCTGCATTTTGGAATTTGTGTTCCAGATGCTGTAGGTTTGTTTTTTCTTACCAGAGTACTCCATCCTTTTATTTCATCTCCCCCTATCCCCCACCTTTCTTTTTTCCTCCCTGTCCTGCTCTTGTGATGATGACATCTGCCTTAGACATCATCATGACAAGACAAGAAAGCTCCTCACTACGTATGGATGGTTTCATCTCACGTCCAGCACCCTATAACTGTACTCTCCGCCGAAGATAGAAAGCTGAGGACAAGTGAGTGCCAAAAGCACTATTCAGGATAAAACAACATAGATCCATTAGTACTTCAGGAAAATGGCCATAACTGTTCATGTGCCGCTGCACGCCGCGTTTCACCGGTCAATAGAAAAAGTAGCCAATCCTATGGCTGGACCAAAGTTGGATTGAAAGGTGCACAGGAACAAGCCCTAAGCACAAGAGCGATAGAGTCTGGGGTCTACCACACCAGGCAAGACCCCAGGTGCAGCCTGTGCAAAGATGCACCTTAGACACTTCAGCACAGACAGGGCATACTGGAACACCATTACCAAATGGCTGGCATAGCATAAAGGAACATCTATGCCGAGTATGGTCTAGATGTCCCAAGGTCAAAATGGGATACACACCCTAGGTTGGTTGAGACTGACCAAGCTAAAATCCTGTGAGACTTCCAGGTATAGACGGACAAGCTGGTGGTAGGTGACCAATATGACATAGTAGTTGTGGATAAGCAGAGGAAGACGCCCATTGTGACGATATAGCTCTACCAGCAGCTTGAGAAATACCAAAGGCTGTGAGAGTTAGAGAAGATGTGGACATCTCAACTCTGGAAACAGTAAGGAACAGCCAATCAGAGGAAAGTTAGCTTTTGTCTGTATATGGTATTATTTATTAAATAAGTTAGGAAACCATGTAAGTGCCTCTTTCTACAAACATACACACATACAGGGTGTCTATGTACCTACACATTATGCCTCAATATCACCACAACCACAGTCGAGTTCTGTGGGAATTACTGGCCAGTAAAGGACAATAAAGATTATTTCAAACTGTAAATCTAAACGTTTTAATGACACTGAAACTGATGGAATATGGTTCCTCTCCAAAAATAAACATAAAAGCAAAAGTAATCTTTAATGTAGAGTAACCTGAAAGGTAACACTGCTACACTTCTTTTAAATACTTACCCTTACAACATGTCAGACATTATCTTACACTGCTTTTTGTTCACTGCAGTCACAGTTCCATCTTTTTTCTTCACCATTTATAAAAAACAAAACAAAAAAAACAACATGTACCCATGTGCTCTCATCACTTCCAGATGAACTACAGTTTTTGGCACACATGCTGTCTACAGTACTGTGGTACTAAAGAAAGAAGAGTACTTTCCTCTTTTCTTTCCGCCTGGGTCATGGCCTGAACTTTCTGTTGAAACATTTTTTATTTTTACTTCTCCACTTGCTCATAAAAGATTATCTGGCTGTTGGGTTTTACTCAGTTTTCTCTTTCTTCTAAATTGTAGGGTCTATACCTTTTGATACGAAATGACTTGAGGTTGTTGTGAATTGGGACTTTGTCAATTTAATTGGATTTAATTGAACTGGACTTACAACTTTAAAAAGGAATCACCGTCCTAAGCACAGCAGTAAATTAAGCAAAATATGGCTTGAAAAGCGAAAAAGCAAAAACTGGGTTTATGGTATTACCTTGTACATGTCCAGACTTGAATCCAATTGAAATTTGAAGTGGGCACTACATGCAAGTAAAGCTCTCAGAAAACTGGTCACACTTTTCAAGCCTATAACAGAGACTGATTTTTGATGTTTTTGTTAGAAATATATTTTTAAAAGTTTAAGGTTTTTCCTGTCTGTTTGCCATCAGGTATGTCTGCTTAAAAGGGTCAACTGTTTGCTAATATGTTAAAACAAAACGAAAAGAAGAAATTGTGATGAACTTCGTCGTGATCCAGTTTGATTATCTACAGCTGACGATCTCGTCTACCTCCTCAGCCACGACCAGTCGAAGTTAAAGCAGTTTTACTCTCCATACGAGCTGGTAGCGGACAGAACATTGCTATACGTGTCACATAATGTGGCATATTTGTGTGCTAACATATAAATATCATTATGTTTCACGTTATAATACGTATAGCCGGTTAACTGAAGAGGCTACTGTACAAGAGGCCCGTGCGTTTCCAAGTTTAGTTCTTTTATATTAAATTGATAGGTTCGGGCATTGTTCCGTAAGTGGCGTCACATACCTGTGTGCTGCCACGGCACGGTTGTTCAGGTACTTCTGGGCAGTCATGACGCCAACAAATAGGAAATTGTTCGATCTGGAAGCAGATTTCTCAGTCGGCGGTGAACCGTTAACTTCAGGCCACAAGACTCCCCCGTATTCTTTCCCGAGACCCCCGTTGAGCCCACACCCGGCAGAGTTGGCTTTTCTTTTCTGTCCAGCTTTCTTCAACTCACTCGCCTTGGGTAAAATCAGCCTGGAAGCCAGTGTGAACCCAACAACCAGTCCCAACAGAACACTAAACCAGGCTCTTCGACTTCGACCTGCCATTCCCCCAAACTTCATTAGCTCTGTCGGTAAAAGCGATAAGCAAGACTCGATCGTCTCGATACAAACACTGAAGACTGGGTCGATAGAGCTCGTTTTCCGCCAGAGAACCGGGCTCACGCGCAATCTCTCATGGTAGAAAAGCCCTTTTCTTCCAGATGCCTACGTAGCATCGCAACAGTCTTACTGAAGCCGTCACTTGAACAATTCTCTGTCGTTGGTCCTTCGGGCGATCAAGCCGTCCCCCGCTGTCGATCATGGACGAATTTCACAGCGATCGAAAAGCGCAGTAGCTTTTTATCACTTAGCGTTCAGTAGTGGCCCGACTCTCACCATTATCTAGACATGGCAAGAATGTCTGTCGAGAAGAATGATCGCGAAGGGTTTAACAGTGGTTTGACCCAACGGCAGCTCCGTAGAAATCTTCTAATCGCCTCCACCCCCGTGGGCCCGACGGTGCTGCCTTTAAGCTGCGTGTGAAACCATACTCACACGTCTAAATTCATCTGCTGTGTAAATGTAGCCAAAGCGTAGCTTCTTTCTGCCATAGTTAATAACACTTTACATTAAAGCAGTAGTAGTTATATAGTTAGTGACTATAAGTGTCACTAATGCACGAGCTATTGCGTGAAACTGTTCTAACAAAAGTCACATTGCTTGATTGTGTACACACATGCTGATAATGCTAAAGCCTATTAACATAAAATCGTTTTTCCAAGACAAAAATTTGTATCAGTATGTCATTTTATTACGCCGTCATTTATTAAGATCTGTGGCCGATAAAAGAACGAGTCACAATAAAGTTTTGAAAGTCTAACGTCCTTAAATGCAGCATGCTTGTTCTCTGAACTCTAGCGCCCCCAAGTGCTTGTGGTGGCGTTCGTCACCACGTCGAAAACTGTGCCTTGTCTTCATTGTGGAAGATTTTACAGCATGTTTCTTTTTAGGCCACGTCAATAAGTGACAATAAAAAGCGCTTCTGGCGTGTATTAAATTGACGATCTCTGTGAACTGCAACGTTCTGCTGGGAAAACCTCATGAAAGTCGTCATGAAAGACTCCTGGCACTCTTTTTTTGACACACACCACCCTCTTAAGAAACAATGGTTTCCCTATTTATCAAAAATGTCAAACTGAACATTCTGAAAGTAAATGACAAAAATCCTTTGTTATTAACAGTTTAAAAAAAATTAAGAAGATTTATTTTCAAGATTTTTCTTGTTTGTGTTTTCAATTGAGATAATAAAAAATACTGAGCACAAAATATCACCATGTTTACTTTTAATTCTGCAAAAGTACACCTCCCATATACATGTCATTTCAATTCAATTTTATTTCTATAGTGCAAGTCGCACTTTATATTATAAGGTAAAGACCCTGCAATAATAGAGAGAAAATAACAAAAATCAGACGCCCCCCAATGATCACATGTTTGCCAAAAGTGGTAAGGAAAAGCCTTATCGTCTGGGTTTTTCTTCCTGTTAAAAGGATGCAGTCGTAACAACCACCAGGCGCTACAACAAAACTGGCTCACATGAGGACCGCCCCTGAAGAGGAAGACCAAGAGTCACCTCTGCTGCTGAGGATAAATTCATCCAAGTCACCAGCCTCAGAAATCACAAAACAGCACCCCAGATAAATGCCACACAGAGTTCCAGTAGCAGACACATCTCTACATCAACTGTTAAGAGGAGACTGTGTGAATCAGGTAGCTGCCAAGAAACTACTACTAAGGAAAAGCAACAAGCAGAAGATATTTCATCCATCCATTCGCTTCCGCTTCTCCTTTTCAGGGCTGCGGGGGGCGCTGGAGCCTATCCCAGCTGTCATAGGGCGAGAGGCGGGGTACACCCTGGACAGGTCGCCAGTCTGTCGCAGGGCCAACACACAGGGACAGACAACCATTCACACCTAGTGGCAATTTAGATTATCCAATTAACCTATCCCCACAAGCTGCATGTCTTTGGACGGTGGGAGGAAGCCGGAGTACCCGGAGGGAACCCACGCAAACACGGGGAGAACATGCAAACTCCACACAGAAAGACCTGATGGTGGAATTGAACTCAGGACCTTCTTGCTGTGCGGCAACAGTGCTAACCACCGTGCCACCATGCTGCCCCCATTTATTTTAAAGAAAATACATCAAGAAACAGATTATATTAGATTTATATTTCAAATATGACAAGTGCTGATTTTATAGCAGCAAAATTATTATCTTTAAAGTTTAAGCATTTAATAAGGCGGAAAGCCTTGCACCGAGTGGATAGTCAAACAAACTGAATCATTATAAATACATTATTTTATATTTATTACTTTTCAAAAAAAAATCTTATTACTTTATTGTTATAGCACTGGAGATAAATAACAAGGAAATGATTCCGGATCAGCACCATGATCGAAACCTGTTGCTGTAGTATGTAAAGTATTCTGGAGAAGGTATAATATGTCACTGTACATGCATGTGGGTGTGCGTGTTTTATGTGTATAGATATTTTAAAATGATCACGCATGATATAACACTGTCCAGACCGGCCCTGTAAGGAGAGGAGGAGGAAACAGTGAATACATGAGCTACAGTGGATCTCTCACCAGCTGGATCACAAAGAGCACAGGTAACAATAACACACGTACCAGTTGTTGCATTGCAGGAGTGTTCAAGTAGAAAAACAACAATAAACACAACTACAATGTTTTGGTTCTGTAACACTTTTCTATCATTACTTTATTATGGATTAATGGTGCAGAGTTGTTAAGTGTGGATAATAAAATAACAGATTAATGCAATAACAAATTGTGCTTTGTTCTCAGATGGACAGCAAACGGACAGTGGTAGATGAGATGAGGAGAGTGAAGGAGGAAGAGAGGCAAAGAGCGAGTCACAGGCAGAGCCTCGTTTATTTCCCACTTTTTTAAAAATCTGTTGCCTCGTGGATCCAAGCGCTGTCACAGATCTTTGCATTTAATTATTATCCCATAACACCTGTTTAATCAGCTACCAGCTCTCCTTTGGAGATTTTAACGTCTACAGTCCCAGCCCCCCAGCACCATCAGCAACAACCCATCAACAGCAACACTGAACCCCATGAGGTAAAACAGGGACTTCTTTTGCTTTGCATTGTCCCCTCCTGATGACGATCATATTCTTTGGTGTTGTTCTGAGCTCGTTGGTAACCTTAATAATTTAGAAACTGCACTTTGTGTTTACTTGTGTTATCTTTTTCCAATATTTAAATTTGTTTGATGATCTGTGTCTCTAACTTTTATTATGAAAGGTATGAAGAGGAAGTGACCTCTTTTGCGCGACACGGTCGCGTGCTCGAATGATTCATCTGGCTTCCGCCAACACGTCATCGTAAATAACCATCTACATTTTGTTTTAAAGAAGCTCTTTGGAAAAGAAAGCAGTTACGAGCTAACAGAAGCCTGTACGCGACGCTGTCTGAGACGGGCAGCTCGTCTGAGTGTGGAATGGATGATGTAACGATCGAAGACGATGATTCCACTTTCCATGTGAAGAAGCCACCCTTAAAAAACCAAGACTTGAGTTCCCTGAGCCTGACTGGTAAGCGTGTACGTTTAATTAACCAGCTTAAATGATAAAGAATATAGGAATACAGTTACTAACGTTCGTAAGACGTATCTGTCTGTAGCTCATGTTAAGGTGGGATGAAGGCGACATGTTGAGCTGTACATAAACCCGCAAACATTTAGTATTTTATTCTTTTAAGATTGTATTTATTGAAAAAATGTTGTTTCCATCGTTTCGTTGTTAAAATGTCACAGCTACTTAGATTATTGTTTATTTCTGTTGTAACTGAATTGCTGTAGTTGAGGAGTTCGTGGCCCATTATGGCTGGTACCTGGTGTTTGGAGCTGTGATGTTCTACCTGCTCATTCTGCACTTGAACAAGAGGAGATCAAGCCAGCGCAGCCCAACGCCACAAGCCTCACAAGGTCAGCACAACTCACTTTATATTCGTGCAGCAACCACAGTATTACAAAGATAAGAATTATATCAGCACGAAGTGCAGCTTCTCGTATCCAATGTTATGCTGCAGCAGGACAGTGAGAGCTTGTTCAACGTTTTCAGCAACAAGTCAGGCTTGTTCCTCGTGGGTGTAGGACGCTCTGTGGCAATTAACAGCTGAGTGTGATGTGGCACCTCTACGTTTGAGTCTTCAGCCAGATAAAGTGATGAAAGGAACAAGTTGTTACCTCCAGCTGGATAATTTACTGGTTGATCTACATTCTTGTCCTCGTGTATGGTCACAAACTCTGGGTCGTCATCAAAAGAACGAGATCTCGGATCCAAGCGGTGGAAATTTGTTTTCTTCCCACAAGGGAGGTATGGTGCTGACCACCTTTAACTGGTTCGTGCTCTGAGTTTGACGTCACACTGTGTGGCGCTTCAGTGATTTTTGTAACCCGGTGTGTTGCGCCACATCCATTGAGCGCGAATTTTTTCCGAGTTTTTTGTGATTGTCCTGAATCTCTCTGTCTAAATAACCTTACCAGTGAAATTATAGGCAGATCCTTTGTTAGTGGACAACCTTACAAAATGAATTAGGCTTCAAATATTTTTTCCCTGACTGTAATGGTTTTACTGCCATTTTAATTAAATTCCACTACAGAAACTTGGGGATATACAAATGTATACATTTAGAGATGTAGAAAGACTTTTTAAACCACGAGGCTTTGTGGAAAACTCTTTGCAAAAAGCACTCCTCAAAGACTTCGCTTCCTATTTTGACTTCTTCTCTTCCTATAAGAGCGTGTATGTGGCGGTAATGCCTATCGTTCAGTAGAACCCTGCAGTGACTTCCTGTGCTGATGACATGATGTGGACTGGTTCTTATATAGTGCTTTCTACTCTAACTGAGCACTCAAAGTGCTTTATGCAGCCTGCCTGAGAGCAACTTGACGTTGGATCTTGCTCAAGGATATTTGACATGCAGAGTGGAACAGACGAACCTGAACATCATAGCTGATTAAACTGTGGATTCTATTCTGTACCAGAAAATCCTGCAGAAAAACATCCAGCAATTAGTTTGTACCCTTGAGCACACTTGGGTTATTGGCAATGACCTGAAACGCGCTCACAAGACCACCTCTAAATGATTAATTTAGGAAACAAATGTGTTTTTGAAGTGGCCTGATCAAAGTCAGATTAAAATGTTTCAACATGACCTTAAACAGACTATTCATCCTCAAACTCTACAGTGTAGCTAATTTAAAAGAAAAAAATCCCCCCCAGGCCATGTCAAATATGCATTGCTGTTACTGAAAACGATCCACTGGGGTTCTTGCTGGCAAGAGTTGCACAACCATTAATTAGGTTAGGGGGCAATTACATTGTCACACTGGCTCAGGTGTGTTAGAATGTCTTGTCCTTAATCAGTTAAATCATTTACAACAGTAATGGATCACAGGCCCATTCAAAGTTCTCCAGTCCGTTCTCTTTTTGATGTATCGAATCCCGTTTAGGTTGTGGGTATCGGTCACTGTTGTTATCCAGGCTTCAAGGGTTACAACAGCTTTTTCTTAGAGAGGAATAGAATAGAATGCACTTGTTGTCACTATACAGATGTACAATGAGATCCAGAGCATCTCCAACTCAGTGCAAACATGTGGGAGAAGAAGGGGGGATGAGGTGCACATTTTGTTTGCACACAGGTGGCTGTAGGGAAGGAGTTGATGCTGTGTTCTCTATGTAATTAAAGGGGATCTGGTGTTATATGCATTTTGTAAGTCTTTGAAAACAAATTTGGGACACATGACGTTTAAAAACCTTTTCCACATATTTCTGAATTTTTCTGTTCTCAGTTCTCTTTCCATGTTTGTTTGTCTCTGTCCTTGTAATGTACTATATGTACTATATGTACTATAGCTAGAACGTCACGCAATATTATTTGACTTGGAAGTCCTTAGACACAAGTCTGATTTTTCGGTTACTACATCTGTCTTTACGAAGTGTCTGATCTGTAGGTATATAGAAAAATCTGCCCTTGGTAACCTGTATTTCTCTTGAAGATATGTTATTAGATATGTTATTGCATCGTCCTGATTTAACTTTCGATTTCTGTTTGTTACATAAAGATCCAACACTGGTGGAAAGGAGAGAAGAGGCTATGGCAGCAGCCAGGATGAAGATGCAAGAAGAGCTTGATGCCAAAGCGTCCATCTTTAGAGAGAAACAGAAATTGGTAGAGTTTGTAAAAAAGAAAATCAAAGAAGGATGATTTTCTGTCAATATCAGATGTCAACACACTGTTTTTATTTAATTTGTGGACAGCAAGAAGAGGAGAAGAGGAGGCAGAAAATAGAGATGTGGGAGAGTATGCAGCAGGGAAAGAGTTATAAAGGAGCTCCAAAACTCTCTCAGGTAATTTTTCATCTGAAACATTTGTATTTGTGCTGCTCTGTGAAAGGGTGTGTCCTCAAGTACGGCTGTTATGATACTCGTTCATTTAACAAGTTATTTAGACAATTTCAGTAAAGCTTGTGAAGTTAAAGTATATTTACTCATGTAGCTGTTGACGTGGCCTCACATTGAAATAAAGAAGCGATCTGATTTCCCGCAGTTTCCACGCAGCCATACATCACAATGTAATTAGTTTGTTGAAGGGGTATAGCCAGGTGTCATCTCTGGCTTCTACTTCTTGTTCCAGATCGATTCCCTAGTATTTCACCTCGTAATGTAAGCTACACTTACAGTTTCCTCGAACTCATGATTTTAGAAGGTTTTTCCTGTTTAGCTACATGCACAACTGCAGGTGCAGGTGTATGTATAACTTGTACATATCGTTCTAGTGTAAATGTAAATGTGTCTGTTATTGTGTAAATACTAGGGGTGCAACGATATTCGTATCGATATTGAACCGTTCGATACAGAGCTTTCGGTTCGGTACGCATATGTATCGAACAATACAACATTTTAAATTTATTTTATCAACTTTTCTTCTGACGATGCTGTCTGTGTTGAGCGCTCAGTGGATCTGCGCTCGACTACTTCGCCAAGGCTGCACTGTCGAGCGCAGATCCACTGAGCGCAGCGCAAGCTAGCGGGACTGTCACTACCCGATCCGTACCGGAAACCCGATCGGTACCCCGCATGCGCAAATCTTACGTCACTTCCTCTCTTTGCCAACATTGCGACATTCAATATATTTGAATGACACGGTTAGCGCCCAGTTAGCTCCTAGCATTTCTCAACAGCTCTGCCTCCTTTTCGACTGCCCGGGACATTTAAACAATGGATAATCCGTATACAAACAAATTCATGCTTTTCTCCTCAACAGAGAGCGTCCCCCGATTGAGCAACAGCGCCGTAAAATAAGAAGAATGGCGCCTAATTACAGAGTTAATAATACAGACTTTGTAACATGTCACGTGACAATTCAGCAGCCAGATGAAGTGTTTACTGACAACTGACAGTGACAGCAGACATCATCATCACTATTCCAACAATCCTCTCCACACAGACGAGCATAAACACACTCGACTATCACTAAATCAAATTTAACACATGTTTGTAAGGACGCTAATTCAGTTTACAATAGGGTTAGACCGCTCGGTCAGCAGGTGGCAGTATCCTCGTACACTGGGGAGCAAACTGCCATTAAACGAACAGAAGAAGAAGAAAACCCTGCACATGCGCGGTACAGATCGGGTAGACCCGATTTGTACGGTCCGACTTTGCACATGCGCAGTAAGGATCGAGGAGTCCTGATCTGTCACTATCTTTTTATTTATCGTTTTTGTCTACATTGTATTACAATGTTTCATTATTGGAAACATTTTAAGAGATGCTTGTTATTCTTAACATCTCAACAGATACTCTGACCCGTAACTATCGTTACGGTCCGGATCGGGTAGTGACAGGAACAGAAGTTAAGCTCCTTGCAACATGGCAACTGCCTCAACGCTAGCCGAAATTGAACCTCCCCCACCCTCATTCAGATCTGGCGTTTGGAACTATTTTGGTTTTCATGTGAAAACCTGATATACTTTGAATCACCTTGTTGTTGAATTGTGCTATACAAATAAACTTGCCTTGCCTTGCCTTGATATGTTTAATATGCTGCTGAGAATATAGCCCAGAAGAAGCGTATAGTAGAGCTTTTATTTTGGAAAGAGCCATTTCTCTGTAATGGACTCTTTTCCAAAGATGAGGGATTTCTCCATCAGATTAATTTTTTTATTACTTTGTTGTTTCAGCAACATTAAATTTAAAAACTGTACTTTTGAGTTAAAATATATATTTATAATTTTAATAAATAACAAATTAAAAAGGCATGAACATTTTTTTGTATCGAAAAAATATCAAACCGTGACACCAAAGTATCGAACCGAACCGTGAATTTTGTGTATCGTTGCACCCCTAGTTAATACTTACGCTATTGTGTTCCTCACACACATGGAGAGATGCCAAACTGCCTTTTATTGTTCTTGTAACAGTGACAATAAAGATTTTATTCTAATATGTGTCACTGCAGACTACTGAGGAGACCAGCTCATCCCAGACGATGCTGAAACCAAAGAAGGACAAGAGGCCTTTTCGCAATGCAGGTACGTAGTAGATGAGGTAGGGTTTGTTTATATGACTGACATATGTGCTGAGGAGGCAACACAGTTACAACCCCCCCATATGCAAATGAAGCACGGCAGCTGAACAACAGGCACTAAAATAAGAAAAACAAAAATCCCTCATTTGAACTAGAGATGGACCGATCCGATATTACGTATCGGTATCGGTCCGATACTGACCTAAATTACTGGATCGGATATCGGAGAGAAATAAAAAATGTAATCGATCCATTAAATATCACGAAAGCACCTCACAAAACTTGCAACACGGCGTAACTCAGCTGATAACCTTTGCACGTCAGAGCAGTGTGCTCACGTGATAGAGCGGCTGTGGCGTGCAAGACCTGTTGGCGGTCTGGTTTAGCATTTGTAGCCTCGCTACCAACCCGGCATTTCATCTCCGAGAAAGGTTTCCCAGAGAGAAGTAAAGCAAGTGTGTAAGTTCATCTCTGAATGTTTGTAAAGCATTCCCACGTTAAGCTTAACAACCGATATATGGAGCGACTGCCTCTTCTTGCTGCTACTTCAATCATGAAACTGATCAGTGATCAGCTGATCGGCTTTTCTCTTCTTTGTTTTTGGCCCACTTTGCACCAGAAAGAGGAAACCAGCGGCTGAACAACAGCAGCACGTTTAAGCTTGATAAGCTGTTGTTAGAAAGTAATATTAAATAAATTCTACACCAGGATCTTTTTCTACGTAGCTGACGGCTGGTAACTGTGCAGGGGCGAATCTAGCAAAGTTTAGCCAGGGGGGCCGATAGGGCATGAACAGGGAAAAGGGGGCACAAAGACATACTTTTCTTTCTTATTCTCATTTAAAATGTCGAGCTTTTAATAAATAATTATCTGAATCTTACACCCAAAGTTTTTACCTGATGTAAAATATATAGAAGTCCATTACTGTATATAGTAACTGTTAAGTCTAATACACTCTAGTAAGCCATAGTACTTTTGGGAAGATATAATCAGTGCAGTCTGCAGTTCTGTAGAAGAAAGATGTTATATCTATTTAATTATTGTAGAAAAATAATTTATTTCTGTGCATTTTTTTTTTTTTACACATGCATTAAAGTAAAGTTGATTACGTTGATTAAGCATCATGAGGTGAGGGGTGGTTCCCTATTTTTTTTTTTTTTTTTTTTTTTTTGCTGGGAGTTTGCAACCCTATTAGTTAGGTTGCTTAATATTCCTGCTAACTACTCTTTAAAACACCAGAATAGGGAGGATGGTGCAGGTTTAAGTTTATTAGATTGATGAGTGTTGCTAACTATGAAACATTTTGGGTGCAGTGTATTTTTTGAATACAGGTATAGCAGAATAGCTTTAGTGTTTGTTTGTTTTTTTAAAACTTGACTATGAACTTATACACAATGCAGCAAGATATTAAAAATTACACTATATCGGATTCATATCGGTATCGGCAGATATCCAAATTTAGGATATCGGCATCGGACATAAAAAAGTGGTATTGTGCCATCTCTAATTTGAACGTCGGGAAGTTCGGGAGAATACAAAGAAAAGGACTGGTTTTATAACAGTGTTCTGTAAATACTTCCTGTCAATGATTCATGGAATATGGTCTACATGTGGAGTCGGTGGCCTTCTATGGGTGTTGGAGAGCTGTTCGAACGATCACCAGATGTGTGACAAAAGAATCTGCTGTGATGGTAATGACACTCTGCGCTCTCTTAACGGTCTCCTACTGCAGCTATTTATCAGAGGGGTGCAGAAGGGTTAAAAAAAATTCAAGTGGTTTACAGCAGGCACTTCACTGAATTTAAATCCATGTATGTAATCCACACATTATTAGTAAAACTACTGTTAAGATGTACCAAATTTCCCCTTGTTTTTTAGGATTATTCTATTCTATTCTATTCTATTCTATTCTTCTACGTAATACATTTAACAAGTTGTGTTATTAAAGTGTTTATTTATTCATCGTCAGGATTCAGACGATTCTTTCCCATAAATGTTTGCTTGGTTATTCCCTACATTCAGGTTAAGGGGGTGTGATCATAATGAAGCTTTGATTGCACAATAAGATAAGATAACTCTTTATTATCATTGCACATTCATGCTTAGTACAGTAGTATAACGAAATGGGACAATTGTCCCACGTCAACAAAACAGAGCACAGTAAACTTTAGATTGGATAAAAAGTGCAAATAGGTATGGCCTAATATATTAAAGAATGAATGTTTATTGCACATTATTTCCTACCAGAAAAGCCCAGGGAGGTAGCTAATCAGGTCAGCTGTTAGCATTGGTTAGGGCTATTGCCTTGTTGTAAAGGCTGTCCTTGAGTCTGTTTGTCTGTGACCTCAGCAGCCTGAATCCAGACAGCAGCAACTTAAACACCCGGTGTCCTGGGTGTGTGCAGTCCTGTAGGATGTTGCAAGCGCAGCAAGCGCTGCATAGGTCCTTTAGGGAGGGCAGAGGCTGTCCAGTGATTTTTTTGGGCCATATTAATGACCATCTCAAGTGCCTTTTTGTGTGCCATGGTGCAGCTGGAGATACAGTACAGTATGTCAGCACACTTTCAATGGCACAACAGTAGAAGACGATGAGCAGCTCCCTCTTCAGGTCCATTTTTGGAGGATTCTCAGAAATTGGAGACGCTGTTGGGCCTTCTTTAAAACCTCTCAGGTATTTGAGCTCAATTGGAGGTCGGTGTCTATGTGCACACCCAGGAACTTGAAACTGGACATGCTTTCCAAACACTTCCTGTTGATGCTGATGGGCTGTAGCACTGACTTCGTCCTTCTGAAGTCCAATACCAGGTTGTTGTCTGCGCACCAATCCAATAGCATCTGAGCCTCAGCTCTGTACGCTGTTTCGTCTCCCTCAGAGATGAGCCCCACAGCGGTGGTGTCATCTGTGAACTTAATGACTGCATTGTCTTGGTTGGGTACTGACAGAGTCATGTGTGTACGGAGTGTTCAGGAGGGGACTTAGTAAACAGCCTTGTGGAGAGCCGGTGTAAAGCTGAGGTCCCACTCTAACTCTCTGTACACAGGCCAAGAGAAGTTTCTGATAAAAGGAAGTCCAATATGCAGCAGTTTTACTGTCCGTCTGTATCAGTTAACGTAGAACTAAAGTCAACAAAGAGCAGCTTGTTCTTCATATGCAGATGATGTTGTTTTGTTCTTGTCAAACCCTGAGCGATCTGTTCCTGTACTCTTAGATGTGGTGAGGTCGTTTGGGGAAATCTCAGGTTATACAATTAATTGGCAGAAGAGTGAGTTTGTGGCTTTAACTTGGATGTTGATCTTTTGAAAATTTTGCCTTTTAAAATTACAGACAGATTGAAATACTTGGTGTTATTTTGCCTAAGGATCCTAAATTGATCTTTAAGTTGAATTATCTTGAACAAGTTGAAAAATTGAAAAAGGACATTGAGAAATGGAGGGCTCTCCCTATTCCCATGGTAGGTCGCATTAATGTAATCAAAATGGTTTCCCTTCCTAAATTTCTATATTTATTTTTAAGCTCACCTATCTTTTTGAATAAGCAACTTTTTAAAGTGGTCGACTCAGTAGTATTACCATGTGTTTGGGGCTTTAAAGCTCACAGGATACCAAAAGTTCATCTATGTAAGTCTAAACTTACGGGTGGATTTGCTCTGCCACTGTTTCAGTTTTATTATTGGGCTGCAAACGCCAGAACTCCTGCTCACTGGCAGGAAGGGTACAGAAAGGTCATGTCTGCCGAGACCCCACCCCGGGTGGTCACAGAGAGTGGTGGGGTGGAGAATCGTTCCCTCCCTGCTCTTCTTTTTTCGTCCTCTAATCTGCGAACCAAGGTCAATAATTTTATAGTTTCGAACTGCGTTAAAATCTTCCGTCAGATCAAAAAAGGTTGTGCTCTACCGGACACTTCGATCCATACTCCAGCATATTGTAATCATGCATTTCCACCCTCATGTTTAGACGCCTTATTTGAGGTCTGGACACAGAAAGGTATTATTACTCTCAAAGATTTATATATTGACAGGCAGTTTGCATCATTTACTCAGTTGCAGAACAAGTTCTCTCTCCCTGCGTCACATTTTTTTCATTATTTACAGATAAGAAACTATGTTCGTCAGAGTATCCTAAATTTTCCATCTCTTCTGGGAGAGGGGTCAATTTTTGCTCTCCTTCTGAGCTCCCCGGATTCTAAAAAGTTGGTTTCTGGTTTTGTGAAAGCTTTTTCTGAGTATTTAAATTTTAAATCTGACTTTTTGAAGATGGCATGGGAGGAGGAGCTTGGTTTGCAAATAGGAGATGAGGTGTGGGAGAGGAGTCTGTGTAGGATCCATTGTTGCTCTATAAATGCAGGCATCGGTTGATTCAATTCAAAGTGCTTCACAGACGTCATTATTCAAAAACTAAACTCCACAGGATTTTTCCTTCTATCAGTCCGATATGTGATCGTTGTAAACTTGGAGAAGGCTCTCTCACTCGTTTATTTTGGACTTGTCCCAAATTGCATAACTATTGGTTGGACATTTTTAAATGTTTTTCTGGTATCTATAATCGCACATTAGAGCCGGACCCAATAACTGCATTGTTTGGATCTTCCTCTTCCCTTTTACACCTCAGCTCTGCTGCACAAACTACAGTTTTGTTCAGAATGGTAATTGCTAAGAAAACTATCTTGACTCTGTGGAAGTCGTATATTGTACCTCAGTTCAAAATGTGGCTGACAGAACTGACTGCTCTACTGCACATGGAGAGGATTAGTAGTAATTTCTTTGATGTGTGGCAGCCATTTTTAGACCATGTATTAAAACAAAGTCCTGTTTGATCGATCACCAATAACTCAGCCTACCACCTTAGCGTTTTATTTCTGTTTATTGCCAGTGTTGAAGTAGTATTTTTGTCGTTGCAGTGTAATCTTTTGCCTTATTTGTGTGTTTTTGCCCTTGCTGCTGTGTTGTCTGTTGCTTTTTTGTCTTTTTTCCCCCTTATATCAAAAAATCTCAATAAACATACTTAAAAAAAAAACAAAAACAAAGTGCAGCCTGGTGTAACGCCCTTTGTTGTTCTAGCTGGGAGATTGTGGTGTGGATCGTAGTAACAGTGGTGCCTTCAGTTGATCTGTTTGCTGTATGCGATCTGGAGTGGGTAGAGTGTTGGGTGGCAGCCAGGACATCATGTGGCGTCGGACCAGTTTCTCAAAACACTTCAATCCCAAGAAATGATTGTGTAGAAAATACAATTCCTGACCTGATAGACTCAACCTTGTTTACAAAGAAAGGAATTGATTACATACGTCAGCAAAGGCTTTCAGGGTGGTCGACTGTGGTACATTTAGAAAAGAACTCAGTCTTAAAAATATATGCGTATATGCGACACCACAGGGGGATCTTGTGGGTGCTGCAAGATAAGTCTAATATGGCATAATGTGTTACCAGTGGTGTTCTTGGTGACTTCGGTCCCAACTGCTTTTAGATCATTAACAAGCTCCTCTTGTGCAGTTCAGGGCTGATCCACCTCCTTTTTCATGATCGTCCTCACACCATGAGCAAGGGTGCATGTAGCTCCAGACCTTGGGTTATTGATGTTTCTTCTGTTTCTGAATAATCACAGTTGTCACCAAGCTTCTTGTCGATGGACTTATATAAAAACATTCCACTGTTTAGTGATGTACTCAATAAATACAGGACTGTTTGTTAAATGTGGAGTCATCCTCCGCTGGTGTGAATAAGGGTCAAAATCAGGCAGGTAAATAGTTATGCTTACTAATGAATGATCAGATAGACCTCCTTAGCCCTCATTCACTTCTGACTTTTCAGGAGATTTGTTGGATACAGATTTTGCAGCTCTTGTGGGAGGCGTCTTTTTCGAGGTTGTACAGAAAGTAGGAATCATTAAACATGAACATGTACCAGTGGGAGCTGAGGAAAGACCGTCCGCTCAGTCTGACTGTATCATGTGACGTTGTAGAAACTTTTTCAATGATGACAATATACACATTGAGTTTGAGCGGGGGAACCTGCAGTCAGCTGAGACTGAAGAAGGCAGTTGGATGATGACGAAACGTTTCTCCCAGTGATAACGTTATATCCAGAGGAACCGAGTCAACTTGGAATTTCCTTAACTGCATCAAGTCTGTGAAGGTTCTCAGTCATCCAGGTCATCGTAGTTAACTGCATCGAGACATTTCTCGTTGATATTCTCTCTATATCATTAAGAAATTAAATGAATGGAATTACCATCAAAAATTAGACTCTTTTTTTTTTTTTCCTTTGGAGGTGAGCACACTTGAAAAGAAGTTTGAAAGTGAACAAATGATCAAATAGTTTTTCCCTACTGGAATATTGGCTTTAAGAACAGATCAGCTGAAACACTGATTTGAAGTTTATTACAAAGCAAAAACTCAAAAAACCTCAACTCTCTGCGTTTTAGAAAAAAGCTTAATTTTGTTTTAATGTGTTAAATGTTTCTTTTGTCTGCTTCCTTTCTTCTTTGCATGTTTTACAGATTACAATCCCCTCACTGGACAGGGAGGAGGTTCTTGTTCCTGGAGACCTGGCAGGAGAGGACCCTCATCTGGTGGATGAGGTTAAAAAAGGTTGGAGGCGCTGGACTGCTGGACCTTTGACCTCTGACATCCTGATGTACACACTGGCTGTGGAAATTAAGCTGATAATGTCACCTATCCCATGCTTTATTAGAGTTGAGAATACTTCATAGTTGTTGATCAGTTGGCATAATTGATGACATGTACCTGCACCATGTTTTATTTCTCTTCGGTGTTCACTTTCAACCCATTGTATGCTTTTAGTAGATAACTGAACTGAAAATTATTTGCTTGTCATGAAGCCATTCCTATAAACGGTTATAACCAGTAGGGTTGGCTGATGATTTTCACACAACCAGTGTATGTGTGTGTGTGCGTGTGTGGGGGGGTCTCCTTATATATTTTATTTTGTTTATACCTAAGTGTGCCACTATAGCTGAATAGTTTATATTACTCCAGGACTCTAGCTGGTGGATAAAACAGAATGAAATTGAACTTTCGGATTATATAGTTGAAAAAATTGATATATAAAAATGGAAGGAGGTTCTGTACATTGTTGTGCTCATTTGCATTATACAATAAAGAATACAGTCTGCAGGATTTTAAATGTGTTGTCTTATTAACAGTTACTGTATTATTTACATTGTGTGTAATGTGGAAACCAGTACATTGTGCTTCTCAGACACTCCACAGCATATCTTTGAAGAACTGAATGTTGTTGTTACTGAAGCAGCAGTAACACCACAGTGTTCTTAAAGACAAATGGCTGTGTGGAGTCTAAACACTGTAGTTTGAAAAGTAAAACAGCCGTTCAGGAAATGACCTTGAGCTTTTTCATTTCACACAGACAAAACACAGACAAAAGTTCATCAATGTTCGGGGTCGGGCTCTGAGCTGAGGAAGTCCTCAGGATTGAGTCAAGGTGTTTATCAGTAAGACGGCTCCGGTGTGATGTTTTTAGCTTCATCAAAGAGAACAACTGTTCACACAGGTATGTGCTGCCAAACATGGAGAGCGTCTGAGCAGCTTGGATGCGCAGCTGCGGCATTGTGTCGGGGATGAAACGTGCAAACTCGGCGGCACCCGCTCTCTCATATTTTCCCCTCAGTGTGTCATTGCACTGGAGCTCAATCGACTCCATCTGGAGGTTCGGTGGTGCGCTTTCCACATCAACTCCAAAAGGATTGGCAAGTAGTTCAAACCTGCTTCTTTGAGCTTCAAAGTCAGCAGATCGGCGTCGGAACTCGGCGGCAAGTATGTTGAGCGGTAGAGCGCTTCTCTTTCGTGGTCTGGCAGCTGGGGAAGTGGCTCAAGGTTTCTTTCTGCGTCTCCCACAGACTCAGCTTGGTTTGAAACGCCGTCACCGTACTGCACATATCAGAGATGACACGCCCCCGTCCCTGCAGTTGCAGGTTCATCACGTTCAGATGGCTTGTGATGTCGCACAGAAACGCCATTTCACACATAAATGTTTCATCTCAAAGCTCTGTTGTGTCTTTCCTTTTGCTTTCCATGAACAGACAGATCTCCTCACGAAGCTCGAAACATCTTTGCAGCACCTTTCCCTGGCTTAGCCATCGCACATCTGTGTGATAGGGCAAGTCACCATGCTCTGTATCTTAACGCTCCCAGAAATGCCCTGAACTGGCGGTGATTTAAACTTCTGATGAAGTTAACTGCGCGCGTTATGATGGTCATTACATGTCACATAACGACTCCTGGTGTATTATGCAGTGATAAGCTGTCAGCTCCTCTGTGACATTTTCCATCTGCAAATTCGTAGCCAGTGCACTGACACTGAGCCATTGACCTCTCAGGTTATGTCTACCACTGGTTCGGAGACCGCATCACATAATGAGCCACATACAGTGGGGCAAAAAAGTATTTAGTCAGCCACCGATTGTGCAAGTTCCCCCACCTAAAATGATGACAGAGGTCAGTAATTTGCACCAGAGGTACACTTCAACTGTGAGAGACAGAATGTGAAAAAAAATCCATGAATCCACATGGTAGGATTTGTAAAGAATTTATTGGTAAATCAGGGTGGAAAATAAGTATTTGGTCAATAACAAAAATACAACTCAATACTTTGTAACATAACCTTTGTTGGCAATAACAGAGGTCAAACGTTTACTATAGGTCTTTACCAGGTTTGCACACACAGTAGCTGGTATTTTGGCCCATTCCTCCATGCAGATCTTCTCGAGAGCAGTGATGTTTTGGGGCTGTCGCCGAGCAACACGGACTTTCAACTCCCGCCACAGATTTTCTATGGGGTTGAGGTCTGGAGACTGGCTAGGCCACTCCAGGACTTTCAAATGCTTCTTACGGAGCCACTCCTTTGTTGCCCGGGCGGTGTGTTTTGGATCATTGTCATGTTGGAAGACCCAGCCTCGTTTCATCTTCAAAGTTCTCACTGATGGAAGGAGGTTTTGGCTCAAAATCTCACGATACATGGCCCCATTCATTCTGTCCTTAACACGGATCAGTCGTCCTGTCCCCTTGGCAGAAAAACAGCCCCATAGCATGATGTTTCCACCCCCATGCTTCACAGTAGGTATGGTGTTCTTGGGATGCAACTCAGTATTCTTCTTCCTCCAAACACGACGAGTTGAGTTTATACCAAAAAGTTCTACTTTGGTTTCATCTGACCACATGACATTCTCCCAATCCTCTGCTGTATCATCCATGTGCTCTCTGGCAAACTTCAGACGGGCCTGGACATGCACTGGCTTCAGCAGCGGAACACGTCTGGCACTGCGGGATTTGATTCCCTGCCGTTGTAGTGTGTTACTGATGGTGACCTTTGTTACTTTGGTCCCAGCTCTCTGCAGGTCATTCACCAGGTCCCCCCGTGTGGTTCTGGGATCTTTGCTCACCGTTCTCATGATCATTTTGACCCCACGGGATGAGATCTTGCGTGGAGCCCCAGATGGAGGGAGATTATCAGTGGTCTTGTATGTCTTCCATTTTCTGATGATTGCTCCCACAGTTGATTTTTTCACACCAAGCTGCTTGCCTATTGTAGATTCACTCTTCCCAGTCTGGTGCAGGTCTACAATACTTTTCCTGGTGTCCTTCGAAAGCTCTTTGGTCTTGGCCATGGCGGAGTTTGGAGTCTGACTGTTTGAGGCTGTGGACAGGTGTCTTTTATACAGATGATGAGTTCAAACAGGTGCCATTCATACAGGTAACGAGTGGGGGACAGAAAAGCTTCTTACAGAAGACGTTACAGGTCTGTGAGAGCCAGAGATTTTCCTTGTTTGAGGTGACCAAATACTTATTTTCCACCCTGATTTATGAATAAATTCTTTACAAATCCTACCATGTGGATTCATGGATTTTTTTTTCACATTCTGTCTCTCACAGTTGAAGTGTACCTCTGGTGCAAATTACTGACCTCTGTCATCATTTTAAGTGGGGGAACTTGCACAATCGGTGGCTGACTAAATACTTTTTTGCCCCACTGTATGATTGACTCCGAGCCAGAGCCCACTGAAAGCAAAAGGTCGAAAGGTTATACATTTGGAAGAGAGTGGCTTGACCAGTTTCACTGGCTAAGATACAGTAAAGCTGACAACATGATGCACTGTATTTACTGTCATGATGTGGAAAGACCCTGGCCGGCAATACTGCATTTGTGACTGGTGCTAATACTTTTCGAATTGAAACACTGAAAAAGTACAGTGTAACCAGAAAACACATTATGCTGTGATAAATGCATTGCCCAAGTGTCCCCTCTCCCCACTGCTGTTCAGTGGTAGGCAGCAGTAAACAGGCTGTCAGAGGAGGCCGAGATGATGATTAGGTTTAACATTGCCTACAATATTGCCAAAGAGTGCCAAAGCACTTTAAGCACAAGCACTTTTCAGTAACTTTTCTTGTAGAATGGTGCTCCAAATCAATACTGTCTGTATGGACAGCAATTCCCCCCACTCCCAAAAAGTGCACATGTAAAACTGCGGTGTTAAACGATGTTAAACTTTTGCGCTGGTGCACCTAAGAAAACAACGTTAGGCGCACCAGTGCAACCGTGGCAAATAGTTAGTCTAGAGCCCTCCCTCTAAGTCTAGTATGTAGGGGAAGGAGCTGGAGCCTATCCCAGCTGTCTTGGGTTTAAGTGGGTTACACCCTAGACTACCCTGTAGGTATTTAAAATCACAATACTGTTGTGTTGGTGTCACGGTTTGCGGGGGCAAGCCGTGTGGAATTATATAGGACCAAAAGGCGGCAGCTCTGGTGCAGGTGAGTGTTTATTAACAACAAAATGCAAACAACAAAGGCGCTAGGAACATGAAACTGAAACCTAAACTGGGTAAACTAACAACACAAACCAGAACCGAAGATGCAGGGAGATCCGGAGAACTATACACGGAGAGACGCAGGGAGACCGAGGGGAAACAACACAGACGAACCAGCAACTACTATGACAGAAGACACAACTTAAATACACTCAGAGAACACAGGGGGATACATACAGGTGGGGACACAGCTGGGAGTAATTAACATGACGAGACTAGGGAGGCAAACTGAAAACACTCACATAAGACACAGACCTTCACAATAAAACAGGAACTTACACATGAAAGGACACAAACTAAGAAACGCGGACTAGATACAGGAACACACGGGCAGAACAGAGTAAACACTAACCAGAGGAAGAACAGAACCAAAATCGCGAAGAGAAAACACAAAACGCTGGGTCAAAAGGACCCAGGATCATGACAGTACCCCCCCCCCCTCAAAGGCTGGCTCCAGACAGCCCAACAAGAAACAAAACAGCCAGAAAAAACAGAAAACAACCCGACCAGGGCGGGCGGCGGGGGTCCAGGACGGAGGGCTCGAAGCAAAACAAAACCGGAGCACCAGAAGGCCAAAAGACAAAAACAAAAAACGAGCCCAAAACCAAAAGAAACGAAGCACACCAGAACACAGGAAAAAAACAGAGTCCAAAACAGAAGAGTTCAGGGGGCCGACAGCACAGGAGTCCAAAACAGTTCAGGGGGCCGGCCAGGGGGCCGACAGCACAGGAGTCCAAAACAGTTCAGGGGGCCGGCCAGGGGGCCAACAGCACAGGAGTCCAAAACAGTTCGGGGGGGCGGCCAGGGGGCCGACAGCACAGGAGTCCAAAACAGTTCGGGGGGCCGACCGTGCGGACGGCAACGGCAGCGACGTGGACACAGTTCGGGAGGCCGGCCGTGCAGACGGCAACGGCGGCCACTCAGGCGATGGCGGTCCGGGGGCCGGCCGTGCGGAAGGCAGCGGCGGCCACTCAGGCGATGGCGGTCCGGGGGCCGGCCGTGCGGAAGGCAGCGGCGGCGACGTGGATACAGTTCGGGAGGCCGGCCGTGCGGACGGCAACGGCGGCCACTCAGGCGATGGCGGTCCGGGGGCCGGCCGTGCGGAAGGCAGCGGCGGCCACTCAGGCGATGGCGGTCCGGGGGCCGGCCGTGCGGAAGGCAGCGGCGGCGACGAAGGAGACCACGGAGCAGTTCAGGGGACCGACCCCGACGGCGGTGACGTCCAGCAGGTGGCCCGGAAAATGGCCGGCGATATCGAGGTGCAGAACGAGGCTTGGGCGGCGGCTTAACAGCCGCAGGACCAGGCGTAGCAGAAGCAGAGGCCGGACCAGACGTAGCAGAAGCAGAGGCCGGACCAGACGAGGATGAAGACTCTGATGAGGCCGGACCAGACGAGGATGAAGACTCTGATGAGGCCGGACCAGGCGACGACGAGGCGGCCGCAGGTGGCGGCTGAACGGGCCCCTCGGACCCTCCAGCGGAGACAGGCGGCTGAACGGGCCCCTCGGACCCTCCAGCGGAGACAGGCGGCTGAACGGGCCCCTCGGACCCTCCAGCCGACGAGGCATGAGGCTGGTGTGGTTCTCCGGAACCACCAGCTGACGAGGAAGGCTGCTGGACGGGCTCCTCGGGCCCCCCAGCTGAAACAGGAGACAAAGACCGGAGCGGTCCCTTGGACCCTCCAGCGGAAACAGGAAACAAAGACCGGAGCGGTCCCTTGGACCCTCCAGCAGAAGCCATCACAAAGCCAGCAGGCATGGAGTCCACTGGCAGACATGAAGGAAATGGGTGCTGTGCTGAGCACTGGCCCTGCTCAGACAGCACTGACATGGGGCACTTCCCAGGTGGCTGCTTAAACTCCAGGGGTCCAGAATCAGCTGAGGACTGGGACCTAGCCTCTGGGGAAGCCCTGGAGCGGCAAACAGTGCCAATGGCGGCTGAATCATGAAAAGCACCTTGAGTAGGACTTAGGCTTTCTCCCTGCACGGAGTGAACGGGTGGAATCGGTAATGCTGGAGCTACTGGGGCCTGCGCTACAGGCGGCACTGGAGCTACTGGGGCCTGCGCTACAGGCGGCACTGGAGCTACTGGGGCCTGCGCTACAGGCGGCACTGGAGCTACTGGGGCCTGCGCTACAGGCGGCACTGGAGCTACTGGGGCCTGCGCTACAGGCGGCACTGGGGCCTGCGCTACAGGCGGCACTGGGGCCTGCGCTACAGGCGGCACTGGGGCCTGCGCTACTGGAGCTACTGGGGCCTGCGCTACAGGCGGCACTGGAGCCTGCGCTACAGGCGGCACTGGAGCCTGCGCTACAGGCGGCACTGGAGCCGGAGCTGAGGGTGGCACTGGCTGCGGGGGAGCTAACTGGGCTGAGAGTGGCTGCGGGGGAGGTGATATGCTGTTCACAAAGTCATCTGCCGCACAGAACACCGCCCCTGAATGAACAGTCATACAGTCCGCAAATGGAAAACAGTCCTCACTCACCACAGCCGGCGAATTAGAAGTCCGAACGTCCAGCTGTGGGGTGGCGCGCTTGCGGCGCGATTGGCGTCTCCTCCCCGCAGACGGCTCCGACGGGCCGGGCAAGATCACATCCGGCGAGTCGGGCAGCGAGGCAGGAGTGGCTGAGAGAAGGTGCGGTGTGAGCCGGAGAAAAGCCTGCATGGTCGGAGGAAGCGAGTCCAATAGCCATGGCAGGCCGGAAAAGAGCCGTTGCAGCCGGTCTTCTGCTGCGCGGCGAAGCTCTTCCGGGGGATGTTCCAGCCATAGGCTGAGAAGGATCTCCACATTGTATGTGATGTCGTCCTGGAGCTCCTCGGACGGATTTACTGCCGCTGGGTCCATGGTGGCTGGTTCGTTCTGTCACGGTTTGCGGGGGCAAGCCGTGTGGAATTATATAGGACCAAAAGGCGGCAGCTCTGGTGCAGGTGAGTGTTTATTAACAACAAAATGCAAACAACAAAGGCGCTAGGAACATGAAACTGAAACCTAAACTGGGTAAACTAACAACACAAACCAGAACCGAAGATGCAGGGAGATCCGGAGAACTATACACGGAGAGACGCAGGGAGACCGAGGGGAAACAACACAGACGAACCAGCAACTACTATGACAGAAGACACAACTTAAATACACTCAGAGAACACAGGGGGATACATACAGGTGGGAACACAGCTGGGAGTAATTAACATGACGAGACTAGGGAGGCAAACTGAAAACACTCACATAAGACACAGACCTTCACAATAAAACAGGAACTTACACATGAAAGGACACAAACTAAGAACGCGGACTAGATACAGGAACACACGGGCAGAACAGAGTAAACACTAACCAGAGGAAGAACAGAACCAAAATCGCGAAGAGAAAACACAAAACGCTGGGTCAAAAGGACCCAGGATCATGACAGTTGGTCTTCATAAAAATGTTTTCAGAATTCTCAGAACCTTTATTAGGCTTGCCTTATGAGTTAATAGTTCGTAGTTGTACATCCTTAGATCTTTCGACAGTCCTGTCTTGCTTTTTTGTTAATATTTAAAACAAACAAAAAACCCTTTGGTTTTTCATTTTAAAGTTTGGGGACCTTGGCTATTTTTGACAAAAATAAAACTGTTATTGTAATGTATTCTGTCCCTCGGATGATTTCTGAGATATGTTATGAGTTAGTTATAGGACGGGTCATAGTCATTTGTGCTGTAAGTAATTGAATAGATCTGTCAACGAACGTGTTTATTCCTGGGATGCTCCTGGCAAAAGCTTGCCATCTAGTGGGTCAACAGCAGAAGATCCCAGAAGTTCATATTAAGGCAGTTTTTGCTCCTAGCACTCAGCAGGGAGGTCCGGTGTTTCGTGCTTCTGATGGTTCCTGCTTCTGTTTCACTTGAGATGGCATAATCTGGCGGAATGATTTATTGTACAGCTTATTAGTACCTTGTCCAGTGAAGTGATGACCTTCTTTTGTGTTTATGGAGTTTGTTACATTTACTGGTGTAAGTTAGCTGTTCATGCTTTGTTTTGCCTGTTAGCATGGAAAAAACACGCCATACGGCATATGGGATTTGCTACACTACTTGCCATGCTTTTTTATTCTTATGTTGTGACCTCGTATTGTTTGTTTTTTTTACATATGGTAGCAGTATTGAATGTAGCATTTATGTATTTTTTATGTACACTAAATGGACCTTACTCTTGGTCTCCTGAGTGGTCACTGAAGCCATTTATGTTTAGCTTGGTGCACAAGCCGAATAGAAGCATTCAGCTGAGGGAAGAAGAGTAAAAAGATTGTCCTCACATCAAGCAGATTGCCAAGATCCATAGACACTCCCCTCCAGCAACAGCAGACATGTCCAACCAAGGAGACACCTTGTGGTTTTCCCAACTGGAAGTTAGGGCAGAGTGCAGATCATGCCGGTCAGGTGGCTCAGCAGCGAGCCTAAGTGGAGCACAAGCACGAGCCAATGGTGAAGCTGCTTGAGCCAGAGGAGAATGCGCTAAAAACCAAATAGACAAGGAGGCCGAAAAGGCCCGAATGGAGGCAGCAAAGCAGCGCTCTCAGCAGGAAGGGTGCTAGAGGATGCGGTTCAGGACTAAGTGGAGTCTGTGAAGCCCGCCAGACTTTCCTGCCATTATAGCCATGGGCATCGGTCGCACGCGTATGTAGATACCCACTTCTACAACGACACTAATACGGAAGACGGACAACGCAAGGCCAGACATATCAACAGCGGCTGCATATTCACATGAGTACCCCGCTAGCTCTCCGCTTGTGTGGCAGCCCAAATTTCCAGCTCCCCATTGGCCCAACCACGTTGAAGCGGCCACACTACAGCGACAAGGGGAGGTATCAGACCTCTCTGCCCTCCTCTCACGTCATGGCCTACTGATACCAGGACTGACAGTGTTTGATAATTAGCCTGAGACTCATATATCATGGAGATCTATGTTCCACAGTGCCACTGAAGATTTTTATATCTAAAATGCAGTGAAGAGCTTGATTTACTCACAAAGTGGCTTGGCGGTGAGTCTCTCCAGCCTTCTCTGAGAATTAGGGCTGTTCATAATAATCTAGAAGCGGGTCTTCAGCGTTTATGGCAAAGGCTACACAGGTATTATGGCTCATCTAAAGTAATTAAAGCTTCTATGTTCAAATGCCTACAGAGCTTTCCCAGAGTTGCTCCGAGAGACAGCTCTTTCAGGAGCTTGCAGATCTCCTTTTAGAACTCGGGAGCAATAAAAAATCGACGGATATCTGCCAGCCTCAGACTTTTCGACAGTCCAAGAGGAATAAACCCAAATGTGGAAAAGTTTCCTCATGCTTTGCAGTAGTCATGGATTAAACAAGGGTTCAAGTATAAGAAAGAACACAGAGGACACTATCAGCCTGGTTCTGCTGGAGGTTCCTTCCTGTTAAAAGGAGTTTTTTCTTCCCACTCTCGCCAAAGTGCTTGCTCACAGGGGGACATTGTTGGGTTTTTCTCTGTATTTCTTATTGTAGGGTCTACCTTATAATATACAGCACCTCGAGGTGACTGTTGTTGTGATTTGGTGCTCTATAAATAAAATTGAATTGAATTGAATTGTCGTCAAGGAGCTTGACTCCTCCTCCAATTTGACATGCCAGAATCCACTCTTCACGTTGCAGACAGTGAACACTTTAGTCTTCGACAGATCAGGCAAAATGTCCTCAATGGTAGGCAATGGAAAATGGCTCCGTTGTAGAGCTTTATTTGAGGGTTTTGGATCTTGCCCAGCAGTGGTACTTCACACTCTTTGTCAACCACTTGAAACTCCAACCAATAGTTTCTGATTTCTCGGGTTGCGTATCTTAACTTTGCACTTTTCCAACAGCTTTATCTTACTTTTGTTGGACATCCTCAACACTGTCTGTGTGTCCTTTAACTGTGTGTGCAGGCTTAGCATGTGAATTGCCATTACATTACAGTCCATCTAAAAATTTACAATCTCTTTGCCAATCAGCATGCCTGCAAAGAGTTTAGTGGCTCTCACTTTCTCTGTGTTTATCGTATTCTGTGTGTCTGCCTCTGTAACACAGAGGAGGTCCTCGTACTCATCACTCTCACATACTGTCACGCTGTTCTTCTCTTCTGCTCTGAATGGGCCTTGCATTTAACTGCAAAGTGGGTTTCTCTGCCACACTTTTTGAATTTTTTGTCTGTATGCCAGAAAATTTTCTTTCTTCTTTTCATGTGTTCTGCCCCAAAACTTTCAGTCCACTGTGTCGCCGATCTGTTTCTGGCACACAGCTCCCCACCCTGCATGTATGTCTTCCACTGCAGCTCCTGAAATGACTTTGCTGTGCTCCCGCAAAAGCTCTGCAGCTCTCCGGTGCTGTATGCACGCATCCAGCATCGTGTTTTTCTCACGTAGCATCCTCTCCCTCAAGCTCGGGTTGTTAAATCCACATAAAATCCTGTCACAATTCAGTGAGTCCCTTGATACTCCAGAATCGCAAGTTTTTGGTCAGCAGCTTCAACTCCGTCACATAACTGTCGATTGTCTCACTGCCGCCTTGGTTTCTCATGAAGAACCGATAACGCTCCCCAGTTTCATTAACTGTGGGATTGCAGTGATCATCAAACTCCTTAATAATGTCCTTAACTGTCCACTGATCTCTTGCCATGTCGATCATTAGCGTGTCTAGCAGCTCCCTGCCACTCCTACCGACGAGGTAACTGAACAGGCTTACTTTTTTCTGTTCGCCATCTGGGTCCCCGGTCAGCTCCACATAGAACATAAACTCTTCCCTCAAGGTCTTCCATGTCCTCGACAGGTTACTGGAGTCCAATACCAGCATCGGCAGTGCTTTAAGGCCCTCCATTCTTTGCAGCAGTGCTAACTCGATTAGCCACTAGTTGCTCACTGTACCGACAGTCTTCTCCGAGAGGTTCACTCTCCCCGCTCAGCTTGCTCCGCTACACTGCTGCCACCATGTTATATTCTGGTCTCATTTATGACAGACTCCAGAATATCTGTTTCCTACCCAATGGGGTAGTAAGATTTATTAACAAGTCACGTGACTCCAATTGACTCTGCTGCGATACACAACAACATACAGCACAACGTTCTGGCCCACACACTCATTTCCTTGTGTCACACTCTAAAACGTCCGTGTAGCAACACAGCCTACTGTGGAACACAACTCAGCCTGTTTACAATAATTCACATTATTACAAAACTCACAGCCGCTAATGGTCTCAGTGATGTTGGTTTTCTCTTTGGGAAAGTCAGCCTGGCTCCAAAACCAGACATCACCATTCCCAGATTCCCACATAGCAATATTGGTATGGCCTGGATCTGGTCCACACAATGTGCTTACACATGGCCCACATACCGTAAAAGAATGACAGCCCTTTGGTGCCACGGGCCATGTGTAAGTTGTGTGCAGCCATGGGCCAGTTGCAGACACACTGGTGGTCCTGTGCTGGCCCAGAACAGATTCAGCTCCAGCCCCAGATGTCAGCCTAATGTGTACCTTAATCAAGCCATGCAATAACAACATGTGCCAGAACATAATAGGGCAAAAGAAAGATGGACTTAGTGCTTTTCTATTCTCCCGGATTACTCAAAGTGCTCTATACAACATGCCACATTCACCCATTCATATACATTCACACTCTTGACATGCAGACTGAAGGAACTGAAGGATCAAAACAGTAACCTTCCGATCAGTAGGGAACCTGCTCTGTCTCCTGAGCTACAGCCACCCTGTAGGAAGCATGAGTAAACCCTCACTGGGTTTTGGATAAAGTGTACACTCACAAACCTGTCAAACCTGCATTTGAAAGGTTGGCTACCATAGCAATACAGTATAGCAACATGGCATTTAGGTCTTCTAACTAAAATAGGAAAATAGGAATATAAACAGGGCCATCATTGCCAGACCTGGTACACATCTGGTTGACATACACCCTGCCATGACACCAGTCAGTCAAAAGTGCCAGCTTGATGCCGGATCTGGACCAGACCTGTTTTCCATGAACCTGGGCCACACAAACCAAACCACAACTGAGCCATCTATAAACAGTGCCATCTACGCCAGGCCTGGCCCATATCTGGATGACATACCACTTACCATGCCACAGTAGTGGCCGAAATGGTCCAGCAGGAGCTTGACTCTGCAATAGATGAAGTGAACTTCTACACAAACTCTAAGGTAGTCCTTGGATACATTTTTGATGAAAAGAGACTTTTATGTGTATGTGCATAACCATAGACCCAGCAATGGCATTATGTGCCCACACAGCTAAACCCAGCTGTCCATGTCACACGAGCATTGCCCTCTTAACACCTGTGTCATTCTACATAGCTCAGTGGACCCGCCTTCCTTAGTGACTCAGGCTGAGGCCAACTACAGAAAGAACACTTCGACCTTGTTAGCCCTGAAAATGATACTGAGCTGCGTCCAGTTTCTGTAAAGAGGACTGTACCAAAATCCATCCTGAGATGTGTGCAAATACTAAGTCATGTTTTGCTTGGGATCATACTACTAACTTTATTTATCGAGCTTTTCCAAGTGCCTGGTTATACTTTACTTGCTTTTGTCTGGCTGTAACTGATAGTTGGTTCAGCAGTTAATAATACCTGTTTTGATGGTTGAAGTGTACATATTTAAATGAGGATACAGAATTACAAATGACACGTAAAGTATTATATATAAGCTATTTTTAAAGTAAATAAACGAAAATAGCAGTTTATAGAATTTTATCATTGAATCAAGTTAAAAGAACAAATATGTCTTTATTCAGTGTTCCTGGTCATCTGTTCTTTTATACCTTATTTTGAATGTCTACTATACTCTGGGGCTCTCCTCAGCTCTTCCCAGGAGGGTGGCACAGATGCCCCTCCGGTGGTCCTCCTTGGGCTCTCGCACTCTGGGGCCTCTGGATGTCTGGGGCCTGGATCTCCTCCATGCCTGCTTCATGCCCTGGGGGACGGGGCTATGGCTCTCTACACCCTCTAGCAGATCGTTACATGTTCTACTGTTATTTACTGTTAGCAAGATTAATGTGACGATGCTGTGTTTATTATGTTGCTCTCTTTTCTTGCTTGTTTTCTCTTTTTTCTTTTTCCTCCGGAAAAATCCAGGAGATTTTTCTTTTTAAGTGCCCTTTCTCACTGTCCCCTCTCCCCTCTGTTTTTCTTTTCCTTCCTCTCTTTCTTTCTCTCTGTCCTATCCCACAGCCATGTCTGTCACGTCTGTAACAACTGAAAATAAAATAAAATAACAACAACAGGTCGATCAAATGGACCGTGACGATTCGTTTGGTAAAGTAAATCCGTTGGGTGTCTTTGTTGGTGTTCAGACAGACATTTAAAAAAATTTGAGCTATCGGGTTCTTAGACATTAACAATGGCACACACAAATGCAAGAGCAAATCATCTCTGAATAGTTTGTTAAACATAACAATGAGGTCTTGTATTGAAATGGTCTCCATAGCCACCAGGTCTGACCACTTTTGGGATGTAGTGGAATGCAAGATTGGTATCATGGTTGTGCAGAAAGCTAGCTCAACTCTTGACTCAATTAAGAATCACCAGAAATTGGGGAAGGAAACTATGTAACGTAATGATGGATTATTACACATGATCCAAAGAATGCATGCTGGCCACTACCTTTAGTGTGGCCTGATGAACACAATGGAGACAGGTGGGTGATTAAAAGATTAATGTCGAGCCTCTTGGAGTCTTCATTAATGTCAAGCCAGAGGTGGGGACTCAGAATGAGTCCCACCCACATGTGTTTTTGGGGGATGAAAAAATTATCATAAATAAATTTATGATTAATTTTGATAAATAAACCTTCCTTGTTTAAACATGTGTCATGGTGTGTTCTCCCTTTGCTTGTGATTGTTTGAAACTTCTAAAAATAAAGATAAATAAGATAAAAACACATAACAACAGACTCTTCTGATAGGTTGTATGCATGTGCTGTGTAATTGCTATGTAATTGATCAGTGGACAGGTACATTTATATAGAATATATTATAGCTTATATGTATAGTCTGTTTCTTATGTATGTTTTTGACTTGGGGTAAAATAAAACATAAGACATAAGGTTATTCTATTTGGTTTTTATTTTCCAGATGTTGAATCCAGATTCGTCATTTTCACAAAAGTGTCTTATCTTATCTGATATGTCTCTGCAAATGCATACACATATCAATATCATCGTCAGACAACAGTGACATTATTTTAATTTTTAAATAACTCAAACAGGATTTAAGAGGAGCAGTGGTGACTGGACACTGGGAAAACTACAGTGCACTTTATAAATGAACCTGTTGCTTTAATGAGACTTTGGGCAATTTGCAGTTCAAATAAATAGATATAATGATGCACATTAATTGGATTGGTACCCGTGTACCAATCTCCTCAGATGACTAAATATCAACCTCTCAAAATAAGAATATATTCAGGAAACTCGCCTAGGTTAACTAGTGATAGTCACAGACAGTTGATGGTTATTGTGAAAAGCAAATCATCTTTAAATAATCAATCCCAGGTGTTATGGGAAATGTTATGGGTAAATATGGCCACTGCTCCTTTTAAATCCTGTTTGGCATCTTTAACCCAGATCAGACAACAAACAAACTCCAGCAGCTTTGTGCTGAGGAAACGAGGTACATTTGCTTTTTTTGTGCCGAATATTGAGAAAAATAAAACATCAACACAAACTATCTGTGAACGTTCTCAGTTCAGAGATAGTTATGCACCTTCTGCAAAAGGAAACTGTAATTTAAACTTTCCACGGTTACAATGAGTGTGCAGTGTTGTCGCAGATGCTTCCTCCTCCTGCTAAGTCAAAAAACATATTAAATTAACAAAGACAGAACCAAGAAAAAAACAAAAACAAGAAAAGACAACGACAGACTATGCTAAAACATTTGATGCTACAGCACTAGTCAAATATTACTGTGTTATATTTGTTTAAGGCATATTTCTTTGTTATGGAATAAAATAAATTCTAAAATCATCATGAACAATAGGAGTGGAGATCTCTAGAATAACAATGAGGAAAAGGTTTTCCAGATAGTTAATTCTTGCGGTCTTGTGAGCATCGATGTAGTGACCTGTATTTAATTGCTGTTTCTGCAGTTACCTCATAGATGGGAATATTACCAGGCAAACTTGAGAAAGTTTTAAATATTTTATTGGTCAAGAGTAATAAGAATGGCGAACTGTGTTTAGATTATGTCACAAAATGTCAATGTTGAAATCTACAGTGTTTATTTCCTGGTTAGTCCGTAGTGGCTCCTGAAAAGCAAGTCTACCACAGGGTCACCAATTTGACTGAGAGCACAAAGCTCACCAGAACCGAGAAGAACACCTGACTCCGTCAGAGGTAGTAAAAGTACAGACATTCTCCACTTAAGCGGAAGAAGAGATATTTTTGTTAAAAACATACTCCAGTAAAGGTACTGATTTAGTATCTTTACTCAAAAGTGAAATAGTATAGTCCTTGAAGTGTAACTACTCAAAGTACGTAATCGTTCTCCATCTCTGACAGAAGTTAGCTCTCATTCTTTCCTCTCCCTGGAAATACAGCAGCTGGACCTTTATCTAGCAACACACTGTGCAACAAATTACACAGGAACTAGAGGTGGGCAGATTGATCCACATATAGACAGTATCGATACCAACACTGGTATCAGTATCAGACTGATGCTAATGCAATTGGATTGATACTTTTTTTCTATCCTCTGTTTTCAGTATGAATCCCACTGAACTGTGTTAAATACATTTTTAGTATATTTTTAAAAATATTTTTTAATGAAAAAATATAGCTCAAATTAGCACAAATGTAGCACAAACTACTCTATAGCACATTTAAACAACCGAAGCTGACCCAAAGTCTTTTAAAGACATGCAAATTTACATTAAAGGTGTCTAAAAAACACAGTATCAATTTATAAGAAAAGCTGAAAGGTATTATTTTACTGTGTTAGCGAATTATTGTGAATAGTAAAAATCACAACACTGCCGTTTGGTGTTCTTTAAAATATCTTCAGAATTGGCAAATGTAAGCTGATTTAGCTCATCAATCATGACACACTGCTCTGACTGTTGTGATATTTTGATACCATGGTAGCATTTACAGGATATTGTTTTGTAGTGATATTATACAGGAAAACTTACTCAATAAGGCCCATTTACTAGTTGTTTTTCTCTTTCTCGCTGACCCAAGAATTGATGTGTAAGACTCACAGGCTGATACCCCAAGGTCGAAAATACCACAGAGACGAGACCACTTCCTTATTCCCATCCTCCCTTCCTTATCTTTTAGAAAAGAGCTTGTTAAAGGCCAGGTGGTTTGTTTCAGAATTCACTAATGAAAGAACTCTGTATTCTATGTCTAGGAGTGTATTTTGCTGGGATGATCATAAATTGTAACTGAAGAGATAAACTACACAAAGGATACTTCTTTGCTCACAAGGCAGGAAGACGTTTCCTTATTTGGTCTGTACCGGTTTGAACTGAGAACCTGCTGACACACGAACCTTTTTCCTCTATATAAACTGTTTTGTACTGAATAAACCTTTGAGTTGGTTTGGGAAGGCAACCTGAAGCAGTCTGTGTTTCCTTGTTCTCCCAAGCTACTCCCGACGCTGTAACTAACCCAGCTGAACGGCATACCTGAGTGTTACTTTGAATAATTTTGAATCTTATAAGGAAAGGACAAAACTCTGCTTATCGGTGCTCACGCCTTGGAGGGAAACCGGGACGGAGATTTTCTCTTCACTGACCTACACAAGCTCCCTTTATAGGTTAAAACAATCGGTATCACTAAATTAAGGAAAGTATTGGTATTGGCAATACTTTCCTTAATTTACTTTGTACCGGACTGATACCAAAATTTGTAGTATCACACAGCACTAACAGGAACAGTTTGTGTGTTTGTTGATGTTTTTTGAGCTGACAGAAATGTTGTAGAAACCTTATGTCACTGCTCCAGAAATGACCAAATGACGTGTTTTCTCTTGCAAATACCAGCTGTACATTTTGGGCATCTACTAAAATAAAAATAAAAGAATCCTAACATCAGATCCGTTTTTTTTAAATTCAATAGGTAGCATGAGTTGTGTACACATGTGTAATGTATTTATTATCGTTTAGTGTTTTAGTCATGTAGTAGGCTAACTATGAGTGTTTAACTGTATTTAGCTAATTAGACAGATCATATAAATCTCTGGATGTTTACAATGGCCATGAATACTAAAGGCAGGCAGTCTTCTCTGCAACCTTTTGCAACTGTTTCACGTTGATGATCTTTTTCTAGCCAGTCATTTGTGCTGAAAAATACAAATGTTAATTGAAAAAAATGCACAGTAAAATTACGAGGGGCAGTAAAAACACTGAACACAAAAGGCAAGTACGGACTTGCGTAATCAACTATTGTCGACACACTTGTGCCACACACTCCACCAGGCGTCATCTATCCATCACTGTTAGTAAAGCGCTTAAAAACAAAGGAACAAACAGCTCTTATTATAATCTACCGGGTCACGCCCTCAGTTAGGACCACTCCTAAGCAAAGTGGAAGGATCAAAAACCGAAATGTGCATGCAACACCAGCCTCCCTCCGCGGGAGGCGCTATAAAAAACAAAGCAAACGTTGTCGCCACGTGATAGGAAAGACCTAAAGCTTTTGTTCCGGGCTGCTTGGTGTAGCGGTGTACGCTCTGGGACGTTTTGCTGTGAGTTTCGAGACGTGATAAGGTTCCTTTTTCTTCGCTGAGATGGTGAAGTTGTCCGCGGAACTTATTGAGCAGGCTGCTCAATATACAAATCCCGTGAGAGACAGAGAGTTGGACTTACGAGGTGAGAAACTGTCCTTATTACAGCATACACAGAAAGGCCTGTGCTCATTAGCTTACGCACATTTTACGCGGGCCTTAACGTGAGCCTGATTCAAAAACGTAACCGGGTAGTGTTCAGTTTCATGCGAACTGCTGCAAAGATAATGCTGGCGTATGTCTAGACACAGCGAGGCTGATTTCACCATAATATGCTGCATATTAAAAGGGTACGTTGAGTCATTCCATCTGAAATCTTAGAGCAAATAAAAACCCTTAACATCTTCTGCTCAGCCAACTCGGATTTACCTGAAAATTGTATGTTTTAAAACCTTTGTAATAATTGCGATTACATTTTGTTTCCATATATGAAGACTTTCTGTAAGTTTTGTTTCATTTTAGGTGAATTGAAATCTGAGAATATGTTTGAACATAAATATCTCTGAAGATAAACTTTTTGTGTTTTCTCACCAAAAAGGCTAATTGTGGTCAGCTAGTATGGACTACAAATCCCATCATAACAGACAAAATACATTAATTATTAAAAACATTCCTGATTATATTTGAATAATATCTGTTAATTCAGGTTACATCATTACCAAGCTGCATTCTGATAGCAAGCCAATGTTTGCATTCATAGAAAGAGAAAACCCACAGTAAAATAACTGGATATGCAAAATGATTGTAGATGATTGTTGTCAGAGCTGACATAGTTATCTGCACACATTATGTGTGTGTTAGTGAGGAGACGTGATGACTTCCTGCTATTAATCGCATTATATGCATAATCTCACAATGAGTTAAAAAGTTGTGTATTGTATTTTAGTAGTATCAGGATGTTTTGTTTACACACAAGGTTTTCTTGTTTTATTTATTTATTTTTTACATATGCTTTTTAACAGCAGTTGAAGTACTTTAATTTCAACTTAACCATGAATCTGATCTATTAAAATCAAATAGTTATTTGAAAAGTACAGGGCATTGATGTTTTGTCTAGTTTGTTTTAGAAACACAAGTTACCCTCAGTTCAATGCAACGATTATAACATTACAAACAAAACATGTTAGTTCAAGAGATGTTCCTGTATTATTAAAATACGACAAATTAACATCCAAAAAACGAATAAATTGCGACTGAAAGGTGTGGTGCCTTGTCTTGTGCATTGTGAGTAATGCACATTATTCTACAATTCATGGCAACCATTTTAATAAAAGTTAAAATCTAAAATAAAATAATTCATCCATCTGCTTATCTGAAATCAGGTCGCGGGGCCTAAGCAGTGAAGCCCAGACCTCTCTGTTGCAAATCGCTCTCTCTAGCTTATCCAGGGAAAACACTGAGGCGTTTCCAGGCCAGCCAAGAAAGCCACCATGTCCTGGATCTACCCTGGGGCCTCCTCCCAGTAGGACATGCCCAGCCAGAACACCTTACCCAGGAGGCAACAGGCTCAATGGCTCCTTTTGATGTAGCAGCTCTACTTTAAGCCCCTCCCAAATGACCGAACTCCTCATACTATGCTGAGAGAGAGCTGATGCACCCTTTGGAGAAGGTTATTGGCTAATTACAGGCCAATAATGTGCCTTTAGCATGGAAACTCCTGTCATGCATCATAGCAGGCAAGATGAGCAGGCTCAAAACATGAGTAAGGTCCTGAAGGGAACTGACAGAAACACCACAGGGGAAAAAGATCGGCTACTGGTAGAGCATCGAGCCTTATGCCAGGAGTGAGAGTGACATCAGGTCACTGATCTACAACAATGATCTCAGAATGTCAATTTGAACAGAGATGTGTAGTCAGATGGTACCAAAGAGAGGGAAGATGCTATCTGTATTTTAATTATTTTCTTTTTTTGTTTTCGCCCAGGTTATAAAATCCCAGTGCTTGAAAATCTTGGAGCTACTCTGGATCAGTTTGACACTATAGATTTCTCTGATAATGAAGTCAGAAAACTGGACGGCTTCCCTTTGCTCAAAAGACTGAAAACCTTGCTAATGAACAACAACAGGATTTGGTAAGTTAGAGGTGTGTGTGTGTGTGTGTGTGTGTGTGTGTGTGTGTGTGTGTGTGTGTGTGTTTTGCGACCACTGTTGTCTTCACCCTCTTTCCTCAAGCTTCTTGTGTTCCTTCTTATTGATGTTGGTGTGATTACACTCTGAGGAGTCGGCTGTGAAACACGTAGATGATACCCTGGTTGGATTATAAGGTGCTCAAAGGAGGAGATATTGACATAAAGACAAGAAAACTCCTTACCATCTCAAATCCAGCACTCTGCAAAAATATGCTAGCCGAAAGATGGCTGAAGCCTGAGTGTCAGAACCACTATCCAGGGCGAATCAACAAAGCTCCTTGTGTAACCCGAGGAAGGACAGGCTCCTGCATGTCATGTACCATTGCTACTGGGAAATGCTACTAGTGGCTAGACAAAGGTGGGGTGAAACACAGTATGAAGGCACTAATCATGGGAGTACAGGAACATGCTCTAAGCATAAGACTGACTGAGGCATTCACCACGTCAGGAAAGACCTCGGGTGCAGGCTGTGTAGAGATTCCCCTGACGTAATCCAAGGGCATAAGTGGAACACCATAACCAAATACGCAAAAACGCTGCAGCGAGGCTTTTGACAAAATCCTCCAAGTACTCACATGTGACACCGTTGTTATCTCAGTTACACTGGCTTCCTGTTAAATTTAGGGTCAATTTTAAGATCCTGGTCTTGACCTACAGAGCTGTGCACGGACTGGCACCAGCCTACATCTCTGATCTGCTACAGCCTGATGTCCCCAGCAGGTCTTTGAGGTCGTCTGATCAGGGCTTACTTGCTTTAAAAATACTAAGAGGAGGACTCGGGGTGACAGAGCTTTTGCCACTGTGGCCCCGAGACTGTGGACTCTCCCCACCAAACATTAAGAACTGTGGACTCAGTCGCTGTTTTTAAAAAAACAACTCAAAACTCACCTTTTTAAAACTGCTTTTGGTTAATTTTTTGCCTGTTTTATTTTCTCTTTTTAAATCTTTTTATGACTTGTAATCTTATGTGCAGCACTTTGTGATTCCGTCTTGAAAGGTGCTATATAAATAAATGTATTTATTTATTTTTATTTATACCTGGGATAGCACTCGGCCATGGCGACTAACCTATTGGAGTGTGAATCTTTGTGGATAGAAAAAAGTAGTCAAAAGTATTGCAGCGGCTGCAAACAGTCAGCCAAACAATCAGCTGCAAATTATGCTGGGCGACAGTCATAGCAAAGAGACGAAGCACTTTTTGAGTATGGGTAAAGGTGAAAACTGCGCTTCCTCCACTTGACTCATTAATGCCGAATTCTCTGGCAGCTGCTCTGTTCCCATGTTGTTCCAGTATATTAATGATTATCTCAGTTGTTCTCCTGACTGAAGTTTGGTCCGTTTACAGCATCCTGCCATGCGACTGCATTTGTTCCTAACTAGGACTGGGCGATATGACCCAAAATTCATATCTCGATATTCTTATTATTATAAATTATCAGCATTTTTTATAATAATGCTCTATAAATAAAATGTTCTTTTTGTGCATAACAAAAAGCTCACAATTGTGCAGTCAAAATGTAAACTAACAGACGCTGAGCACAATAACAAAGACAGATTTCGCAGCTCCTCTGTTCCCATGTTCTACTGCGTGACTGACAGCCTTGAGTTTGAAATCCTCTTTGTAACCGTGTCTCTGAACAGGTGCCATTTGTGGTCCTTATACACACACAGTACGGTAATATTACGTTGAAGCACAGTACGTATCACTCCGAGGCTCCTCGGTAGCCGTAATGCTCAAACAATCCATCAAGCGGTGCGGCTTCGTAGCTTAGCAAAGTCATATTAAAACATTTTTGACAGAGTTTTTTTTTTTTTAGCGCGGTGTACCACATAAAATTGGTTCGAGGTCAGTAAGCACAACCGGAATTCATACATAAGGCACAGTGTCGATTTTTGAGAAAATGAAAGGATTCTAAGTGAGCCTTATAGTGTGTAAAATACGTTATACAGAAGAAAAGAATATATCGTTACCGCACATGCTTTAAATTATACCGTGATATGGATTTTAGGCAATATCGCCCAGCCCTAAGCTGAAGACAGATGAGGAACACAAGGAGGAAACGTCATGAACAACCTGGCCCCTGCATAGGATGTACCACTGACAGAGGAAGTGGCTACCAGTGGCCACAAAAAAGGCTGGCTTGAAGGACAGCACAGAGGCTCTGATCATCATAGCACATGAACAGTCCCAAAGCACCAGATCCACAGAGGCAGGAGAGGACCACAGCAGAGATAGGATCCAAGTTGTAGAGTAGGCAAAGGTGCCCCAGAGGCTGTCCAGCAGACAGTAGCCGGATGCAAAATGCAAGCTGGGGCAGTATATACTGACAGGCACAAGCAAGTGGCTGGGATGGTATACTGGAACATCTGAGTCTCCAGGGAAACTCAACCAAAGGTGTTTGGTTGCCTGGCAACATCAGGAAGAAGGAACACAAGATGATCGAGAAGTACCAAGGGCTGAAGATATATACAGACATGTGACTATATGTGCCTGTGTGAATATACCAAATCCAAAGTTTAAAAATGGTGTATAAATGCAGTGTGCCATTCTCTCAACTCCGTTCTATCTGCTGAAGCTGTAAGAAGTGTGGAAAGTCTTTGGTATTTAACTTTCATACACAAAAGCTGCCTTTGCTAACATTGGTGTGCTGGTAACCTTATGACATGTTCCTTGCAGTCGGATAGGTGAGAACTTGGAGCAATCTCTGCCCAGTCTCACAGAGCTGATCCTCACAAGCAACAACATTCAGGAGCTGGTGAGTGCATCTCAGGAACAATGGGACCGGGGTTTCTTTGCTTTCTTTACTGCCCTCTCAGAATTCCTGTCTTTGACTAATAAGAGAATCATTTAGATGAATTGCACACAAATAAACGGATTTAACTATATACATTTCGATGAGCTAAATAATTGAATGTTTATTTGAATTGCATTTTTATTTTAATGTATTATTTTAGTATATTTAGCTGCACAAATTAACTTTACAGATGGAAATGTCCCGTTAATCTCTTTGGAAGCTTAGCCTCTCATTTTAACATTGTTCTTCTCCTGCAGGGTGATCTGGACCCACTGGCCTCAGTGAAGACATTGACCCTTCTCAGGTCTGAATAAACAAACACATTCTGATTATTGAACGGTGTTCTTCACCACAAGTCTTTCATATGTGTTTCAACAATTTCTGACATTCCAGCTTGTTGAGAAATCCAGTGACAAACAAGAAGCATTACAGGCTCTATGTCATCAACAAAATCCCACAGATCAGAGTACTAGACTTTCAGAAGGTAAAGCTCAAGGTAAGTCATGACAAGTTAAAAATCTCATTTAAACATAATTATTGTGCAATAGTGTCCTCAATGGAACTGTACAGTGTTTGCAGCCACGACTAACACCATGCCTGCAGTTTATATAAGAAAGAAATTAGAATAACGTTATGGACTTTACAATGGGTTTCTGCAGGTACCTCCTTTACTCCCTGCTCTGGGGTTCTGACCTGAGCTGATGCGAAAATGTGATATGAACAGTGTTGGGCAAGTTACTTTGTTACTTCTTCAAAAAAGTAACTGAGTTACAAGATTCTAAAAGTAATTAATTACTTGAAAAGTAACTATTGCGTTAGTTTAAAAAAAAAAAAAAAAAGAAAAAAAAAAAGTTTAACGGTCTGGGGTCCAGGGTATAATTGACCATTTTTCAATACTTCTGATGTTTCCTCCACATTTCACCTTTAAAAACTGTTTCCTTTGCCTTGTTTGGTCTCATTCTTTTCAGCACAACCTCACGTGTCTGAATTTACAGTTATGTTTTCATTTTGATGTACTGTATTAACACAATTGATCTAAAATCAGACAGAAAACATAAAATCAGAGTAGAAAAAGTTATGTTTTACTGTAACAACCACAAACATGTTTAATGAATCATATTTCATAACTTTAAATGCAAATATAAATTGTCAATTTTAAGATCATACGCAGAAGTTTTGCAAACAACAAAGTTATTTGCAGCCATTTACCATTTACCTTTTTTTTTTTTTTATTTATTTTTTTTTCCTTTTTTTTTTTTATTTATTTTTTTTTTTTAAATAACCATTTCAAACTATTTACGTAACAATCAGCTGTTCTGCATTCAGTAAGATGCCACACAAATTATTTGTGCCACTCAAAAAATTTCTGTCCACTATAAAGGAGAAGATCACAGCCTGATACCTGCAGACAGCAGTCACCTCATTGTTCTGACACAAAACTATCCACAACTCTACACACTAACTACACACTCCAAACGCGTGCGCGCTCTCGCCTTCTCTCGCCATCACTCCTGAAACGTCCCCCTCTTCCTAAACAACCAGATGTCATGTTGCCATATCATTTTTAATTGGTAGACGTGGTGCATTTCCCCACCAACATGAAAGGGCTGCTTTTTGTTTGTTCGTTTGGATTTTATTTATTTATTTATTTTTTGTTCATAAGCAGAGAGTGCTCGCTGCGCTGTCCTTAGACAGTAAAAGGGACGAAAGTATTCAGGAAAATAAACATGTATGGTTTATCATGACTCTAGTTTTGCGTGGCCTATCAACACAAAGACGGGTATATATCACCTTGTTGCTTTGTCATCTTGAAGTGGTCATGTGATAGGCTTACCACGACTACTTTATTCTTCCTCAGCCAAACAGCAGCACTCATGCGATTGTTTTGCCCCCTGAGCTCCAGGTGTTTTGCCAAAAAGTGATCGTCGGGCAGAAAGTGATCGTCGTCCGCGGGAGCGTGCAGCTGCTTAAAGCTGTAGCGCCCAGATTACTTGCAGCTACTTCCGTGTAACTGATATAAGATGCTGTAAGCTGAAGAGGGCTTCAACCGTCTGTTTGTTGAAGAATAGTAACGCGACCGCACCGCATTTTCTTGTTAACGGTAACGGCGTTGTAACGATAGAAATAGTAATTAGTTTACTCGTTACTGAAAAAAGTAACGCCGTTACTTGTAACACCGTTATTCTCATCACTACATTTGAACAGATTGCATGCTACCGATTGTCCAGTCAATGGCATCTCTCCATGAGTCCTTCACAAAAATCACAACACAATGCTTTGCTAAAATGACCCCACCCACATGAAGTGTTACTAAGTTGTAATTGAAAATGGCCAAAACTGACTCGAGTTGGGGCAAGATGAGCCGAGTTGGTACTGGTGGAAAGGAGGCTTAGGAGGGAGGGCTTCTTGTAGCTGATTTTCACAACAAGGATGACATGACGAATTGGTCGTTCTCAGGAGCTTGGTGAATTCCAGAGTGTAGACTGATGATAGGATGGCTCCTGTGCAAAAAGTTTGATTGTGAAATTTCCTCCATACTAAATGTTTCAGAGTCAGCTGTTAGTGGTATAATAACGTGGAAGTGATTGGGAAGAACAGCAACTCGGCCACAAATAAAAACAATCCAAAAGACAAATCGGGCACGGAGGTAGGCAACTCTCTGTAAAGTCAGTGGCTACAAATTTTATGTATCTCAACAACAGTGCAGTCGAGGGCTTCACAGAATGGGTTTGCATGGCTAAGCAGCTGCATCCAAGCCTTACTTTACCAAAGTGTCTCTTCACCACGCCACCACTGGACTCTAGAGCAGTAAAGACATGTTCTTAGACAAATCATGCTTCTCTGTTTGGGTTTGGCGGTTGCAACGAGAATGTTCAAACTTACTGCACTGCGTAAAGTTTGAACATTATGGTGTGGGGTTGTTTTTCCTGAGGTGGGCACAGCCCATTAGTCCAGGGAAAAGAAATCGTAACCCTTCAGTATACCAAGACATTTTGGACAACTTGATGCTCCCAACTTTGTGGAAACAGTGTGGACATGGCATCTTCCTGTTCTAATATTACTGTACAATATAAAGACACGCTTGAGCGAGTTTGGTGCATAACGTTACCGTTCTATATTCAAATATAGTAAGGGAATGTGGCACCTCCAGATAATTACAAAGCAGCCTCTGTGTATTTTTAAGTCATTATAAGTTTGAGAGTGTTCAGTTTGTGTGAGCTTCAGTTACATACTAGTTTATATATTCTTCCAAGCACAATATAAATTTTCTGTTGAATATGTACAAAAATCACCAACTCTCTTTTTAAAATGTACTTTAAAGTATTTGATATATAAAGCTAAAATTTCACAACAATCATTCTGTGTCCAAACTTTTGAGCATAAGATTTTTAGGCGAATCAGAACATTTGTGATGGATGACCTGGCAGTGACGGTTCAGTCTCTCCCGTTGAGTGCTTTTTTTTTTTTTTCCTTTTAAATTTCAGAATAACTAAGTCCACACTTTATCATGTAACTTTTTCATAATGCTCATCTTCTACCATAATTAACTTGTAAATTATTAGAGGTATTTTAAAACCTTCTTATTCACTAAAGTAGTAATAGTTTGTAAATATGTTGGGTAAATAAGGTTTTGACTTTCATTGTTTGATATTGCTGCAGGAACGGCAGGAAGCGGAGAAAATGTTCAAAGGCAAACTGGGTGCTCAACTTGCAAAGGATATTGGCAGGCGAACAAAAACGTAAGATGAAGTATCTTGACAGCACTTCCTCACCATCACTGGATCCTAGCTGAAAAAACAGATTTTGTACTGCATAGAAATAAGGAATGCACACTATTGCTGTGTGTTAAAGAGTGAACATCTTTGTTCTATATTGAAACATCCCTACAAGTGGAAAAGGTCTCAATGTAGTGTGTCCCTTTCAGATTTACTCCTGGAGTGGCAGTACAGCTGGAGAAGAGGATGGGGCCCTCTCAAGCTGATGTGGAAGCCATCAAGGTTCAGTTTTTACAGTCGCCTCAATTGTAAAGAAGCAGGATTTTACCACTGTGTTCACATGAGAATCAAACTTTAGAGAAGGGTCCACTTTTACTCCTAAAGTAGTGATCATCAATTCCTCATATGGGGCCAGAGAAGAAAGGATGCTGTCCTGTTCTCATTAATAATGAATAATAATACAATAGTGCATATACAGAGTGGAATGGTGCAATACAGAAGTACTGGAAGTTAGAGGAGAGTGTCATGTAGTCCAAGACGTGTATGGAGGAGGGCAGCATGGTGTTGAGGAGCACTCAAGCGCTCCGCACAATCCTCTGCTCTGTGTTCAGACGTGTGGCAGTTTCCATACCAGACTGATGCAGCTGGTTAGGACGCTACAGCTGCCTCTGTAGGTGTTAAGGGGGAGGCGCACCTCATCAGTCATCTCAGGAAGTCAAGCCGCTGCTGGGCTCTTTTTGTCACCGATTTGTTGTTGCAGCCTGACTAGTAATGTAAATGCTGCATTATTTGCACTGTAACAATTCACTAATAGAAGGGAAATGAAAACATAGCAATGTTTTGTTTTTGTTAAGGTTTCTAAGCTGAACCTTAAAATGTGCATGGAGCGATGGACACAGTATGTCAATGAGATCTTAGAGGTTATGCAGGCATGCATGACTCTTTTTTTTTTTTTGGGAGGGGGGGGTGTATTTATATACTAGAGATTTCGTTTTCAGCTGCCTGGCTTCATGTTTCTCTGAGCCACTATCACTCGAGTTAATTGCATGTGTTAACCAGCATTTTTGCCGGGTATGTTGCACTTGATTTGTGGAGGGCTTTCTACCTGCTATAATGCTTACTGCTTAATGTTTGGTGGCTCAGACAGAAGAGCAGAACTGCTTCTCTGCAGACAGGAGACATGCTGGAAAGTTTATTCCTCACTTCCAGCAAAAAGGGAGAAGACCGTGTCTGTATACCAGCAAGAAATCACATTTACCTGCTGCTTCTTGTCCTATAGTAGCTGGGGACGCTACTATGGGTTTATAAAATAATCAAAACAAATGATGTACTAAAATAAATTTGAAGAGCATTCAGGGCTAGTGATAACAGAATGTGTTCAGAGTATAGTAGCTAAGTGTTCCATCTTTGCTTGTATTTCAGAATGCCATTGCTAATGCTTCATCATTGGCAGAGGTAGAGAGATTAAAAGGGATGCTCCAGGCCGGTCAGATTCCTGGTCGTGATCTCAAACAAGGTCAGTACGAACTAAAACTTATAAGAATTCAATTCTTGAGAAAATGGTGGGGAAATGTGCACTGGGGCAGTGGTATTGGAAGCCACTCACACAGGCGCTGTATAATGGAAAAACACCAGACCCCCAAATTAATTCTGCTAAGTAGCATTATGTCTAAAAAGTATAGCCATCTTTTGTGTTTTATAGATTTGTTAACACACTTTTTAATAGTTTGTTTTAAAGAAACAAAAACTAAAGACAAATGTTGTTTAAAATGTCTATTAACAAAAGATTCATGAAGTTTGATTGGTATAACGTCATGGTATTTGGTGATTTATATGTATGAATGGATATATTCATGTATAAAATTAGGTTCAGTTGTGGTAGAAGAGGAGGAGGAAGAAGAGGAAGAGGTTGGCCCTGCACAAACGGAGGCGCACATGGGTGGCACTTCTGAAGAGGAAATCATGAACATGGATCAAGGAGAGGATGATAAAAATATGGAGACAGGGTCACATGTTAATGGATCCTGAGTTTGCTGAAAACATTTTTTTCCTTAGAGTTCTTGTGTTGGATATGTTTACCATGGCTGTGTGTGTTTGTTTTGTTTTTTTTAAATTGTATAAAATGACTTTCATTAAAGTGATTTCTTCTGATTTGAATTGGAATATTTTTTGTTTGTCTGTTTTATCATTAAAGAAATCCCCATGTTTACAGACCTTTAAGGTCTTTTATGTGTTGTATATATCCAATACCAATGTTTACACTGTACCACACACAAAAGGGGACAAAGATTCAGTACCACTGTTGATTCATACAGTGCATCCGGAAAGTATTCACAGCACTCCACTTGTTCCACATTTCATTGTGTAACAGTCTTATTCCAAAATTGGTTATTCAATTTTCATCTCAAAATTTTACACACAAAGTGACAGTGCAGAGAATAAAGGTATGCTTCAAATTCATCCATATTTGTTAAAAAGAAAGTACTCCCACTCTTTGCTCAGTACTATGAAGTACCTTTGGCAGCAATTACAGCCTCAATCTTTGTTTTTGTTTTTTATATTTAAGTATTCTGCTACAAGCTTGCCTCACCTTTTTGTTTTTTTTTTGGGGGTTTTTTTTTTGACAGTTTATTCCAATCTTTGCAGAACCTCTCATCCCATTCAGCTTGATGGAGCTTGTGTCTGCATAGCTATTTTCAAATCTGTCCTGAGTTGTTAAATCGGGTTCAAATCTGGGCTGCGGCAGACACCGCAGTGGCCCCAAAGCCAGTCCCTTGTCTTGGCTTGACTTGCGCTTCAGGTCCTCGTGGAAGAAACCTCTTTTGTCCCAGTCTGGGGTCCAGAGCATTTGGGACAGGTTCATTACTTACTTTTAAGGATGCGGGGAATTCCCATTGTCTGCTCATCAATACAAAAACCTAAGCCTAGACACAAGTCACTTTCCAAAATTCAGCAACAGTTTGACATTTTCTTTCTGTCCCTGGATAGCACCATAGCACAGCACCAACTGACGTCGCAAGCAATGTCTTTCTCATGCTAGCAGCATCTGTCTGTCCCAGATAGCAAGATGACATCAATTTGATTTTTCATCTGAATTATCTCAGTCAATGCTAAATAAATGTTGAATCAATGTTAAAACACCCATGACAGAGTAATAGTGATGACAATGGAATAACACTGATCCAAAGTTCTCCTGTTATAATTGATTGATCTATTTGTAGTTGACCTGAAATTAAAGCTATGATCAATTTGGACTGTTTCATGGCACACCCCTCTCAAAGTGGTACTTCCCATCTGTCCACTATTGAAAAGCCCCTGAGTTGACCAGGAAATTATATTGAAATGTCATTGATTTACAGTAGATAGAGAAATTAAAGCTATTATCACTTGTCTTCCAAAAAGTTGATTCTCTTCAGCCTGCGTAACATTTTAGTGGGAGAAACGTTTCATCACTCGTCCCAGTGACTGAGGTTGGTTTCCCCAAACTTAAAAATAATAAATCTGCATATTCACTGAAACTAGTGAGGTCAGTTTCTTGTTCCAGTTATATGCCTCTGTCAGTGCGCCCCAGGGCAGCTGAGGCTACAATGTAGCTTGCCATTGCCAGTGTGTGGGTGAATGGGTGAATGACTGAATGTAGTGTAAAGCGCTTTGGGGTCCTTAGGGACTAAGTAAAGCGCTATACAAATACAGGACATTTACCATATGCAAATTGTCATGACCATTGACCAGTGGCCATTAGTACCATTTACAGAGAGTTGGGGTTGCAATCTTAGCACAGCCACAGCGCTGTAAGCTGGTGAAAGATGTGACTTAGACCCCCTCCTCTATTTAGAGATGGTCTTTCCCTTTTCACGTAAATGGCCTCCAGCATTCAACATCAGCATGGGGGAGAGGTAGTGGTTACAGAAAGAGGGTGATAGATTGTCTGAGACAGAACAAGACAATGCTCTTGACCCGACCTCACACCACCGGGGGAAGGTTCACCAAGTCTGTATAGTTTACCAAAGATACATAAACAGGGTGCACCTTCAAGATCAATTGTCTGTATGATCCACTCGGTCACCTATAACATCTCAAAGTTTCTGGCTTCGATCCTCAACCCATTAGTAGGCAGCTCTGAACACCACATCCAGAACACTACAGATTTTGTTTAGAAGGTAAGAGATGTCCTTATGGAGGCAGATGAAACAATGATTTTGTATGATGTTACATCTCACTTCATTTGTTTCCCAGTCACTGAAGCAGTAGACATAGTTTTAAAAGATTACAGGATAACTATTAGCACCAACCGAGTGTATTTGCTCTTGGAACTATCTTCATTCCACCCATTTCACAAACAAGGGTCGGCACTATTGAGGAAGCCTAAGGGTACAACTCTCTGATTGCAGCCATTCACCAATTCTGTGTGAATCGCCTGATCATTTGTCATTGATCATTGTTCTTTAATAGTTATTGATTTATAGTTTACTGAGAGATCCATTAATCCATCCATTCTCGTCTGCTTATCCCTATATATAGATAAACAACCATTCACACTCGGAGTCACACCCACATTCACACCTCTGGGCAGAATGACCAATTAACCTGCATGTCTTTGGGAGAAAGCCGGAGTACCCGGAGACAACCCATGCAAACACGGAGAGGCCCCGGCCAGGTGGTGGGGTTGAACTCCGGACAGACACTGATACAAACAGATTTTGGAGGGTTGAAAAGGGCTTTCTGGGTATTGTCATTCCACTAAAAAGAAGGAGAGGAGAGATGAGATTTATGATAAGTGACAGAAATGTGAAATTGCAGATACAAGCTATGAAAACGAGCTTTCTCAGAAGGGTGGCTGGTCTCTCCCTTAGAAGTAGGGTGAGGAGTTCGATCATCCAGGAGCATCTGACAAGGATAGCTACTGGGCTCCTTCTGGGTGAGGTATTCCGAGATGTACCACTGGGAGGAGATGCCGGGGCAGACCAAGGACACGTTGAGGCTACATCTTTTGGCTGGCCTGGGAAGATTTTGTGTACCCCCAGACAAGCTCAAGGAGGTGACTAGGGTGAGGAAGGTCTGGCCTTCTGTGCTTAGGCTGCTGCCTCTGGGAAGCGCCCCAGATAACTGGAAGAAAATTGATGGCTAGATGGATAGAATGAGGTTACACTGTAACAATGATGTGTCGTGAAATGGCTGTGCAGCACTCAGGAAAGGATCCAAACGCAGACTCACGGAGGCAAAAGTAACTTAAAAAAACAGCTTTTTTGCTGAATGGCAAAACAATAGAAAACTAGACTCGGAAATTATAAGAATAAAACACACAGGGAAGCACTTGGAGAAACACACAACCATGAGGAAGATCAAGACACCGAACCGAGGGAGACGTTGACATAAAGACACAGGAGGATAACAAGGGAAGTGGGAACCTCCAAGATGTAGTGGAAAATCTCTATGTATTGATCACATATTGTAACCATAACACTTTAGTAATAGCAAAATCACTCCTGTCACCAGCTGTAGGCATGTAGGATGTTATCACAGTGCACCTCATGGTTTATTGCACCTTCACAGAGGTGAAGGTGCATTGGGTACGCATCAAACTGTGACACATCATTCACCCTACGATAATCGACACAGAACCATATAGACCCATCCTTCTTCACCACGAGAACTATGGGGCTAAACCAGGCACTTTGCGACTCTTCTATTACTCCCATCTTCAGCATGTCGGCTGAAAACACACTGTCATGCCTGGCTGTGTTTTAATGCGATGCTCGATGAGAGACGTTCGGCTTGGCAAGGGGGAGAAATTGTCCGCAAAGCGCTGTGGCAACCTGGCAACATCTGCTCTCTGGGCCTGTGTGAGATGGTTATCACAATGGAGGGAGGCAGGAATGGTGGACTTTGGCACCTCCGGGTCAAACTCATCTCTCTCCTTAACCAGGTTCACCAGAGAAGCGCTTTCAGCCTCCCTCCAGGATCTAAGGAGGTTGAGGTGTTAAATCTGCATGGCTCCTCCTCTTCATAGTCAACGTCCCCCACTCGCTGTCTGACCACTCGCTGTCTGACCACTCGCTGTCTGGGTCAACTTTGCTAGTGAGAGACAGAGAGAGGCGTTGAAAGGCTGCTGCAACAGAACTTATTGTTTCAGAGGAAAACACGAACACAGCGTACAGTCGAGTCTTGATAGCTTACTTACAACTGGGCTCGTCAGGCACTCTTCTTGGCTGCAGTGGTTATTATTATATTTACATGCTTCCAGCTCCCGTTTCTGCTCCATGACAGCTCGTACTTTTCCTTTCTCTCCCTCCCTCGCTCACAGACACATAACGGGTGCGATACCACTGATTTCCTTTCCGATCCGATACCAAGTAATATTCAGGGTGGTATCGACGATACTGATCCGATACCGATACTTTAACAAAAACTTATTTTATTTATTGTATCTCAAATTATAGCGTCATAATGATTACAGGACATCAGATTACTTGTTCTTATCACTTAATAATGCAGAGTTCATCATGTAGAAATAAAAAACCTGAAGTTGTGCTATTTGAACACGTTGCCTGCCTGCAGCACTAAAGGACTCCGTGAGAGACGTCCGTCTCGCCCTAGCAGCACCTGTCCCTGTCCTCCTCTGTCCTCCTCTTCAGTCTCAACATACGCTCGTCATATTCTGTGATATGAGTTACTCTGAGGTGTTTGACGAGGTTAGTGATGTTGCCACAACCATACATGCCAACCCTCCCGATTTTTCCGGGAGAATCCCGAATTACAGTGCCCCTCCCGAAAATCTCCCGGAGCCACCATTCTCCCGAATTTCTCCCGATTTTCCAGGACAACAAATTTGAAAAACCATATCGCAGAATTCATACGGCGGCCCAGCCAATTCCAGTCTCCAACAATGGCGGCAGCGACTTAGTTTTAATATCACTCTTATTTCTCTTTCTGGGTCGCAAAAAACTTTTAACATGTTGTCAGGTGAGAATGTAGCTGTGTAAACTTCAAATATCTGAGCCGACACATCGTCTTCAAACCCCCGCGGTCGTTAAACATGATATATAAGTCACTTTGATAACCTAAAAATGTTCTTGTTTGGCTTTTTCAGTGTTTTATTTGTTCGTGAGTAAATCGGTTTGGCTGAGATTAAAGTTATTAGATTAGATTAAATTAAATTAAATTTTATTAATCCCTCGGGAGGGTTCCTCCAGGGTTTTCACACGGCTGAATAAATGACAAACAGAAAACTGACTAAACAAAGTGTGAGACGGTCGAGAGTTTACGTCAGCGCCCGGTTATATTTTAGATAGCAAGGAGCAGACGGCAGAGTTTCACTCCACCGAGGGAGCTCGTGCCGTACTACCCGGCTTTCTTTAGACCACGAAGGCCGGTCCTCAGGTGGAAGCAGCCTCTGAATTTGGACACCCGCGCTGTTTCCGGGCCGACCAATAATAATGGTGACATTTAACGTATTTTATCTGATAAATAAACACTGTAAAATATATTTATCCCCCCCAAACAGCCCCTCTGAATGTCTCCCTAATTCTGAGGTCTCAAGGTTGGCAACACCTCACTTTTTTGCCACATGTATCGCAAACCACGTCTCAGCTGTTTGTGGAGGTAAAACAAGTCCACACATGACTCAACTACGCTCAGCCATTGTTGTGAGTGCGCACGCCAAGGGGCTGCGAGACATTTATACAGACGTATTTCACACAGTTCCTTATGAAAGGCGGAAGAGGAAGTAGTTCCTTTGAATGTAGACAATCCGAATGATATAGTTTCTTTCCTGTAACACTCTGCCTGTTGCCTTCATATTAAATCATTTTTGTATAATAATTTTTAGAGGCTCTTATTGCGTGTTTTGTTTGGGTTTCCACCAGTGTGGAATTACCAAAAATAGAAAGACCATAACCTAACATATGAAACAGGAAAATACCGCCATGTAATCCATTTATTTCAACAAACTAACTGTATTCTCAATATCACCTATTGAACGGTAACTGTAACGGATACATTTACTCATATTTTGTATTTTAAATACTCCCCAACACTGCCTGTTGATGAGATCTTGTGCCGCTCCTAAAACACTGGCCTCCAACTCCTAAAGAGACACGGGTGTCCCTAAATTTAGCTAATAGTAGCTTCAGGCTAGCTTGCTATGGCGAATAGGCTAATACCAGCATTTTACCTCAACGTCACCAGATGTAGCTAAAAAAAACTAAACTAATGTCCAGCCCAGTGGGACAGCAATGAAAGATGACAAAAATGATTACTTACTTGCGGTTTGGAGGGTCAAGCTGAAATTGAAGCAGCCATTGAAAGACGGGAAGAGAGAAAGATGGCAGCTTGGTCAGCACTAGTGGCCTCTATAATATATGCAAATACATGCGGGCCGGAATCCCCGCCCCCCCAGCGCGCCCCCGGACGCCAAAACAGTGCCAGCAGGTTGAAACTGAAAAATGCCTCCACCCCGGGGGGAAGGGTAACATCTCTTGGGTCTGGGTTCTGTTTCCCCCTCTGGGGGCGAGGGTACCTGGACCCGGGGTATAGAGTGTGTTTGGGGAGTGTGATTGTGTGTACATGTCCATTTATGTCAATCCTTACGTTGGGTGAGTGCTGAGTGTTTGTATATGTGTGCATGAGGGTGGGAATGCATGTTTGTGTCTGTGTGTGCCTGTTTGTCTCTGTCTATATGTCAGGTCGGGTCTTAGACTCCACCTCTCTGGGAACTCCCAGGCCCTCCAAGGCCTGTCTCCCCTCACCACACTCCCTGCCGGTGACTGATGCCCTCAGGGGTCGGTGCATTGGTGGTTCTTGGTGTCCGGGGCTGGGCACTCAGGCATGTACCAGCTCACTCCTGGTGGCTACCTGGCGGGGCCTGGCGCCTGTTGCTCGGTCAGGCCTCTGCTGGGGCAAAGGGGGCCCTCGGGCCTCCGGCCTCTTGGCCTGCGGCTCGGTTCACTCCGGCACAGCTGGCTGCCAGCAGAGTCGGCGGGCACGCCGGTGCAGCCCCCTCTAGCTTCTGCTCGGTGGCTACTGGGTGACGCCTCGTCTGGGGATCCTCAGCCCTTCCCATGAGGGTGCCATGGTTGCCCCTCCGGGGGTCCTCCTTGGGCTCTCGCACTCTGGGGCCTCTGGATATCTGGGGCCTGGATCTCCTCCATGCCTGCTTCATGCCCTGGGGGACGGGGCTATGGCTCGCTACATCCTCTAGCAGACCATTACATGTGGAAACCATTAGAATACAAGCGCGCTGATCCACACAGGTGTGCACACGGGTGTTCAAATTCAAATTCAAATTCAAATTTTATTTGTCACGTACACAGTCATACACAGTACGATATGCAGTGAAATGCTTAGACAACTGCTCGTGACCTAAAGAAAAAAAAAGGAAAAGGCTATGAATAAGATAGGAAATAAATATAAAAAATTAAAAAGGGTAAATTTAACTAGGAAGGAATAAAATATAAATTAAGGTTAAAAATGAAATAACTGTACAACACAAATTAGAATGAAGGGTAAATTTAACTGGGAAAGAATAAGATAAAGATAAATATATAAATTAAAGTTGAAAATAAAATAACTGTACAACAAAATACACAATATAGAACTATGTAAGAATGTATGAAGAAATATAAATAAATATATACACAATAACAGCAGCTGTACAAGTATTAACCGGAAATGAAGAATATAGTGACCAGTGTTGTGCGATCCACATTATGTCTTGTGCAGTGCAAATATGCTTAAAGTGATTTAAGTGATGAAGTGAAAACAATGTCCAGAATGTCCAGTGTGTGTGTAAGAACCATATGTGTGGGTCAGGACTGTGTGGTGGTGTTATTGAGAGACCGTATCGCCTGCGGGAAGAAGCTCCTCCTCAGTCTCTCTGTGTTGGTCTTCAGGGAGCGGAATCGCTTTCCTGACCTCAACAGAGAGAACAGTCTGTTGTTGGGATGGCTGAGGTCCTTCACCATCTTCCTGGCCTTGGTCCAGCACCGCCTGCTGTAGATTGAGTGCAGGTCAGGGAGCTCGGAGCGGATGGTGCGCTCAGCTGACCGCACAACCCTCTGTAGAGCTCGTCTGTCCTGCATGGTGCTGTTCCCGAACCAGGTTAAGATGTTTCCCGTCAGGATGCTCTCTATGGTGCACGAGTAAAAGTTCCTGAGCACCTTGGAGGGCAGTTGGAAGTCTCTCAAGCGTCTGAGGTGGTAGAGACGCTGTCGGGCCTTTTTCACCACGGTGTTGATGTGACAGGACCATGACAGGTCCTGCGTGATGTGAACTCCGAGGTATTTGAAGCTGTCCACTCTCTCCACTGGGCACTCGTTGATGACGGGGGTCTGGTAGTTCCTCTCCTGCTTAGTGCTGAAGTCCACTATCAGCTCCTTTGTCTTACTGACGTTTAGAAGGAGGTTGTTCCTCTGGCACCAGTTCTCCAGATTCCTAATCTCCTTCAGGTAGGCCGTCTCGTTGTTATCAGAGATCAGGCCCACCACGACGGTGTCGTCAGCAAACTTGATGATGGTGGTGGAGCTGGTAGTGGCCACACAGTCATATGTGTACAAAGAGTACAGCAGGGGGCTCAGAACACACCCCTGGGGGGCTCCAGTGCTGAGAGTGGTGGAGGCTGAGACATGTCCGCCCATCCTTACTGCCTGTGGTCTGCCAGTTAGGAAGTTGGAGATCCACTGACACATAGATGAGCTGAGTCCCAGATGCTCCAGCTTGGTGGTGAGTGTGGAGGGAATTATGGTGTTAAATGCAGAGCTGTAGTCTATGAAGAGCATTTTAACATAATTCCCCCTTCTAGTGTCCAAGTGAGTGAGTGATGTGTGGAGGAGATGAGAGATGGCATCGTCTGTGGAACGATTTGGACGGTAAGCGAACTGTAGTGGGTCCAGTGTGTCTGGTAGTGAAGAAATGATGAAGTCTCTGACCAGGCGTTCAAAGCACTTCATCACTACTGAGGTGAGGGCTACAGGGCGATAGTCATTGAGAGGAGCAGGGTGGGGTTTCTTCGGGACAGGAACAATGATGGACTCTTTGAAGCATGTGGGGATCACCGACTGAGATAAAGAGATGTTGAATATCTCAGTGAACACAGGAGCTAGCTGGTATGCGCAGTCTCTTAGGATACGACCTGGGATGCCGTCTGGTCCTGCTGCTTTCCTGGTGTTCACTCTCTTGAAGGCTCTCCTTACTTCATGCTCGGAGATGACGAGCACGTTTCCGGTGCTGGCAGTATCTTCCTGTCTGCAGCCGTTAGCGCCGCTAACACTAGCATTGTTGGAGACCTTAGCTGCAGCCTCGAAGCGAGCATAGAAAGTGTTCAGCTCGTCTGCCAGAGTCACGGCCGCGTTCGTCATACCGGTTGTTGGTGCTTTATAGTCCGTTATTGTCCTTAGTCCCCACCACAGGCTCCTAGAGTCACTCTGTTGGAGTTGTGACTCTAGTTTCCTCCCGTAGCGCTGCTTCGCCTCTTTCACCGCCCTCCGCATGTTATATGACGCGGCTTTGTACGGGTCCATGTCCCCCGTCGTGAGTCCCGTGTTGTAGGCAGCGGTGCGGGATCTCAGAGCGTCGCGGATGGTTTTATCCACCCACGGCTTCTGGTTGGGAAACGTTGTGATAGTCTTTGTCTCCACGGTATCATCCGCTAGTTTCCCGATGAATCCCACAACCGCTTCCGTAAACACGTTGACGTCATCGTCGGAGCTGTTTCTGAACATGCCCCAGTCTGCGTCATCGAGTGCGTCCTGTAATGCGGCCACCGATTGATCCGTCCAGCGCGCGACCTTCCTCTGAACCGGAACTTCCTGTTTCAGCCTTTGTTTGTATTTTGGCATGAGGAAGATGGCGGCGTGATCAGATTTGCCAAAAGGAGGGCGGGATTGTGCCTTGTAGCCGTCCTTGACCGTAGTGTAGCAGTGGTCCAGTGTCCTTTCACCCCTGGTGGGGCAGGTGATGTGTTGATAAAAGTTCGGCGCTGCGCGTTTGAGGTTGGCGCTATTAAAGTCCCCCGTCACAATAAGCGCAGCGTCCCGGTGTTGTGTCTGGTGCTGTGTGAGTGCCTCATGCAGCTCGCATAAGGCGGTGACCGTGTCCGCTTGTGGTGGAATATAAACGGCACTTACAATGACCGATGTAAATTCCCGAGGTAGATAAAAAGGACGACACATGATGGACAGTAGTTCCAGATTTGGTGTGCAGGAGCGTGTGAGAGGAACAACGTTCGCACTGTTGCACCAGTTGTTGTTCACCATTAAACACACGCCGCCTCCCCTTGACTTCCCCGAGTCCCGTGTCATGTCCATGCGGTGAACCGAGAAGAACTCGGCCGGCTGGATGGCGTGGTCCGGCACCGCTGGGTTCAGCCATGTCTCGGTGAAGCAGAGGAGATTGCAGTCCCGAATGTCTCTCTGGAACTTTACCCTGGCCCTGAGGTCGTCAAGCTTGTTCTCCAGTGACTGGACGTTGGCGAGCAGGATGCTAGGCAGAGGTGTGCGGTGTGCACGAGCTCTCAGCCTGTTCCCGACGCCGGCTCGCTTCCCTCTAGGCCGCCGCCACTTCCCTTTGTTCTCCCTCAAGATCTCACTCGGCCAGCTCGGATCCGGAGTTAAAAACTTCGAATTGTGAGTAAATTGTTCACTGCTCGTAGACTTAAATGACACCTTTCTTGGCTGCTACTTCAAAGCACATTGTGCGCTGTCTGTCCTGCGTGCTGCACAACAACATTGAATATTTAGTATTAACTGCTGTTTACACTTAGCTAGATTAATGTGATGGTGTTGTGTTTAGCATGTTGCTTTGGTTTTTTTTTTTTGCTTGTTTTCTATTCTTCTTCTCTCAACAGGTGATCCAGGAGATTTTTTATTTTTTTTCTCCCCCCCTTTCTCACTGTCCCTCTCCCCTTCTGTTTTTCCTTTCTTTCCTCTTTCTTTCTCCCTTTCCTATCCCTCACTCCTGTCTGTCCCGTCTGTAACATCCATCCATCCATCCATTCGCTACCGCTTATCCTTTTCAGGGTCGCGGGGGGCGCTGGAGCCTATCCCAGCTGACATGGGGCGAGAGGCGGGGTACCCGTCTGTAACATCTGAAAATAAAATATAATAAATAATAAAAACAAAGGTCGATCAAATGGACCAATACGGCAATGCCACGATGATCCATTTGGCAAAGTAAATCCATTGGGTCTCCTTGTTGGTCTTCAGACAACAATTCTGACGGCTAAAGAACCAAATGGGACAGGCAAAAAAACCCCAAAAAACCCCAAAAAATTGAAAAATGGTTTGAAACCGAAATATGGATTGAAATCGAAAAATGGTTTGAAACTGAAAAACGGTTTGAAACCGAAATTTTTTTTATTGAAACTGAAAAAAAAGTTGTAAGCGAAAACAAAAAAAATTGAAGTTTCAATTAATTGTTTTTCACTATCACATTTTTTTTCAGTTTCAATAGAAGATTTTTCAGTACATTTATTTCAGTTACAATATTTTTTTTCGGTTTCAATATTTTTTTCAGGATCGTTTCAAGGTGGCATCGTTCTGATCCCATAGTGTGGTGTGTAAAATTCAGTAAAATAAGAAATGTTTTTAGTTTCAGTTTTTTGGTAAGATTTGATCATTTGAAGCTACTATTTCAAAATAGGTACTGACAAAATTAACACTGGGTACTGATACTCAAGTTGATTTGAACATGCAAAATCCTCAACTCGAGCGATGTACCCAGTTAGCACAGATTTCATTTTGGAGCTGTTTTTCAACCAACACTAGACGTCAAGAAATACCAGTGATTGTAAATCTGTGTCAAAATTTTTGTTAGGTTGCCTTTCCATTTTGAAAAAAGCATAGATAAAAGTGCTTGTATGAATGGGTGTGAATGGGTGAATGAGGAAAGCGATTTGAATTGGTCAGGTAGAGTAGAAAATCACTATATAAGAACCAATTAATTTACTATTTACAATTTTCTCCTCTGATAAATTCAAAATCCCATTAAAGTTCTACTCCCCCTTTAGGGAGCTCTAAAGTTTTCTGAATAATTTTAATTTTTACCAGGATGGCTACCACAACATTCTAAAGAAAATTCTTCCCCACAGAGTGTGGTTTGTACTGTTTGCAAAGTGTAATGTCTCATTCTTCTTGTAAGAGAGTAGAGTGTCTATGACATTTATGAGGACAAAATCATCTTTTGTACTTGTTATTCAAGTATATAAAACAACGTGTGTGTTTCTGTGTGTGTGTTTGTGCACAGGCCACATCCTGCTTTCCATTCATTTCCTGATTTGGAGTATTTGAGCAGGACTTGTGAAATACAATGTAATAACAGCAAACCAAACACAGTCTCTGGAAGCAGAGAGAGGTACACAGTGTTGCTAAGAACACATAAATCCTCATCAATAGTCCTAGTGGAAAAACCAAGGTGAGGCAAGCCAGTACCAGACACACCCCCCAAGTTAGATCTTTCACAGCCAGGGTGGAAAAGGAAGGTATTCATAGTCTTGGTAAATAAGGATGTTTACTCAGTTTAACATTTACCCAACTTGATACGTCAGTGAAGGCAAATTATCGTGACTGACTATACTAAGATGCAACCAAAGGGCATCTGTAAAAGGCTTCGTCAATAATTATTTAATGATCTTATATTTTAAACTACTTTGCGACTTTTTAAAGCCGTCTTCTATAAAGGAATAATTTGAAGGTGATGTTACCTAAATTATCAGTGTCATTTGTCATGTTGCCAATGAAATTCTGCTGGTGTTGTGGGCGTATGCCGAAGATCATATATCAAAAAGATGACCTTTAGGATAATTTTGTCTCATGGTGAAGAAATTAAATATGCAACAAAAAAAAAAAACAATTACAAGAAGAGCTGCAATAGATCCAATCAAACAATATTGTAAAAGCCATTCCAGACTTAAATCCAGCACTTATTAGCTAAGCTCCTGTTCTCTTTTTAGAAGTGTCTGCGTTTACGGTATATCACCACACCTACCTAGGAATGTTTAGCAAGGCCATGTGCACACTAATACGTCTTCGTTTGAAAACCCATTTTTTTCTTTTTGGCCTTCCGTCCACAATGAGACGGCGTTTTTGGTCAAGGAAAATGGAGCTTTTTGAAAACGCTCTCCAAAGCAGATACATTTGAAAAAGCTGTTTTCGCGGTGCAGTGTAGACTGCGTAAATGGAGACTTTTTAAAACGATGACAGGCATTATACAGCAGTTGTTTTGTTTGCTCTCAGTTATGACAGCCCTGTTAAAGATTAATATCAGTTTGTACATGCTCCAGATAGATTTCCTTCAAATTCTTTAATTCTCACTCGCTTTTGCAACTTTGTACTTTTGTGTTACTTGCAGCAACAACTCCACCATTTAAAAAACACGGTGCTTTTCCTCTACATTTTGCCGTGACGTTTCAAAGAGCTGGGAAATAAATAAGCGGCAGACAGAAATAATGCAGGTCGAATCGTCTTATGTTTCATCCATGCGCAATACAGGAACATATTGTTTTCGATCGTTTCAGTGTGGATGAACAACTGTTTGGAAACACTTAAAAACAATAGTGTGGACGCGGCGCCATAAATCGCTGTTTTCATATTTATCCGGATTTGTGTAGAAGTAGCCCAAGTCTGATCTTCTTCTTAATTCTGTACTAGCTCATAGTTAACTACTTGTTGCATGTCATCCTTATGCTTTGTCTCCACAATGTCCTGTTTCTATCAAATAAAATAATAATAATCTTTCGGCCACAGGGGAGGCTTTAGCTCAGAAGGTCGAGTAGGTCATCTACTAATCACAAGGTTGGTAGTTTGATCCCTCTCTGCAGCCCAGAGTATCCTGGGCAAGATAATGAACCCCAAGTTGCTCTTCATTGTGTTCAATGGATTATGAAATTGTGGGATAAAAAGCACTTAGGTGTACAAGAAGTGCTTGTATGAATGGTTGAATGGGAATCTGAGTGCTCACGTAGAGTAGAAAAGCACTATATAAGGATCAGTCAGTTTACTTAATAAAAACATGAATGTTAAAATAAAGTGCATCATGGACATTCCTCACCAATGTCAGATCCCTCAAAAACAAAATGAAGGAGCTACATTCTACCATCCACAATTCTGAGATGCCACACTGGAGTTACCAGGCTAGACTCTACACCACCAGGACAGGGACCAGCAGGACAAAGCCTCGCCTCTGTCAGTGCCCCAGGGCGGCTGTGGCTTCAATGTAGCTGCCATCACCAGTGTGTGAATGTGTGTGTGACTGGGTGGATGACTGAATGTGTAAAGCGCTTTGAGGTCCTTAGGGACCAAGTAGAGCGTTATACAAATACAGGCCATTTACTAGGCCATTTACAAAGACTCTGGTAGGGGAAGAGGCGAGGGGCTATGTGCCTATGTTCTTCAGAACTGGTGCCATAACCACAGAATTATAGACAGTAGAAGCCATGTCCATTGACTGAAGGTCCTTTTATCTACCTGGCGAGCTAATGGTAGTCGTAGTTATTGTTGTTTACATCCCCATTGATGCTAATGTTAGCTCAGCCCTCAACCACCTCCAACTTGTCATCAGCAAACAGCAGCAAGAACACCCAAAGGGCATCCATGTTGTTGCTGAGGACTTCAATAAGGCACGTTTGACATCTGTACTCCCCAAATTCCACCAACATGTTAGGTTTCCTACAAGTAGGGACAGGACACCGGATCATGTGTACAGTGTACAAGGAGGCCTACAGGAGGAAGATAGAGAGCTTATACACACACAACAACCCCCACCAGGTGTGGAGAGGCATCCAAGCCCTCTCCAGCTTCAAAGGTCAGCCTGACACTAGCAGAGGAGCTGAATACCTTCTTTGCTCGGTTTGAGACCACCCTGCCCCTGACATCCCATTGCACCCCACTTACTACCTGTTCAGTACTTGTTTGCTTGTTGTAAGCAGAGATGGGCAGTAACGCGTTACTTCCCCATCGTGCGTGGGAAGAAAACGTCTTTTTACAGCGAACAAAACCCCTAAACAAGCACCGAGTAGCTACGACGTAATGGGAAACTCACAGAGAAACTCGCGGATTCTTCCACTGACCGCTGCACACCTGCACCAGGGTAAACCTCCGCCTACCCCACTCCTGCTTTACAGGTGAAAACAGAGCAACAGGACCGCTGAGTCTTTGACTTTATTTATTTTCTGCTGTGTTTTACTTGCATCTATTTGAAAGCGTGAGTGTAAGCACAAAAACTATTTTATTTTATGTGCTGGAATGTGCAGAAAATAAGTTTAAATGTTAAACTAATTTCTTCCAGTCAGAGAATGTTGCAGATAATTTAATGTTTGCTTGATGCATAAAGTTAAAAGATTAAAACTAATAAAACAAGTTTTAAAAAGAGATTTTTCCATCTGATTACATTTGATGATGGATTATGCAGAAAAAGTAGAATTGGGCTGAAAGATCTATCGCTTTATCACATATTCAGGGTGTAAATCGTGTTTTTAAAAAGTAACTAAGTAACTAAGTAATTAATTATTTTTGAAAATAAGTAATCAGTAAAGTAACTGGATTACTTTCTTGGGGAAGTAATCAGTAATTAGTTCCTGATTACGTTTTTCAAGTAACTTGACCAACACTGGTTGTAAGTCATAAATTAACTGACTCAATTGCAACTGAGCATGTGTCTTACTAGAAGAATACCCAACAGAGAGCAGAAAAATCAACAACCGAGCTTCAACAAGGCAGCAGTACTTAAGCCATGAAGGACCTTCATGAAAGAATCTCTGCTCTGGTGAAGTCCATGGCATGCAGACTTGAGGAAGTTCATATATCAACAATGGCTGTAATTTGTTTTAAAAAAAGTGATATCATATTTTTTGTACTATTATTTCAAATATTTATTTGGGGATGTACAGAGACAAAAGTATTGTCACTGTCCAAATGTTGATTAACTTAATTTAATCTAGCTTAACTGTCATTGGCACTGCTTTCTGTTGTGGATTTTTGGATGACATGTATACCTATATAACTACATGCATTATATACACTAACTATATAGACTATAATCTATAGATTTGCACTAAACATATATACTGTAACTTTCATGTAGCACAAGACATTTTGCCTTCACCATGCTTTATTAAGATGGTACAGTAACAGGGCAGTTAATGCTGGGGTGAGTTCTCCTGAATAATTCACTTCGCTCCAGGGACTAACACAATGCAACGTTTGCCCGTGTCATTACATATTGTGATAAGCCAACGCAAGGGTTTAATCAAAGGGTGCCCCTCTACGCATGGCCATTAGCCAGAGTCCTGACCGGCCCCGGGCCAGGACCTTTTGCTGGTACCTGACCCTGCACCTCCTTTTTTTGGCTGGAGGACAAGTGTAAAGTTACCCAGCAGCAGGGGGCAGGGTTATTGGTCCCTATATTAAGGGACCAGAGGACACCCCAGGGCTTTTCTCTTTCCATCTCTCTCTGTAGGCCTCTGCTGTCTGTGCTTAAGGCCCTACAACCTGGGGTTTACTTTGCTTGCTTTGCTAAGTGTTGTCTTGCTATTCTTTGTATGTACTTTCTTGCTGTCCATACGATTCAGTGTGTTAAACTCTATTCCAAGAATTCTACTCTTTTCCAGAGTTTCTTTTTGAGTGAAGGATTTCAGTTGGATCTAAAAAAGCTGGATCTCCACATCGTTGGTGGGATGAGGTTGTCATGTTGGCTTTAAAATTTGCAACAAAAATTGGCGACCACGAAGAGACAAGGAATTAAGGTGATTGCTGGGAGCTTTTTGGAACGTCAAAAGCTTTTGCGCATCAAAGGACACCACGTGGCCGTTACGTAACGTAAGCAAAGTTTTTTTCTGCAGAATGTTGGTGTTGTCTGAGTGCAGAAGGGGGATTCCCACCTAGGCACCAAGTAGATTACACCTACCCTTGAAAAGGACTTTAATCAAAGGGTCACTGTTATTTAAAAAAAAAGTGTTACACTGTAATAAATAATGTTAGTTGCAGAAACTGAATGAGCAAAGTTTAATGCTGCTTCATATGTGTGTGTGTGTGTTTCCTGTAACTAGCTCTTGTGTGAACCGCTGAGGAGTGCGGGTGAGCGCTGTGTGTGTGAATGTGGGTATCTGTGTAAAGGTTGCTCTGCCCTGTGCTTGAGTTGGACTCCAGGGCTGTGTTGGGGGAATTTGTTTTTTATTTTCCCGCTATTCTAAAGTGTCAAGGCTGAAGAATAGGCATTGTGAAGTAGAGGAAGTTGAAGTGATGAAGTGACAAAAAGTAAGGTATACGTAGGCCCCTTTAGGTGGATATGGCTGGAGACCTAGTCATTCATTCAGGTTGATAAATTGACAAAGGATAACTAGGTTAACCAAATGAATTACAAGGTAGATGGGCTGTTTAGGCCTTTGGGATATATGGTGATAAATTCCTAGCAAGTAACGCGGGGACTTGGGATTCACAGTGGGAATCTGAGGGTCCACCGGCAAAGACAGTCTAGATGAATGAAAGCCGACATTTTTTTGCCAAAGTGGGTGGTGTTGGGTCTGTGTTTCCACAAGCCCCGCTAATTCTAGAGACTTATTCATCATGAAGAAAACAAGACAGTCGATCGATCAAACACTTGCCTGTGTCCACCACGAAAATGACCTCGACCACGACCTCCCTTGCTGCCCTTTTTATTGAGACACAGTTCACACAAAACACGTCAGAACAAAGCCACGCCCCCTTGGTTCTGAGACAAAGCATTTGTATGTATATGTGTGAACCTCTGTAAGAGTGTGTGTGTGTGTGTTATGTGAGAATGTGTGTGTGTGTGTTATGTGAGAATGTGTGTGTGTGTGTGTGTGTGTGTGTGTGTGTCAGACCTCCTGCTGACCAAAGGGTCGTAAACCCAGGAAGTTTACATCAAAAGAAACAGATCTTTCAGATAGGATGTATCTACAATAAAACCTCCCCCAGCACAGAGTGGTTGGAGAGGTGGTCAGGATCAAAGGAATGGCTTTGATCCTACTGCTTGAACTAAGACTGTACAAATTTAAGAAACACAATGGCAACATTCAACAATTAGACTTAACAGTGGCTGTAGCTCAGGTGGTAGAGCAGGTCACCTACCAACCAGGGTTGGTGGTTTGAGCCCGGTTGGCTCCAATCTACATGCCAAGTATCCTTGGGCAAGATACTAACCCCATGTTGCTAGCTGATCTATTTGAGTGCGAATGAAGGAGGAAGTGTTTAATTTTTGAGTCCAGCAATATCAGAGTGACTTTTAATGGCCAAGAAAGTAAAAGAATAAAAAAATAGCACTTTATATGTTTAAGGACTAATTTGCGAAATGCTGTCTTTAGCAAATCCAATGCAATTAAAACTCACATATGCAAAATTACTATTGAATGATTATTTCTTTTAATTTGTCAAGTTCAATACGTATTATGGCAATTCTTCTGCAATTATTTCAGGAATCAGGGTTTTGAATGGTTACAGGGTCAGCTGCATCTTGTCACTTTACGAGAAAGTTCAGCAGAAAAGCAGAACATTATTTATAATAATAAAGCCCCTACCATCTTGTTTGATCCTAAACGAAAAATTAAATTCAGCAGATATGGTATAAATCATGCTGCCAGTAAAAAACACACAAAGTTCCCTGAATAAGCAGTGTGCATCGTGCAGTTGGTGGAGGTACACAAGAACAGCGTTTGGAGGGGATGACATAGCCTTTTTTCCACTAAAAGCTGGTAATTAAAAATAAAACACATGGATCAAAAATGCAAAAATCTAAAGTTGAGCCTTTGGAAGTAAAATGATATCAGAAAAGTGATTATGGCTTAGACAAGAAGAAAGTAAAACATGAGAAAGTCAGAGATGTAGGAAGTCAGTTTAAGGAGCTGTTAAGTGTGTGGGACAAAGAAAGCTGTGGGTGAAAGAGGGAAAACTGTAAGTGAGAGCTAGCTATATAGTAAGCTATATAGGCGAATTCAAAGAAGAGGATAAGATTAAAGACAGTAACATGAGGTCAAGCTCAGAAAAGAAAAACTGGAACAAATGAAACAGTTACTTACGAACTGATGTATGCACACACTCAAAACAATGACTCTCCTGTTATGAAGAAAAAGAAATAACTCCTCACAGATGAAGGAGCTCACCAACTGAGGGGGAGAAACACAGATCATCAGTGAAAGACAGCAGGCCAAAAGCCTGTGGAAAGGAGCAACACTGGCACTCTGAAGGCCTATGCCACCAATAAGGCCTGTGGAAAGGTGGAGTGGAGGAGTTAGCCAGAGAGTTCCTGGGCTTTCATGCAGTAAGGGGACGTCCAAGGGAAGATCCACATAAAGCTGAGATAGAGGCTGCTCCATCTCCTTGAGGCTAATGAAAGACTGTAACGGCCGAGGGCTGGAAAAGTGTATGAAAACACACTTTTAGTTAGCTGACGTATTCATTAACCAGCTGCGGAGCAACGTTTTGTGTCCTCTAAGAGCCAGCACAGTCTACCTCTGAATGTGGGCAGCACGATAACAACTGTCAAGAGAAATCTTCAGTACATGGACTTCGGTAGAGGTGGGAATCACCATACATCCCACGATACGATATTATCACAATACTTAACACACGATACGATATTATTGCAATTTTTAAAAAATATTTTGCGACATTCAGATTCTGTACATAAAGGTAAACTTTATCAATATTCATTTTATCTAATATCAAAGTCTCACACTCAGTCTTTCTCTCATTTCAGTTTTATTGTTGACAAACTGAACGGTTTGTATTACAGTCTAGTCCAACTTAACTGAATGCAACCATCTGGTACAATTATAGCTATTCTGAACTATGCAATATGAAAACTATGCAGCCCCTTCAGCAACTGAAGAATTTGAAAGTAAATTAAAACAAAATATAATTTTGCATTAAATAAAGTTTTAAACTTAATTAAAATAAAACATAAATTAAAAGAAGTAAACTGTCATGTTTATTGCTGCCACAAAAAAGTTAAACACATTTGGACAGTGAAGGAATGTCAGGATTCTTGCTCAGAAAAAGGATCAACATGCTCTGAAGTCAGCATGGACAAATAAGTTGCAGACTAAAGGGGGAAGAACTATCACCTAACTATGTGTGATATCTGCAGTTGACCAAATGAAACAACTACATCAGTAATGCTCCCAACAAACGAATGCGTTTAAATCCCTGGGCTCCACCCCTTGTGTTACTCTCCCAATAGGAAAAGAACACAAATAATAGGAATTAGGCCAGATGTAAACATTAGACAGGAGATCATTAAAGACATATTCATTACTAACACTCTTACATTAAAATATTATTGAAGGTTTAGGAACAGTTCAATAGGTAAAAGGCACAGACATGCCTCTTATTGACACTAGAACAAATACACAGACAGGATTAAACCCCAGTTAGACACGGGGCAGGTAAATTAGTATAGTTGTATAAACTAAACTTAAAGAAAGTATTAATCCAGAAATGACACCTAATGAACATCGCATTATTGAAGGGATGAGACGTACACATGGGGATTTACTAAAAGCTGGGGTACTGATGAAACTCAGGACCCCCAGTAGCACCATACTTTCTAAAGAAATGGGAAATTTAGACATCTGCTCTTTCTGACCCAGGTATGTCTCTCTTGGGGGTGGGTGTAAATGTGTGCAAAGGTATGAATCTGTATACAGATATGTCAAATAATCTATCTTTTATCTTTTTCAGTGCTGCTACATTTAGAGTAGTGGCAGCTACCTCTGCTCATGTATTGATGCTAATAGAAAGCATTAGTTAATAGGATGCTACTTGCAGCACTAAACCATCCACAGTGCTGTAATTCAGTGTGTGAGCAATTTGTAGTTCCTTTCAAAAGGAAGAAAAAAGATCAATGAATGCAGTGTGGAGGTGAAAGAAACTGAGAAGCATATTGTCATTATCTTAACTGTATTAGCAAATGGGGGATACATCAAGCTTACCAGAGCTAAACTGATAACTCTGCCAACAAATAAACCAACAAAACAATTTAGGATAAAATCTAAATTCAGACAATTTGGAGGGAAAGAGGCCAAAAGCTCCTCCCATATAAAAACTGTGAGCAATCCCCAAATTAGAAAAACAGGGCCTAAATTTTCTTTCCCGTATGTTGCAGGGTCCAGTTGTCTGTGGACTGATTTGATTTGATATACCTTTATTAGTCCCACAAGCGGAAATTTCATAAATTGCCCAAATGCATATTGTATCAAAATCTGCTTGATTAAATAACTCTATTCTAGTTACAGTGTGCAGAGGTAGAGTTTGAACCACTGAGGGACATGAAGTCTGACCGGGCACTCGGCAATCAAGAGGAAAGGGAGAACATTTCATTGGTATGGGGCAAACTGAGAAGATTAAGGTAAGGCAGGGTTAATGTAGCATGATTAAACCTCTATAAGTGAGCGGCTATTGACCTATTACAATACAAAAACTGTTGAAGTAGACTTTTTACCCTGCTATTTGTACTATTTGTTTGTCAGGAGGTCTCAGTGTTTATCATGGCCATCCAGGTGTATTATAAACATAAAAGCAATTACATGTATTATTTCAAGTTGAGGAAAATGGGGTGTGAAGTAATTTGTCTGCCTTGGAGTCCACCGCCCAAATATGTAACAAGGTCCATGATTATTTTCTATAAACTGAAATGACTGAGAACATTTGTATGATTAGTGCAACACAGCTATTTTAGCTTTTCTATGGCTACTTTACTTTAAAAACAAAGGGTGTCATGTTGTATTGTATTCAACTCAAGGTTAAACAGCACAAAGTCACAACACCTGTCATCTCTAGGCGCTTTATAATGCAAGGGTTAACTACAATAATAAAACATTAAAAAACCACAATCAATTTTCTGACCCCCTATTAGCATTAACTTTGGAGAACGGGGGAAGAAGGAACTCCATTTTAACAGGAAGAAACATCCAGCAGAACTAGGCACAGGGGGGAGTGGCCATCTGCTGCAAACGAAGAGAATGAGAAGGAGATGCTGTGGAAGAGAACCAGAGATTGATAATAACTAATAATAACCCCAAAGAGATACCTAAAAACTAGAGGCCCATCTTCCCATTCTACTTTTAAATATTCTAGTAAGCCTGAAGTTTGAGGGTGAAGTGTTATAATGGAGAGATATAGTACTATAGGAGCAGGATGTTGAAATTAAATTACAGATTTAACCTTCCTGCCTTCTTGGGACCTTTTTGTGCCACTGCTATGTGTTAAATGGCTGCCATTTCCACTGTGTTCAGTGGAATATAACCAAACTTGCCACAGGATAGTTTTTACCTGTCAATGTTAATATTCCAGTGTGAATTCCTTAAATCAGCCTAAAATGGCTGAGCAGCAGAAATCCCCACACCCATCACCCTGGGGACCATTTTCTGCCCATTGACTTCCATTATAAACGCTATTTTTCAACCCCAAATTATCATCATATGATTTTATTTTTTCTTCTTTTCTTGGATGTCAATGAAGACTCAGGGCCTTGAAGTTTTAATTTTTAAATTGCAAAAAAAATGCAAAAAAAATAATGGCAGGTCAAAATGTATGTTGGTGCCAATCTTTGGTCCATCTAAAGGCCTACTTATAATGACAATCACATATTACTTCAACTGGTTTTTTGTGGAAATATTTAGTTTCGTTTTTTGGTTTTTGGGGCTTATAACACAGGGCGCTCATGTAATAACACTGGGATTTGAAGGGTTAAAACAACGAAAATATAATTAAAACTTTACATGAATATTTCAGGGAGAAGTAGTTTTACAAGGTTGGCTAATTTAAAGTGGAATAAAATATGGATATATGGTCTTTTTATGGCGTGGCTGAGAATGGTCCCTAGGGTGATGGGTGTGAGTTTTTTAAAGGATGGCAGGAGGGTTAACAAGGAGTCAGTGAATAGAAGCCAATAGCAGAAATATACTCTATTGTTCTAGTTCCTATCAATGTTTATGCTATAACAAATGAAATCAATTAAATGCTTTTCAAGGAGTTTGTATGACATCCAGATAATAACAAAGGACAGTTGGTCAGCCTAGAAGTAATAAATGCATGAACTCATGTTTCAACGCCACTCTGGGACAGGATGTTTCTAAGTGTAGTGATAGTGCAGAGGAACCCACCCGAGGGATTAATAAAGTTCTATCTTATCTTATCTTATCTTATCTTATCTTATCTTATCTTATCTTATCTTATCTTATCTTATCTTATCTTATCTTGTGCAGAATTGGAAGAAGGCAATCATCAATATGTGCATTGGAGTCCATACTGTGGTTTAAATGACTCCAAGAAACCTCACAGTGTTACTGGAGGCCAATGTAATGCCATCCAGAGTATCTGGTTAGTTACCATATATGTCTAAGATTTTTTAGGACAGCGTACAATAAACTCAGTGTTATCTACGTTTAGGAGCAAAAGGTGGTCATCCATATCTTTGTTTTCTGGAGGCATTCCTGCAGGTTGACTGACTGGTGTGTGTTGTCAGTGAACCTCTCATGCATAGATGAGATGGAGGGTGTCATCAGTATTGCAGAGGTATGTTGTGCCTTATGTGGTGTTACCTAAAGGAGGCATGTGTAATGTAAACAGAACTGGTCCTGGAGTAGGACCTTGTGAAGCTCAATGGCTAGTCATGTGTGTGTGAGGGGATTCTGTGTTTGCATTAACAAACTGGAGTCTGATTTGAACCACTGCAGGGCAGTATCTGTAATGCCTGCAGGATGCTCTGATCACTCTAATAACATATTATGGTCAACAGTATCGAACATAGGGATGAATCCATGGTCAGAAGCCTTAAGAAGATAATTTTTAACTTTCACCAAAGCTGTTTCTGTGCTGTGATGAGCTCTGAAACCTGACTGAATATCTTTAAATTAACCATTTCCTTTGCAGATGTTTACGTTTTTTTTATACAACTGCTCCAGTTGAGATTTTTGAGATAAAAAGAATGTTGGAGATTGGCCTATAGTTGGCTAGGACCACTGGTCAGGAGATGGTTTTTGAGTGATGGTTTAACTACTGCCAACTTGAAGAACTGTGAGGTCTATGTGGCATTGTCTAACTTAGCTTTGAAAAGTCAGATTCTGCTGTTATAGAGGAGTGGGAGTTTGATCAGCCATTCAGCCAGCAACACAACATCTAGAGCTAAAAGTACTAATGATGAATTATGAATTAGCAGCATGTAACAGATTTAATGTTTATCCAGATTCAGCATATACAGTGGGGCAAAAAAGTATTTAGTCAGCCACCGATTGTGCAAGTTCCCCCTCCTAAAATGATGACAGAGGTCAGTAATTTGCACCAGAGGTACACTTCAACTGTGAGAGACAGAATGTGAAAGAAAAATCCATGAATCCACATGGTAGGATTTGTAAAGAATTTATTGGTAAATCAGGGTGGAAAATAAGTATTTGGTCAATAACAAAAATACAACTCAATACTTTGTAACATAACCTTTGTTGGCAATAACAGAGGTCAAACGTTTACTATAGGTCTTTAGCAGGTTTGCACACACAGTAGCTGGTATTTTGGCCCATTCCTCCATGCAGATCTTCTCGAGAGCAGTGATGTTTTGGGGCTGTCGCCGAGCAACACGGACTTTCAACTCCCGCCACAGATTTTCTATGGGGTTGAGGTCTGGAGACTGGCTAGGCCACTCCAGGACTTTCAAATGCTTCTTACGGAGCCACTCCTTTGTTGCCCGGGCGGTGTGTTTTGGATCATTGTCATGTTGGAAGACCCAGCCTCGTTTCATCTTCAAAGTTCTCACTGATGGAAGGAGGTTTTGGCTCAAAATCTCACGATACATGGCCCCATTCATTCTGTCCTTAACACGGATCAGTCGTCCTGTCCCCTTGGCAGAAAAACAGCCCCATAGCATGATGTTTCCACCCCCATGCTTCACAGTAGGTATGGTGTTCTTGGGATGCAACTCAGTATTCTTCTTCCTCCAAACACGACGAGTTGAGTTTATACCAAAAAGTTCTACTTTGGTTTCATCTGACCACATGACATTCTCCCAATCCTCTGCTGTATCATCCATGTGCTCTCTGGCAAACTTCAGACGGGCCTGGACATGCACTGGCTTCAGCAGCGGAACACGTCTGGCACTGCGGGATTTGATTCCCTGCCGTTGTAGTGTGTTACTGATGGTGACCTTTGTTACTTTGGTCCCAGCTCTCTGCAGGTCATTCACCAGGTCCCCCCGTGTGGTTCTGGGATCTTTGCTCACCGTTCTCATGATCATTTTGACCCCACGGGATGAGATCTTGCGTGGAGCCCCAGATCGAGGGAGATTATCAGTGGTCTTGTATGTCTTCCATTTTCTGATGATTGCTCCCACAGTTGATTTTTTCACACCAAGCTGCTTGCCTATTGTAGATTCACTCTTCCCAGTCTGGTGCAGGTCTACAATACTTTTCCTGGTGTCCTTCGAAAGCTCTTTGGTCTTGGCCATGGCGGAGTTTGGAGTCTGACTGTTTGAGGCTGTGGACAGGTGTCTTTTATACAGATGATGAGTTCAAACAGGTGCCATTCATACAGGTAACGAGTGGGGGACAGAAAAGCTTCTTACAGAAGACGTTACAGGTCTGTGAGAGCCAGAGATTTTCCTTGTTTGAGGTGACCAAATACTTATTTTCCACCCTGATTTACCAATAAATTCTTTACAAATCCTACCATGTGGATTCATGGATTTTTTTTTCACATTCTGTCTCTCACAGTTGAAGTGTACCTCTGGTGCAAATTACTGACCTCTGTCATCATTTTAGGTGGGGGAACTTGCACAATCGGTGGCTGACTAAATACTTTTTTGCCCCACTGTATATGTGACATGTGCCTTAATAGTATTTAGGAACAAAGAGACAAGTACTCAGCAAGTAGTTGCCCTAAAGCTCCCTAGTGCTGTGACTGTGATTAAATGTCCAGGTCACCAGGAAACTGACAGCTTAACAGCTAAATAAAGACAAGCTAGCTAAGTGAGCTACTCCAGGTACTCTTGTGGCAGCTTTACTTTTCTTTACGTAGCTATCAGTTTAGGAGGTATCTAGTAAAGTTTTCTATCTATAACAGCTTTTGGGACAAACATTTCAAAGGCCTTCACCAAATAAAGCAGTTGGTGACGTTGCTAAGGAGAGTGATGAGTAGGTCGATTGGGTACAAATACTAACTTTGGTACTAAGGTGCATGCAGTCACGAACTAACAGGACTAAAGCAACACTGCATGGGATACTCACAGAGGTCCATAGATAAGCCCTCATAAAGTGCCTGTAAAGGTACAGTGGGAACTGTGAACACAACTAATGCAGTCTGCAAGGGTATTTTTCTACAGGTAGAAACAGCATCTGAATAACAGGCGGAGATGCAGAGGTCCTGGAGCAGCTGCCGGCAATCTGATCATGGGTGTGAGGGGACAACGAAGTGAAACAGACTGTTCCAGACAGCCAAACAACGACACATCCAACAGCCCTTGAATCTAGTGCAGATCCTACAGCCCATGTGGAGCGATCCAGTGCCAAAACCTGCTCCTAAATGATGGAATGTGCAAGATCAACTGCTATCCATCGCAGACACTGAGCTAAATCAAGAGCAGGACCAAGTTGTCGCTAGTATTCTTCGGAGCTATGCAAGATCCAGCAGTCAAGAAGCACCAAGAGAAACTTTTCTCTGGCTCATAAAGTGTTTGAAATATGAGACTGAAAGGGGGAAACAAGCTGAGTAAAGCTTGAAGCTGTCTGCAGAAACTGTCAACATTGAAGTGACATTTCATAGCCCACACTAAGAAATGTGTTTAGAAAAAGAAGCTGCACCTGACCAAGACGGACACTGATTTTAATTGGACAGTCATATTAGGGCTACTGTCAAGTCCAGTTTTTAGGCCGCATTTTGAAATAGTAATCCATGCTTTTATTTCATCTCGTTTGGATTACTGTAACACACTATATGTTGGAGTCCAAAGTGCTGCTGCACGACTTTTAACCAGAACCCGTAAAAGAGAACACATAACTCCCATCCTTGCTTCAATCCATCGGTTGCCTGTATATCCTAGAGTTCAGTTTTAAAATTCTAAAACACGACTTAAAACCCATTTTTACTCCTTGACATATGACACAGTATGACCCTGATTTTATTGTTTTATATGTAATTCTAATTATCATTTTATACTATTTTATGTTTTTGCTATTTGTGCTAATTTTATTATTTTAAATGTCATTTTAATTATGATCTTTTTTCATCTTTATTTTCTTAAACTTATTCAATTTATCATTTCTGGCATGTCAAGTGTACAGAACTGTTCTGGAAGTGCTATATAAATAAATTGCTTGCTTACTGACCAAGTTGAAGTCCAACACGGGGAATTAATTGTTTAATTGTATTATTTTCATTTTCACATATGGTGCCATATAATCCATCTTTGTATTATGTGTGTGTTGTGTGGATTAGTGTTCATGGGGGTTTTGATGTGGTACCTCTAGGTATCACAGGAGGGAATGTTGTGGATTTTTGGATGACATGTATACCTATATAACTACACACACTATATATCTACCTGCACTGAACATATATTCTGTAACTTACACGTAGACTCTTAAGCACAAGACGATTTGCCTTAACCATAGTTTATTAAGGTGGTACAGTCACAGGGCAGTTAATGCTGTGGAGAGTTCTCCTGAATAACTCACTCTCCAGCTCTGGTGATTATTTAAGACCTTGTATGTGAGGAGCAGGATTTTGAATCCTGGATTTAACAGGAAGCCAAAACAGGAGAAATCTGCTCTCTTTCTAGTCCCTGTCAGGACTCTTGCTGCAGCATTTTGGATCAGCTGAAGGCTTTTCAGGGAGTTTTTAGTAGTCCGAACAGTAATTCAATTGTCAACACAGATAAACAACACGAAAACACCAATGTGTGTTGTAACAGGAACAGGAAGCAATACTCTACAACAGAGGGAGCCAACACAAAATGACTTTATTCACTTTATCTAGATTAACAAAAATAAATAAACAATGACAGAAACAATTAAAAGAAGAGCTTCAGTATAAGAGCTTCAGTATACTCATGTCTGGCTGACCTTATATGAAGAAGAAGTAAAAGGATCTTAAAGATGATCACACTGACTGTCAAATTTATCAAGAAAAAGTCTAAATAAACGGCTGAAATTACAATAAAAAAGGATAGATGCTCAGGAATTCTCTGAATGCAACAACATGTTTTTGTCTGTGAGTTAATTAATGGCATGTGAACTTTTAATAATACCATCTCTAGTGACACAACCTACACACTCTAGTTAGAAAAGAAAGTGAGTTTATTAAAAATAGACCACAGGATGCATATCCTGGACGGGGTTAGCTGAGTCACTGTCACTTATTTACACAGGGTTCCCACATTAAGTCCAAAATCCTTCTCCTCCTTAAAGCAACACTCGTCATGTTTGCACCTGAACAATGTGCCATATTGTTTTACCTTTTTTCTAAGGGAGGGGTGCGGACCGCTAGATATTGCAGTATCTTGCAAACTGAAAAACCCACTGATAAAAAATCACTGAAAGTGCAACATAGTTAGGTTTGCTATTATTTACTACCATAAAAAGTTGTTATTCAGAAACATGTGGGTGATAAAGTTTATTTAAAATTCCCTGGTAAATTCAGCAGGCTTAATAGGCTATTAAAACTTCCAATGTCATTAAAACATTATTTAATGAGGTTGACAGCAAAAATATAAAATTAATAAATTTTGGCTTATTTCAAAGTGACCTATGCTGCAGCTCTACACCAGATATTCCTCCACCTGAGATTCCCACCCTTCTTACAATGCATTACTACTACTGCTGCAGATTTTCTTTCAGCATGTGATCAGGTGACTGATGCTACTGCTGTTATGAGGTTCACTGCTATCTGTGGATTTAACCAATTGACATGAACATCATCTAAGCAGATGTTACATCAGAACAGCCTTCCAAGCCCTAGCCAGTAAAAAGTGAACAGCATCACTGATCTAAATTTAAATTGGCAATTGCTGCCCTCAACACTGTAAACATCTGAAAAGTAACATTTTGACTATAAAAACAGCAACCATTACATTTGACTGTTAAGTGTTTTCTTGAAAGAAAACTCTATTTTTGATCTGTGTACTGTTGTTTTATAACCTGTTTGAGACAGATGGACCTCTATATAGGATGATTCCATGAATCAGACGTATGTGGACAACCAGCTGTCCAGGGGTCAGTTGACATGTTGTATATCCATGACAAAACTGTGTGCCGATTTATCATAAAGCAAAATGTGGTGCAGTCTTCTAGCTTTCATTACTAGCGAAGGACTTACCTTTATCTTCCACTGTTAGCTGAGCTAAATGTTTACTTGCACACACTAGTGCAGAAAGTACCATAAAGAACTCATCTCTGCATTTTCTGTTGAAGCATATCCTATTTATTTGCTTTAAGAACTTTTGGGTTACTTTTGGAATATATGTTGGGAACATGTTTTGCACTATGAAGCACTGCCCAATCGGTCTTGGAGCATTTGGCTGAATCTGAGCGGAGATTTCACCCTCCTACTTCTAACAGCACTCAAATCATCAATAGAGACCAATGATGCAGTTCCACATGTCTGTGCCTTAATTTTACCTTCACTATGTTTTGAAAACTGATGTGGTAGATTTAAGATTATAAGCTGTGCTTTTTCTTTTCCATAGTTTTCTCTTCCTACCCTTGATTTTATCTGTCCAAATAATTCTCGAACAACCTTCACTTGATTTAAGGTCTGTACTTTAGTCGTAGCTTTATTGTCTGATTCAAATTCTCGGTGGTGTCCAGAGACAAAAATGACTAAAATGAGTCATTTTCGAAAGATATGGACCGAGCTGTATATGATGCCAAAATGTGTGGCACCAGTAATTAAATTTTTATCTACAGACGTTCCAAAAACAGTTGTATTAGCGAGAATGCTACTACTTCTAAAAAAGGTGCATCTGCATTATGCAGTTTACAACGTATATTCTGTGTTAGATGTTTGGGTGATTGGGTTAATGTCAGGAGCAAAGCGTAGATCAGTATTGTATTCCAGGTGTTGTTAAGCTTAGTTTAACTTGTTTCATGTCAGGACTGACTTTTTCAATACCAGATAATTATTTTAGTTGTTAACCAAATAGCACAGATAAACTATTTAAACCGTTAGACCAATTCGGTTTCCCCTCTGTTTTCTGGCTTGTTCATGTCTTAGTGCACTGAGAGTCAAGCAATGCCAGGACTGTAACCATCAGAACCTCCTGTTTTTATATAGTTAGTTGGAAGTATATAGAGTGAAGAAGCTGCTCGGTATGGTGGTGGGGATGATGTTTGCTGAGTAAACATACTTGATGATTTGCTTCAATATGAAATATGATGCAATGTAGCTCCACCTTCAGAGGCGCATTATAAAGGAGCTTGTTCCCCAGGTGAATCCTATCGTCTGTAGTGTTAGTCCTCCTGACCAACATGGGGGCCAAAGGGCTTGAATTGATATCATGGCTCATCTATCTGACGCTGATAGTCGACTCACTTACTCAGAATGGTAAATGATGTGCTGGAAATATTAGAATTTCACACTCAATGGATGTGCTATAAGATATTGGGAAGAGGACAGAGAGTCATATTTACTTTGATCATTCATGTGAATCCCAACTGATGATGTAAATTTAGATACATTATATCATGCTTGGGTTGGTTTATATAGAATTTATTTCATAGCTTCAACACATTAATTAGAAACTGTAATGCAGTTTGCTGCAGACAATCTTGGTTAAATCTACTGAAGCCATTTCTGGTGTTAAAGAGTACATACGGTTCTGGGATATCTGCAACAGTTAACTGTCTTGGCAATCTTCAGTTTGAGTATTTGAGTTTCATATCAGTGAATTGTCAGTTGATAATTTCTAATTTCTTACATCTAAATGAATAAATACCTTTTTTTGTCTTTACTACAGTGACCACTGCTCCTTCTACAAACACACTGACCATGACTTCAGGTAAGTTTGCAAATGTCCAATATGGTTATTTTTTCTTCAGGTCTTCATGTAAATTTAAAACGATTTCTCAAAAAGAATTTGTAATTTATTAATTTATTAATTTTATAGCTAATGCATCCCACATTGGCCGAGTGTGCACAACTTGGGGATACTATCACTTCAAAACCTTTGATGGCGATTTCTTCCAGCTGAATTCGAGTTGTAACCATGTCCTTGCAATACAATGCAAGGACAGCTATGAAAACTTTAATATCCAGATGCGGCGGCGCTTAGTCAACAACATCCCCACAATCAGCAAAATCATCATGATGCTGGAAGGATCTGAGGTGGAGCTCTCTAACAACTCAGTGCTTGTCAATGGCAAGATGTAAGTTCGGGAAAGACCTATCAACTGTACTGACATTTTTCCAAGAATATTTCAGTAACTTTAACTACTATATATTCAGGGGGGTGCAGGAGTCAGAATCCAATATCAAACGTAGGTCCAATTGTATCTGTTTACATTTTCAGCATTGTACCATCTTAATATGAGATTTATTCTGCTTTAATGACAGCAGCACTCAACCTAAATGTAAGCATCCGCTGCAACCTGCAAATCTACAATATCCCTCCATAGGACACTATCTTGTCCTTTCAAATGCTCAAACAAAGCCCTAGCAATATTCTGTGGCAGTGGGGTTAGGGGTCTGTCTGGTCTGTTAATGACTGATTTGTATAACTAAAGAGCAGCAGTACAAGGGTAATGTGAATTTGTTTTAATTTTTACACTCATTTTTAAAATATCACTCTTTGTTTGCACCAGGGAATCTCTTCCATTCAGTAAATCAGGAGTGACCGTCAAGGGGACCGCATCTAGTATCTCTGTTGAAGCTAATCTGGGAATAAAGGCAATCTGGAACCTGGACGACTCCCTTGATGTATGAAGCCTTCTCTCACATACAAAAATAAATTATCTGACTGGCTGTTTATTGGAGATAAATTATCAGGATGTGAGGAGAGGGACGTCGCCTCCAAATATGCTCCTTCCGATTCTTATCTATATATGACCCCTTAGTTCTACAAGCTGTTTGTTCTGGTTTTCATCCTGCTATTCAGATGATCTCAGAATGCAGACAAATTGTCATGTGAATGTCCTACTTTAACCTTTTAATGGATTACAAGGAAAGAATGCCATATATTGGAGTTCAATTAATATTGTCCTGTCTTGTGATTTTGCCAGTTACCTATTGTGTAATTGATTATCTTCACAGATTGAAATAGATGAGAAATATCGGACTCAGACATGTGGACTGTGTGGAAACTTTGATGGCATATCCAATGAATTCCTGAATGATGGTAAGATAATTGTAATATTTCAGGAGGTAGTCTAATGTAGTCTGTAGTTATTATAACACAAACTGCAAATAACGTGCATGTACCCTGTAATTACGTGCAGTTTGCAGGCAACAAGTCAGGGTTTTGCAGATTTTTTTTTTTTTACAATTACACCGTACCCTGTACTTTCTGGGGAGCGGGGTGTATTGTGGAGTCGCTTAATCTCGTCTAACTTCTAGGTATTTTACAGGGAAAGAGGTGTAAATTGTACTGTAAGTAATTTTAAGAATCCTGCTAAGTAAATACTGAGTAAGTATTACTTACTCAGTAAGTACTGATTACATAACTAATTTTGTGCCTAATGGATGTTTCAGTATTCAACTCTTTATATATTACATATAAAATGATACATAGATAAACACTTTTCTTCATTTCTTATTTGAAATCATACATTGATATTTACAGTCATAGCATAGGCTCATCTGTGCCTATAATGATGGAAACAATGTGAGTTGTTTTCATTAAACTTTAATTAAAAACAAGGACATGAAACTATTCCTTAACCCTTAAAATATTAGCTTTAGAAATACATTAGCAGACAAAACAATACTTACACCCTGAAACACATGATATTTGCAAGTTTTTTTTCTTTGTGAACAAATGTCCAAAATGACCTCAGACTGTTAAAAATTAAAAGTGTGGACATGGCTTTTGTGTATAATATTTTACAAGACAGCAAGACAGATAGTGCAATAACTTCCTAAATATATATATTTTTAATGCATTGCACACACTGTACCTCAACAGTGATATGTGACAGGGTTGTCCTGTTCACACTGTCATACTTAAGTGTCTCTTGAACAGTTTCACAGCTTCTGGTGTCTTTTCATAATACATTTGTACCTGTGCATTAAGTGATCAAGGGCAGTCTCTAAAAGAAGAAAGACAAAATAAACACATTCAGTCTGTTTAAAGCTGCGTTGAAATGTCTGAGTATAGTTAAGGTCCAATTATTATCATTTTTTAAACAAAGCAAAGACATGTACATAAAGTTTTAGCATTTTACAAACAGGGGAAAAACATTGCAGACCATTAGCTAGGAAAACCACACCTACTGATAACGCCGCTGTTCTGCTTCACGGTTCTTTCCAGATCCTACAATGAAATAATCAGGAGGAAAACATTTTGAGAGAAAACCAAACAAGAAAATAAAATAAAACAAGAAAATCTTTTTTTTGGAAAGAGTGATTAGGGTGACATATAGGATAAGATAAGATAAACCTTTATTAGTCCCACACTTTTTGTTTGGTCATGGCAGAAAGGGGACAGTACAAAGTTACAGCAAAAAATAAGAAAAACAATAGCATGGAATAAGATAAAATAAAATAAAACAACATACTATATGAAATAAAATAAAATACTGTGTTGCATTGGGAAATTACACTAGTATTACATAAAAATATATATAAATGACATGGTTGTCATTTCTACACACCTAAAAATGAACACATAACCTTTTTGAAATAAAGTAAATAAACTAGGTGGAACATTTATTTTTATGCTTTTTATGCATTTATTTTAAGGTGTTGTTTGAATAAACTGTTCTTATAAATACAAAAACTGTAAATACACGTGAATGCCAATTTTTGTATATTTTTTATTGTATTTAGGTGACTAAAGAAAGACTAATAAAATAAGTATTAAGTATTGATTAACACATTTCCTACAGGTTACCCGCACTTTAGTCGCAGGTCTTACAGTCTATAATTGTGTCATTGTTTCCTGCAGAAAGAATGACTTGTTGCCTGCAAATTGCACGTAATTACAGGGTACTTAAGCCTTATTCGCAGACCGTGTTCTAAAATGTTCTAAAATGTTACTGTCTATCCACAATGTGGATGTGAGAAAACACAAGGGGGGAAAACGTTGCCCCACTCTCAAGTTGTGGAGATCAAGTATCCTTAAGCAAGATGGACATGCTCATAAGGCAGAGACGTTACACTTTGTGAGCATGGAATAAGCTGAGAGAGAGGAGAGAAATAGCCTTTTTTTGTCCCTTTTAATGATCTCTAGATTTGACAAGTCAGTCACTGTTCACCTTGCTTGTCCTGAGAGAACACCACTGGTTTCTTTTAATGTTAGCAGCAACTTTTCAAAAAAGTTCACAGTCATTCAGAAGTAAAGACAGGGAGGAGCTCCACTCTATGAAAGACTACAAAGGCAAATAGTTCAACAATTCTCTGTGCACAAATCACAGTCAACAATATTGAATAGTTGCGATCTTCAGCCCCTTTTCAAAAGCGTGCACACTGAAAAAAGGCATAATTGTGTAGCAGAAATGATTGCATAGGTTTTCAAAACCATTTGTCATTGACCACCATTAGTTGCTGCATCCATAAATGCAATTTTAAAGGATCCTGAAATGCTTCAGTTTGATGAAAAAAAAAAGTGAATTTCTTTTTGAAAAAATCTACATGGGGGTTAGTGCACATTGGAAACGTCTTAGCTTACACATCTACGAGGGCCCCTATAATACTGACTTATATTTATTAGATTTGGAGCAACATATACTGTCATTCAATTAGCATAATTTTCCCCATTTTTAAATAGCATAGTTCTGTACTGAAAGTCTAGATGCAGACCTGTGACCTTTTTGGTTCATTATGAAATAGAATACGTAATGAAGAAGCCCCCCAATAAGCTTCATGATCATTTTATTGTGACTGTGCTGTACTACAGGAACCCCAGTGTCTGTGGTGGACTATGCTGAGACCTGGAAGATAAATGGCCCCACAGAGTACTGTGAGGAGACTGACATCAACCCAGTCCCGAGCTGTGGTGATAAGGTGAGTCTTCACTATTTCTCATTTTCAACACTGTTAAATTAAATTCAGTTTTAATTATACAAAATCAATAGGTGCTTTATATTGTAAGTTTAAGAGCCTTCAGTAATATGGAGAAACTCCAATAATCAGATGACTGCCTGAGAGCAAGTACTTGGTGACAGTGAGAAGAAAAAGCTCCCTTTTTAACAGGAAGAAACCATTAGCAGGGTCAGTCATCCGGCCTCACCTCAGGGGTGAGGGGCAGAAGACGACATAAAGACACACTGTGTAAGAGGGCTCAGGGGGTTGGGTAGCGCATCTGTAACCGGAAGGTCGCCGGCTCAATCCCCATGCTCTCTGTCCTGGTCGTTGTGTCCTTGGGCAACACACTTTACCCTACCGCCTACTGGTGTTGGCCAGAGGGGTCGATGGCGCGATATGGCAGCTTCGCTTCTGTCAGTCTGCCCCAGGGCAGCTGTGGCTACAACTGTAGCTGCCTCCACCAGTGTATGAATGTGAGAGTGAATGAATAGTGGTATTGTAAAGCGCTTTGAGGGCCCCGAAAAGCGCTATATAAATGCAATCCATTATTATTATAAAAACATAATGGGTAAAAGAGGTGAATGCGGAAACAGTGTATCATGGAAAGCCACCAGCAGCCTAGGCCCAAAGCAGGATAGCAAAGGGAAGATTCAATTTTAACTTTGACTCTGGATTTAACAGGGAGCCAATGAAGATAAGCTGGTATTGGAGAAATATGTTATCTGATTCTTTAGAATCAGAATCAGAATCAGAATCAGAAAGGGTTTTATTGCCAAATGTTGAGCGGGTTTACAACATTAGGAAATTGCTGCGGTGCTTCAGTGCAAACATACTGTTATAAATACTGTTATAAATTAAGCTTAAATGGACATGAAAATAAAAATGAGAATAAGAATTAAAAGTGCTAAGTAGATAGATATATACATGATATATACATGAGTGCAGGTGGTGATCAGTGCCAAACATGGAATGATGCAGTCAACACAGCGTAGGGTCATGTGTTAGTGGTGGGAACAGTCATACGGTTATTGTTCATGTGTCCAACAGCAGAGGGGAAGAAACTGTTCTTATGGCGAGAGGTTCTGGTGCGAATGGACCGGAGCCTTTACCCTGTCAGAACTCTTACTGCACTGTGCGTGAACTAGTTTCTATCTGAATTGAGAAGCAGGAAATTAGAGGTCATTAAGTTCTTTATATCTTAAAGACATTCTTGTAGTTTAACTAATGCTATCTTCACTAAAACTGTTACTGTGATGACAAGTAGTTATACTATTTATACAGTCTACAGAAAACAACAAATAAACAACAAGGTTAAAGTGCCACTGTGAAACATTGCAACATGTTATATATACACCTGTGATTAAAAATACAAAGAAAAGTAAAAATGTAAAAGCAAAACAGTAGCAGTAATACAGAGACTATTTAATATTGCACTGCAGCTGCCTCAGACGTGCGGAGTATAGTAGTAAGAGTGTGTTTATTTAACCCTAACCCAGCAGACCTTCTCCCACAGACTAATTCAACCCACGAAATAATTTTTACAATCCTTCATAAACCTGTATAATAACTCTTCATTCTGTGCCAGGTGACAACATCTGTCAGGCATATGATAACACACAAATGTCTTTAATGCAGCTATTGTTCTTAGATTTATACTGTGTTATAATGCATTTATATTATTGATTTGCACTGATTTGCACTGCTCTCTTAATAGTATTATAGTATATAGTATATATATATATAGTATTATAGTACTCATACCCCTTAAACTCTTGGAAATGTTGTCACCTTACAACCACAAACCAAAATGTTTTCATTAAGATTTTCTGTGATAGACCAATACAGAGAATCTCATAATTGTGCAGTGGTATGGAAATGATGCACGGTTTTCAAAATTTTAAGCAAATTAAAATCTGAAAACTGTGACATGTTTGTGGTTGTAACAAAAATGTGAAAAAGTTCAAGGGGTATGAACACTTTTTCAACGCACTGTTATTGTAAACTCAAACAGATGTTACCTTGCTACCTTGAGGGTTCAAACTGTAGGCTTCTAAAAATGATTGGCAGTATGTATTTTTTTAACTGACTGACTTCTTTTTCAGCAATTCTGTGACCAGACTTTCTCCAGTGATCCCTTTGTTGATTGCCAAAACATTCTTGACGTGGAATCCTTTAGTAAAGCCTGTATGGTGGACACGTGCAACTCTACAGACAACACTACTTTTGTCCTCTGCAAAACACTTTCAGAGTTCTCCAGACAGTGCATCCATGCAGGTGGCAAACCCCAAGAATGGAGGAACGATACATTTTGCTGTAAGGGTGCAACATTTACAGTTCTGGGTCTCCATCATAGGCAGTGTTTTTTCCTTATACTTTGCAAAATTCTTTAATTGACATTGAAAAACTTTTGTCCACAGACAAGAAATGTCCATACAACATGGTGTTCTTGGAATGTAGCAGTTCATGTCCTGACAGCTGTTCCACCCCTCAGGCCAGCCAGACATGTGACAGCCATTGTCATGATGGCTGCAGCTGCCCTGCTGGTATATCCACACTCCTTTTGCACTCCATCTCTTGCTTTCTGTCTCTCAGAGAGAAAACAATTGCAAAGTATTCTGGGCAGTCGCAGCCAGGTTGTTCACACAAAACTAAAACTGCATAATTCGGATCTCAGATGTCGGAACTCGGGAGCCACGTCGCTCCTGAGTCAGCACATCCCTTTAATGAAGTCAGAAGATAAAAAAAAGCAGGGTTTGTTTTGCTTCTTGGATTGAGCCATTCATGCATCACTAGCAATATAGCATAATACCTCTTTTGTGCTTAAAAACACCATGGTATCACATTTATGATAGAACCTGATAAGCACTCTGTGTATGGATTATTTAGCAAGTCACAATTAGATACCAGTGGCAGTACAGATTAAAAGTTTCACCACTGTTTATGTTCACTGCCACCATCTTTGATTTTTAACTTAGGGTTGGTAGGGTTGCTCCAATTTTTTTATTTTTTTATTTCTTTGTTTTGAGTTTTTGGATTTTCTGAGTTGAGGTGGCATTCCAGATAAATATTCTGACTGGGAACTTGAAACACAATGTACCACACATATCCAACAGATAAAGATTGTTTTATGGTCCCACAATTGTGTCCATCGGCAGACACGATTTCAGTAGGACAGAGAGGGGAGAGAGTTTCGACCACACACTACTTTGCATTCTGCCAAATGTTGATTGGTTGACAAGTGGACCAGAAGAGAGAAAGGGATGACAACAGTAGAAAAAAACCAACACCCCCCCCCCCCCCCCCCCCTACATGTAGTGATATTTGAGACCTTTCCCAAATAGCAAAATTGGTATGGTCCCGATCTGGCCCACACAATTTGCTTACACTTGACCTACATACCACAAAGAATGACGGCCCTTTGGGGGCCCAGATCTGGCCTACACATGGGCCAGCACAAGGCCAGTTGCAGACACACTGGTGGCCCTTTGCTGGCCCATGTGTGGATGAGTAAACCCTCACTAGGTTTTGGATAAAGTGTAAACTCACAAATCTGTCAAACCTGCATTTGAAACGTCGGCTACCATAGTAGTATAGTATTGCAACATGGCATTTGGGTCTTCTAACTAAAATAGGAAAACAGAAACATAAGTAGTGCATCATTGCCAGACCTGGCCCACATCTGGTTGACATACTCCCTGCCATAACAACCATCGGTCAGAAGTGCCAGCTTGATGCCGGATCCCGGCCAGAGCTGTTTTCTATGGGCCTGGGCCACATAAACCAAACCATAATCGGGCCAGATATGGCATGCCATCACATAAAGAGTGACGTCGTTGCCAGACCTGGCGCACATCTGGTTGACATACACCCTGCCATGACACCACTCAGTCAGAAGTGCCAGCTTGATGCCGGATCCGGGCCAGGCCTGTTTTAAATAGATAAATATGAAGGCATGCTGGCTCGGACGTCGCCCGGATCAACAAGGTCCGCGTCAGGTGTTGAGGAACCAGGGCACCCTGACGAGAAGTGGGCTACTGGAACAAGAAGGCATCGGTGGGCAAGAGACGAAAACAGGGCGTTGTTGGAATGCTACTACGCAAGTAACCCTGGTGGAAGGGGTTACGTGAATAGGATGAGGGACCTATGGATATATATATATATATATGTATAAATATATATTTTTTGCGTCTCTTTCTCAGGGATGGTCTTTGATGATATTGGTAACAGCGGATGTATCGCAGTCTCTCAGTGTCCATGTCTGCACAACAACGAAATCTACAAGCCAGGAGAGTCCTACTCGCACCACTGTGGATCCTGGTAAAATGAATTTGTGCCACTTTGTTGCAGAGTTAAAAAAATGAAAATAAAACATTTTTATTGTGTATGTGATACTAGAAATGGTAAAGACATGAATCTAAGAGTACCTTTGATAGGATGATTAAGTGTTAAAGCCATTTCTATGTTACACAATTACAATCTCCCACAAAATTATTGTGTACGTCGGAGGTACTGCAAGTAAGAATGTTTTAGCAGTCTCCTCACATTTACAGTTTGTACATTTATGTGACAATTTTACCTTTTTAAAGTTTTACAAATGTTAGTGAGTTTATTTTAAGACATAGTAGAAAATGTAATGCAGTGTGTTACTAAAGCAGTTATATGAATATTTGACCATATTAATAATTTTTAATACATAAATGAAATGTGTGTGTGTCTTGACAGTGTATGTGAAAGCGGTCAGTGGAGTTGTACAGAGACAAACTGTCCAGGAATCTGTTCTGTCAAAGGAGGAGCTCATGTTAACACCTTTGATGGAAAAGTCTACACATTTCATGGCGATTGCTCCTATGTTCTAGCTAAGGTGATACTCACTGCTAGTCCTTCTCCACATACACATAACAGCAGCATCTTAAACCGGATGCACCATCAGAAAATAATATGCTAATATAATAATATGATTTGAGTACATACATGTGTAGTGTAATGTTTTTTTTTTTGGTGACTGATTACATGTTTTGTTTTGATGTGCTCTGCAGGACAGTAATGGTTTGTCCTACACTGTGCTGGTGGATCTGGTCAAGTGCGGGCTAAGTGACACAAAGACTTGCCTCAGAACTGTAACTTTGGCCTTAGGCAGCAATTCTGTGGTAAGCTGCAGGCATAAAAACATCATCATTACTCCTTGTGTCTGAAAAAAATCCAGATCTCACAAAATCTTGTGCTTTTTCTCACCAATAAGAATTTGCAAATCCTGGTGTGTCTAAAATGTGTCTTTCTGCAAAATGACAGGTTGTTAAAGTTCAGGCATCTGGGCAGGTCTATGTGAACCAGATTCATTCTCAGCTTCCACTGTTTACAGGTAAGTTATCTCACATTTCACTGTCCACATATAGTAAACACATCTTCTTAATATAATGATCATAGTCTATGTATGCACATTTTCCTCAGTAATAAATGTTTTTAAAAAAACACCCATTCATCCATCCGTTTTCTTCTGCCTCCTGCCTTCTTCTGACCCCGGGTTGAGGGTTTTCCAGCCTAAGCAGAGAAACCTAGGCCTCCTTCTCCCTATCCCCCTTCTCCAACCTATCTAAAGGAACGCCAAGGTGTTCCTGGGCCAGCAGACAAATGTAATCTCTCCAGTGTGCCTACCCCATCAGCCTCCTGCCAGTAGGGAGCCCAGCCACTCTTTGGAGAAAGCAAATTCTATCTGCAGTCACATTCTTTTGTTCACTACCCAAAGCTGGTGACTACGGGTGAGGGTAGGGACATAGATCAACCAGTAAATCGGCAGCTTTGCTTTCACACTAAGCTCTCTCTTCACCACGAAAGACCGGTGTACTGCAGCGGCAGCCCGCTTCGCTCTGCTTCCTCCAAAGTCCCCACAGGCTAACCTGTGGACACCTTCAGCTTGAAAGCTCCCTTTGCTCAGGTGTCTACAGTCTGGCTAAAGGATTACCACCATGACAGGCACCACCTCGCAGCTGCAACTTTTTGCAGCAGCCTCAACAATGGAGATGCTGAACATTGTTGATTCAGACTCAATGTTCTCAGCCTACCTTGGAAAGCTGCCACCTCACAGACAGAGCCTTCTGTCAGGCAGTCCCAACGCACCCTCACTATAGGTTTATTAGAAATCCAAGTACTTATATAATCATTTAATGCATTCTTTGTTTGCTTTTGTTTTATGTGACATTCAATTTGTCTTACTTGACAATTTATCACAGGTAAATTGAACGTGCTTGAACGTGACTTTCAATTTACATAAGCTAAGGGCCAGCAAAATTAGTATTTGCAAAAGAATTTTGTTCAACTCACTACAAAATATGTAATAAAGAATTGGAACAAAAGCACCACACTCATTAGTTGTATTTATTTATCTGCGTCATTGACGTTTGTATGTTTGTGTTTGAATTAATTGCTACATTTTTCATGTCTTCTGACCTCTACAGCTGATCTGAGAGTCTTTAAGCCATCTTCCTTCTACATCCTTGTAAGCACCACAGTGGGCATACAACTGATGATTCAGCTGTCTCCCATAATGCAGCTGTTCATTTCAGCTGACAGGTCCCTCACAGGAACCACCTCTGGTATGTCTCCACATTATTGTTAGTGTCTGGAACGTCTGGAATCTGTGTAACTGTGGAACTTCTTATTTGAAAGGTTTATGTGGAAACTTCAACGACATCATGAGTGACGACTTTAGAGTGACAAGTGGGCTGGTGGAAGGCACTGCTGCTGCATTTGCAAATGCATGGAAAACCAGAGCCAGCTGCCCAGACATTATATCACATTTTGGAGACCCTTGTAACAACAACATCCTCACAGGTACAGATAAAACTCCTGTATTATTATGTTTTATCTTATAAAAGTTATTATGTTATATGAAAAATACCATACTTCCTTGCTGTTTTTCACGATTTTATTGAACAACAGATGATATATAACAAGTTTAATTCTGAATGTTTCTGTGTTTTAGAGAAACATGCTGATTTCTGGTGCTCCAAATTAACTGATCCCGAGGGAGTATTTGCTCCCTGCCACGCTGTTGTTAGCCCCAGCACATATAAAGATGTAGGTCTGTACATGCAAAGTTTTAATGAGAACTTTGCAGCTGAACTCTTGTTAATCGTTTCATGAATACTCTTTTGACAGAACTGTATGTATGACACCTGTAACTGTGAAAAAAGTGAGGACTGCATGTGTGCTGCAGTTTCCTCATATGTCTATGCCTGCTCAGCAGCAGGAGTCCACATCAGTGGCTGGAGGAAAACCATCTGTGGTAAGTAAAACACTAAGCATCCTTGAAAAGAGAAACACGGGTTCAAACAACAAATTTATCTGAACATGTTCTCTTTCAACTGCTGCTGTGTCCACAGGCATGATTTTACATTCAAAACATAGGACCATTTGTCTTCTTCTTCTTGACATGATGTGCCAATGCTCGCTGAAGCACATTGTGTTTTTAGTGAGGGGGTTTTCTCGACAACAGGACTGAACCCTTTTGTTTTTAGATTGGCCCCACAACCCAATTTTTAATTCAATTTAATTCAATTCAGTTTTATATTGTAAGTGCCAAATCACAACAAGAGTCACCTCAAGTGCTTTTTATTGTAAGGTAGACCGGATTGGAAATGAAAATCCTACAATAATACAACAGAGGACAAAATAACAATCACACGACCCCCTATGGGCAAATGCTTTGGCGACAGTGGGAGGGAAAAACTCCCTTTTAATAGGAAGAAACCTCCAACAGAACCAGGGTCAGGGAGGGGCGGGGCCATCCGCCGTGACTGGCTGAGGTGAGGTGAGGAAGACCGGACAAAAGACATGCTGTGGTAGAGCAGCAGAGATTGATGATTACTAATGATTAAATGCGGAGAGACCCACTGTCATGTCGAAGAAGTCCTTGGTCCTTATTTTTAAAAAAGTATTATGATATGAGTTCTGGTTTTGTATTTGGAAGCAGTTTATCGACAGGTTCAAAAAGGGAAATTTAACAGCAATTTCCCACAGACTGATTCTATACCAGCAATCAATGTATGAGAATAATAGGTCATTCTGATTTGTTGATTACACTTTAGGTCTATTTTTCATTTGTGGATTCGAATTTCATGAAATTTGAATGAGCTCTTCATTGACTGGATCATTAGAAATTTTTTAAAACTTACTTTAATCAGTCCTTGTCTTTAAATTTTTGTTTAAATATCATTTCAAGCACATCAAATAAAGAGCTTTTTAAAAAATAAAAACCCTCAAACATGTGAAAATATGCTGGCTTTTCATTTAAGATCCTTGAGTCTAATCATTAAGTCATCTACAGTTTTTTTAAATTCACTTCTTAAATGTAATAATGCAATGTATCAGTTTTCGCATCAATTTCAGATAAACATTCATTATTTGTCAGCTTATTTGGATATATTCTTCAGCTTTCAGCTCATCTAAAAACGGTCAGCCTGCCAGCTTCAACGATTTCAGCAAAGATTGAGCAGTTACAACAATTCAACTCAAACAATTCAGTTTTCAGCATTCATACTGCAATTGGAGTACACTTGTATGTAAAATAATCGAATAATCTGTGCTAAATCAACAACGTTAGTGCTAAACTCACAGGAATATTGTACCTCGATGACCATGACAATTAAATGTGTCAGAGCCCCTGTAAATTAAAGTCAGCAGCAGCAGTCACAATTTGAGGAAACTCTAAATTATTTGGGTTAATATAAATGTTATTATTACCATCACATTGTCAGCATGGGTCAGCTGCTGACACCATGTCTGTGTTATGGTGTTAACCCACCAGACATCTTTCCATGCCATTCGTACTACATGAACAGTTCTTGTCTCCAGTACCACAGCTATGGCACATATTTTGGTATCTATTTTAAATAATGGCAGAAGTAGCAGGTCATTTGAATACAACAAATCTTACTAAATCATCTGTGTTTGATTCATTTTTGCAACATTTGAATTGAATTAAATTGAACTGAACTGTTGGCTCATTGTATAAACATCTCATATCTCTCATAACAGAGACATTCAGCACATCATGTGCAGCAGAAACTGTGTATAACTACAACATGACCAGCTGTGGGCGTACCTGCCGTTCCCTCGGCCAGACTGACTACTCTTGTCAGGTCAACTTCACCACAGTGGATGGCTGTGGCTGTTCTGAAGGAACTTACATGAATGAGGAAGGCCAGTGTGTAGCCCGTGAAAGCTGTCCCTGCTATGCTGAAGGCATTATTGTTCCTCCTGGACAGACTATCAGTAAAGATGGCAGCACATGGTAAATAACGCCAACTAATTTTTCTTAATTCATGCTGAATCATTCAGGTAAGGAAATTTTCAAAGGTTGATTCTGTTCTTCTGGACATGTTTTCAGTGGAAGAAATATTTTGTCACTCATCCGAGTAACTTCTTCAGTCTCAGCTGACTGCAGGTTTAGCAATGTTTGCTACTTTTAGTCATAATGCAAATGTGCTATTTATGTTTTTTCCAGTCCCCAACTCTCTATGGATAGTACTCATGGCCATGGTCATGAGATTTTGCATCATAATGACCATGAAATTGACCAACTGACCATTCTTAATCAGCGGTGCTAGAACAGAATCAACTTTCTTGGATTTTTATGTTTACCATCACCAACCTAAAATGTTCATTTGCTAAAGTTAATTTGCTGTAAAAACAAAGTGAAGCTCAGCTAATAGATTTGTATTCACTCAATATGACACGTGTTAATGGCAGGGACGTGTTTGCTCCGAACAAAACAGGAGGATTAAACGAATATTGAACTGGGGAACACAGGATGCTGGAAGCCGTATTCTGTATATATACCAACTACAAAGCATTGACTTGCAAGTTAGAGGAAAAATGTTGTTCCATTCTATAAATTCATGTTGTGAATGCACCAGTACAACTAGGATGTTTTTTGCCCATGAACATTTTAAATAACAAAAAGAATAATAAGAAACTACACGGTTAAAGAATGACTGAGGATATTATGTCATATAAAAGTATTTCTCATGTTCCCTCATAATTGTTCTCACAGTGTCTGCAGACAAGGCATTCTCAGCTGCTCTGGAGGAACACAGCTACTAAGTAGGCACCGTAATTAACATTATGCACACAGATTAAATGCTATTGTCGTTAATTTGTTTGATAAAATTAGTAGCCAAACATCTTCAGTTCTCTTTCATATTATGAAGTTTTCACTCAGTGAACTGTAAATAAATTCACAATGACAATAAAACTATGAATGTGAAGCTGTTATATTTTGTTCCCAGGTTTACCATTAGGTTCACCACAATGCGAATATCCCATGGTGTACTTTGACTGCTCCACTGCTCAACCTGGGGCTACTGGCACTGAATGTCAAAAGAGCTGCAGCACCGCTGACATGGCTTGTGTAAGTACAGCACAGTTGTGCCAGTTTGGCTGTGTGCTTAAATGTGCAGTACACGCACAGGTCTTGCTTGACTTACTCTCTCCTTTCATTTTTCACTCTGGTTGGATACAGATCCACACAGGCTGTACATCAGGCTGCATATGCCCAGATGGGCTGTTGTCAGATGGAGCAGGAGGCTGCGTCAATGAGACCAGCTGTCCATGTGTGCACAATGGACAAGTCTACCAGCCTGGAGAGACACTGACAGTGGATTGCAATACCTGGTTTGTACATTTCTTTACAAGCATACAAAGATGTATATTTAAATATTCAACAGCAGTATATAGGTTATAAGAAGAATTTATACATATTTCCACTACAATAAAGAACGTCAGTTAAATAGGTGACTTGTTTCTCATAGTACTTGTTGGAGACACAGCCGCCACTGCTGCCAAGGCTCACGTGTCAGAGCAGGTTTTCTACCAATCAAAATATCTGGAGATCAATCCAATCAAAGAATCTTTGGGAAAAAACCCAAAGTTGCCCCCAGTGCATTCAGCTGAGGGTGTGTTAAATGAGTTTGGATATAAATAAAAAGCACTGCATGAATGTTTGTGTGATAAGGCAATGCAAGACTGAAAAAGTAAGTTGTACTAAAATAACAGCTGGAGAAACATTTTGCAATTAGGTAGTTTAATTGGCAACATGTCACTAACATGCTTAAAATGAATAATAAGAAACTACAAAAGTGGAAAACTGTTCTGTTGTCTGATAAATCAAAACTTCCAATTCTTTTGTTTTCCACAAAATAAAATGGCTACTGTCTTCTTCACACTAGAGGCAACTAAGTTATCAGGACTCAGTCCAAATGCCTTCATCTCTTAAAAAACAAAAAAACAAAAAGATGTCTTTTTCAGCAAGACCTTGCATATTTCAGCAAAACAATGCTAAACCTTATACTGCATCTGGAACAACAGTATAGCTCTGTAGTAGGAGGCTCTGGCTACGGGTCTAGCCTGCGTGCATTCCAGAAATTACACTTGAAAACATGAATGAAAAATATGACAAAGAAAATCCAAGATTGTTGAACTGCTAGAATTCAATATCAGACATTCGTCCTCCAAAAGTCCAAGGGATGGTCTTGGTTCCCAGACATTTGCAAATTGCTTTTAAAAGAAGAGGGGATGGATGATACACAGTAGTAAACAACACTCTGTCCAAGCTTTTGTGCAACGTGTTGCTGCCATCAAATTTAAAATGACCTTTTCATTTATTCAAACATTTCATGTTTTCTATGGTCTACTGTGAAAAAGGTATGACTTTCTGAGATTTGCAAATCATTTTTATTTACATTTTATTTACGTTTGCAAGGTGTCCCAACTTTTTGGGAGTTGGGTTTCTATTATAAAACTTGTTTACTAAATAAAAACGTCACTATATTTTCACTATTCAGCTATATTTGCTGTTATGTCTCTACTAATTTTGTCATTGCACTTATACTTGTTTGGCCAATACAAGTGAGAAGTTTCCCCCCATCTTGTAAAATAACACTAATTCAGGAATAATCAGGGTTTAAATGATACAATTTGGCAGTGTTTTCACCAAATACACTGTACTTTTCAAATGTTTGAATAGAAAAAGTTGTTTTAATTATATTTGTAAAAACATAAAGGTAGGTAGTTAATTAATCACCAGCGGGTTTTTTTGTGGGTTTCTTTTTTTTTTTTTGTATTTTGTATTCTTGATTACACAGATATTACAAATATTTTGAAATTAATTTAATAGTTTTTGTCGGCTGTATGTGTTTCTCCCCAGTTCCTGCAGTGGAAGGAAGTTCACATGTACCAACGAGACGTGTGATGCTGTTTGTGGAATCTATGGAGATGGTCACTACGTCACCTTTGACGATAAGAGGTTCGACTTCAGTGGACAGTGCGAATACACACTTCTACAAGTAAGGTTGCTAAAAGTTAAAAATGAAAACTTTGTAGCCTTGGTAGATTTGGCAACACACTGTTGTACCATCTTTCTTCTGCAGCTCTTCATTGTAAAGCTCACTCTGGCTACTGTTTCTTGTATATTACTTTACCAGAACAGAAAGAGGCACATCAACATTTTTATCAGTAAATCGATTTTATGCAACTCTTAAGGATTCTAACTTTAACACTGGTATCCAGTAATTGCATGCACTGTGCTTTGCTCAGGACTTCTGTGGCACCTATAATGGCAATGGAAGCTTCAGAATTATTACTGAAAATGTTCCATGTGGAACAACAGGAACCACCTGTTCTAAGACCATCAAGATCTTCTTGGGGGTAAACACAAAATCCTTCAGTTGTGCTCATTTTCAAAAATAATGACTGCAAAATGTAGAGTGAATGTAGAGTAAAATGTTTTAAGAACTCTTCACCAACAATATTAAAATTGCACAATTAATACTAGAAAAAGAAACTACAGAATCAATTAAAGGTTGTATAATTTAACTGTTTTTAGATTCAATTTTTTGAAATCTTTTGAAAAAACAAAAGAGCTTTCAGCTTTTCAGGTTTGTTGCACATATATGGTTTCCAGGTAGCTTAAATTCTACAAAAATAAAATTCCTGTTTTATTCATTGCTGCTGTAACCCACAGGATAATGAATTCCAGCTTAAAGATGACAATTTACAAGTGGTAAAGGGCACTATCCAGGCGCTTCAGGTACAAAAAATGGGCATTTACATAGTGGTGACAATCAAGCCTGGACTTGTTCTCATGTGGGACCAGAAGACCAGTCTTTTCATTACAATCAGTCCACAGTTCCAGGTAAAAGAAATAACTTCTGCACATCTGGATTGACAGTTACTTCTTTTTACTGTTGAAGTATAATTGCTTAAGAAAGTTAATATTAAGAATTTCACAATAACAGAAATTTAGTAGTCAGTACAAATAGAAATACAATTACACAATTATTGATACTCATACGTATTAATAATTGTGATATCACTGTAATTAAAAAAAAGCATTAAAACGAGGGCTTTAATTTGTACCACTGCTTCCTTTCCTCTTAGGGTCAGGTCTGTGGTCTGTGTGGAAACTATGATGGTAACAGTAAGAATGACTTCACCACACGCTCCCAGGAAATAGTAGCAGATGTTCTACAATTTGGTAACAGCTGGAAAGTTTCATCTAGTTGCCCCAGTGCAGAGCTAATCAGTGATCCCTGTTCCTCAAATCGCTACCGGGCAGCCTGGTCTCAAAAACAGTGCAGTATCATCACAAGTGTCACCTTCCAGAGCTGTCATTCAAAGGTCAGTATGTTTGGTGGTAGCAAATATACAGAAATGGATTCACACACACAAAAATGCACAAAAGAATATGCACTTTAATTTCCCCTATGAGCTCTTTGTTCTTTTATCTTAATGTCTGGCATTTAGGAATGTTTACCTAATAGACACGATATGTGATATCCATCCGCCCATGCATTCTCTTCCACTTATCTATTCAAGGTCGTGGGGGGCCTGGAACCTACCCCACCTATCACCAGTTAACCTAATCCCACTAATTACATGTCTTTAGACTGTGGGAATAATCCAGAGTAGTGGGCGATAACTTAAACCTGCGTATGTCTACATAAAGGTAGTGTTGGAGCACATTGTGGTACCACACCCTCAGGATTTGGGCAGAAAGTTGTGTGTTGCTATAAAAATGGTGAGAAAAGGTGTAAATCTTTCCTACAAAGAAATTAAGATGCCAAGTGTCCTTCATCTTCAAAAGGCAATCAGAAACAGGGGAAAAGTCTACTAGAACCAAAACCTCAACAGAGTCAGAAGACAAGTTTCTGAGCTAGAAGCAGAGCTTAATTGTGGTCATAGTAAGCAAGCCTCAACTTCAACTGACAGGTCAAGTTCAGAGATGGGCAGTAACGCGTTACTGTAATCTGATTACTTTTTTCAAGTAACGAGTAAAGTAAGGGATTACTATTGCAAAAACGGTAATTAGATTACCGTTACTTTCCCGTAGGAACGCTGCGTTACTGCGTTACTAAAACCGTGATTTTTTGCAAGAATGTCTCACGACAGTGACGTAAGCGAGTGCGACGTTCGTGACAACAGCTGTGTGCAGATCAACAATGGATAATATATCGAGTGCAGAGAGAGTATGAGCGTGCAGCGTTTAAAGCGTGGAAGTACTGACCTTACTTTGAGTTTGATTCCATAAAAAGTGACAAAAACATTAGTGTCCGCTGTGCGTGGGAAGAAAACTTCTTTTTACAGCGAAAAAAACCCCTAAACTTCCAAGCAAACACCGAGTAGCTACGACGTAATGGGAAACTCACAGAGAAACTCGCGGATTCTTCCACTGACCGCGGCACACCTGCACCAGGGTAAACCTCCGCCTACCCCACTCCTGCTTTACAGGTGAAAATAGAGCAACAGGACCGCTGAGTCTTTGACTTTATTTATTTTCTGCTGTGTTTTACTTGCATCTATTTGAAAGAGTGAGTGTAAACACAAAAAATATTTTATTTTATGTGCTGGAATGTGCAGAAAATAGGTTTAAATGTTAAACTAATTTATTCAAGTCAGAGAATGTTGCATATAATTAAATTTTTTTCTTGATGCATAAAGTTAAAAGATTAAAACTGATAAAACAAGTTTTAAAAAGAGACTTTTTCATTTGATTACATTTTGTATGATGGATTATGCAGAAAAAGTAGAATTGGGCTGAAAGATCTATCACTTTATCACCTACTCAGGTTGTAAATCGTGTTTTTAAAAAGTAACTAAGTAACTAAGTAATTAATTACTTTTGAAAATAAGTAATCAGTAAAGTAACAGGATTACTTTTTTGGGGAAGTAATCAGTAATTAGTTACTGATTACTTTTTTCAAGTAATTGACCAACACTGGTCAAGTTGCAGCAACAGAACCAATGCTAAGATTTCAGAATAAGAAAAAGAGGTTTAAAGAGGTTTACCTGAGCTGTGAAACATTGCCAATGGACTAATGAAAACTGGAAGAAGGTGTTATGGAGTAATGAATCAAAATCCGAAGTCTATGATCTTTGTACAGTATTGAGGAGGCAAAAGGACAGTTCCTCAATCTGTACCCCTGAATACATTGTGGTTAAAAATGGATTGCATGATTCTTTTTTAACTTGAATTGTTTATTTGTTCTATGCTTACAGAGTAAAAGGAATAATTGAACTGTCTGAATTTCAATAAAAAAACTGGAAGAATTGGGGTTCTGTGAAACTGACTGGTAGTGTATTACTGTATGTGTTCTAGGTTGACCCTGGTCCATATTTTGATTCCTGTGTGAGAGACTCCTGTGCTTGTGACACTGGTGGGGACTGCGAATGTCTCTGTACTGCGGTGGCTGCATATGCTAAAGCCTGTAATGAAGCTGGGACCTGCATTGCATGGAGGACTCCAAAGTTTTGTCGTAAGTCTGATTAATGTAATTCAATTCAATTCAATTCAACTTTATTTATATAGCGCCAAATCACAACAACAGTCGCCTCAAGGCGCTTTATATTGTACAGTAGATCGTACAATAATAGATACAGAGAAAAACCCAACAATCTTATGACCCCCTATGAGCAAGCACTTTGGTGACAGTGGGAAGGAAAAACATCATCAATGCTCTACAAGTCTAATAAGCAATGGTTTTGTTTCTTGCAGCTATTTTCTGTGACTACTATAATTCACCTGGTGAATGTGAGTGGCACTATAAGCCTTGTGGAGCTAATTGCATGAAAACATGTAGGAATCCATCTGGAAACTGCTCGTCACTCATCACCAACCTGGAAGGTACATTAGGCACAGTATTGATATGCCACTTTGTGGACTCTTTATTTTTGTTTTAAATGTGGAGCTTAAGTCAACAGAACAACAGACCGTATCCCTGCCTATGACACAGTGGTTCACAAGCTTTTTACATCATTCCCCACATGGCAGGAAGGAATATTTTCACATCCCATCTAAACAAAACAATGACAGAAAAGCCTACCTGCAACTGTATTTAGATAATGAACTCATTCACAATGAATCCTTCAGTAATTTTTGTTTTAAACAAGCAACTTTCATTTCAAACAACTATTTGTAACTTTTGTCACGAGACAGCTTCCTTAGTCTACACCACTTCTTCAAAAAAGCAACAAGTTAAACAGAATGTGAACATTGCCAAACATGGAAAAATACAGTCCAGTCTTAGTCTTATAAAAAAGAAATCCAGAGACTTGTGAACAGAGATGAAAAATATATAATTTAGTGAGGGTTCAATACTATTCACTCTTAGTGGCTGTAGTAAGCCTGTTTTTGACTGCAGAGCTGTGGCAGGGCGTGGTCTGCGGCATGGCTGCGGGGGAGGCGGATGTATATGAGCAGCAATCACACCTTGCTGGTGTTCCGGCTTAAAACAGAATGAACTAAGTCCTTTTGTGGTTGTGGTTGTTGTTGTTGTTGTTGTTGTTGTTGTGTGTAGGCTGTAGCTGAAAAGCTGCAGCCACGTGCGTAAGTCAACAGCTGCAATAAAGAAGTGTACTGAAAAGTGTGAACATGTCTGTCCCGCATCGTTTACCCAGGATTGGAGCATGATAGGTGAAGGAGAGGCAAATTGTGAAATGTTTACAAAAAAGCTTTGCATGTATTGTACTTGTAAATTTACTCAAGTTAACCACTATTTTAAAACATCGTAGGCTGCTATCCACAGTGTCCCCCGAACCAACCCTACTTTGATGAAGACACTATGAAGTGCGTTTCCGGGGACCAGTGTGGATGCTATGATGACCAAGGCAACCATTACAACATTGGTGAAAAGGTTCCATCAGAGAACTGCTACACCTGGTATGTCTCACACAAGATTCATCATCCCATCCATTTTAGCACACAGTACATAATGATGCACGTAGAATTCAACATGTGGTCTTTTGATGTAAGTATATAAAATATAATACACGGTGCCATTAAAAAGTATTTGCCCACTTTCCGATTCCTTTTACTGGAGTCTTTCACATAACTTTAGGGACAAACTGTTTGTGTGAAACAAATATCCTCTATACTCCCGGGAAGGTTCACTGCTGGTTCAAGTTTTCATTGTGTATGGATAAGGGCTGTCATAGTGGCTTTGTAACCCTTTTTAGAATTGTATATGATAAAGTTGTTTCTCAGGTAATTCTTCAGATTTTGGCCTGATGAATCACTTTTTAAGATCATTTAACCTGCTGCACTTTGACAGGGGCAAAGGACTAGGTAAATGTAAATATTTTATTACTCTATTATTTCAATGATCTGAAAAAAAGGAAGTAGAAAGAAGGCAAAAACTTTCTCATGGCACTGTATGTGAAATATACAGTTATTGAGAAGTAAATGTGATGTTTAACATGCCACAGTGAGTGTATAACCAGACACAAATGAAATAACCACAACGTTGTTTTCTTTCAAGCTTATGTACAATGTCGGGGATACAATGTAACTACAGTGTTAACTGTAAGTATACTATAAGCTTGTAAAGCTATGCTATAAATCTATTGCTTGGCAAATTGAAAAAAACATTTATTTTCAAATTTAATTTATTATATATAATATAATAAATGTATATGAATTAATTTGTATTTACAAAAAGACAAAATGTTTTACTTGTAGATTGTACATGCATCATTAATGGAAAAATGTACAACTATGGGGACAATATCTACAACACAACTGATGGCCTAGGAAACTGCATCACAGCTGAGTGTGCAGAGAATGGAATTGTAACAAGGAGCATATACCCCTGCTTTATTACCACAACAGCTGGGCCAACAACAACTCCATTTACGTTTAGTACAATACTAAACACCACTTCAGGTATTAAACTGATGATTTCTCAAAGATATAGATAGAGTATTGAGAAATATTGAGAAAATTGAATTGTATTATAGAAGTATATGCATGTTTTAATGTCATGTCATTGTATTTTGTCACAGTTATTAGTACTACATCTCCATTAAATACTACATTTGAATTTGAAACCACATCGGCAAAACTGACCAAACCAGAAATAACAGAAATTACATCTGGGCCTTTCACTACCACTGAAGGAACAGCTACAACACCTGCAGAGACAACAGCATTTGAATCCACAACAGCCACAGTTATGACAACAAAAACACCAAAAATAGTCACATCGGGACCAACAACATCCTCTACCACAGCTGTTGTTGAAACCACGACCACAAGTCCACATGTTGAAACAACAGGTCAAGGATCCACCACGGTTACATCAAAACCATCTGTGAGTACTGAAATTACATCTGGGCCTTTCACTACCACTGAAGGAACAGCTACAACACCCACAGAGACAACAGCATTTGAATCCACAACAGCCACAGTTATGACAACAAAAACACCAAAAATAGTCACATCGGGACCAACAACATCCTCTACCACAGCTGTTGTTGAAACCACGACCACAAGTCCACATGTTGAAACAACAGGTCAAGGATCCACCACGGTTACATCAAAACCATCTGTGAGTACTGAAATTACATCTGGGCCTTTCACTACCACTGAAGGAACAGCTACAACACCCACAGAGACAACAGCATTTGAATCCACAACAGCCACAGTTATGACAACAAAAACACCAAAAATAGTCACATCGGGACCAACAACATCCTCTACCACAACTGTTGTTGAAACCACGACCACAAGTCCACATGTTGAAACAACAGGTCAAGGATCCACCACGGTTACATCAAAACCATCTGTGAGTACTGAAATTACATCTGGGCCTTTCACTACCACTGAAGGAACAGCTACAACACCCACAGAGACAACAGCATTTGAATCCACAACAGCCACAGTTATGACAACAAAAACGCCAAAAATAGTTACATCGGGACCAACAACATCCTCTACCACATCTGTATCAACCTCAGTTGTTGTAACTGGATCATCATTTTCCTCAACTGTAATTACAAATCCTTCTGTTTTAAACACAACTATTTCACCTTCAACATCTAGAGGTTCAACTTCTATTGCTCCCATAACAGAGACACTTCCAGGCAGCACGACTGTTTACGCAACAAGTGTAAACCCCAGTGTGACCAAAACCACATTGGGAACAACAGCATCCTCTACCACAACTGTTGTTGAAACCACGACCACAAGTCCACATGTTGAAACAACAGGTCAAGGATCCACCACAGTTACATCAAAACCATCTGTGAGTACTGAAATTACATCTGGGCCTTTCACTACCACTAAAGGAACAGCTACAACACCCACAGAGACAACAGCATTTGAATCCACAACAGCCACAGTTATGACAACAAAAACACCAAAAATAGTCACATCGGGACCAACAACATCCTCTACCACAACTGTTGTTGAAACCACGACCACAAGTCCACATGTTGAAACAACAGGTCAAGGATCCACCACGGTTACATCAAAACCATCTGTGAGTACTGAAATTACATCTGGGTCTTTCACTACCACTGAAGGAACAGCTACAACACCCACAGAGACAACAGCATTTGAATCCACAACAGCCACAGTTATGACAACAAAAACACCAAAAATAGTTACATCGGGACCAACAACATCCTCTACCACAACTGTTGTTGAAACCACGACCACAAGTCCACATGTTGAAACAACAGGTCAAGGATCCACAACGGTTACATCAAAACCATCTGTGAGTACTGAAATTACATCTGGGCCTTTCACTACCACTGAAGGAACAGCTACAACACCTGCAGAGACAACAGCATTTGAATCCACAACAGCCACAGTTATGACAACAAAAACACCAAAAATAGTCACATCGGGACCAACAACATCCTCTACCACAGCTGTTGTTGAAACCACGACCACAACTCCACATGTTGAAACAACAGGTCAAGGATCCACCATAGTTACATCAAAACCATCTGTGAGTACTGAAATTACATCTGGGCCTTTCACTACCACTGAAGGAACAGCTACAACACCTGCAGAGACAACAGCATTTGAATCCACAACAGCCACAGTTATGACAACAAAAACACCAAAAATAGTCACATCGGGACCAACAACATCCTCTACCACAGCTGTTGTTGAAACCACGACCACAACTCCATATGTTGAAACAACAGGTCAAGGATCCACAACGGTTACATCAAAACCATCTGTGAGTACTGAAATTACATCTGGGCCTTTCACTACCACTGAAGGAACAGCTACAACACCTGCAGAGACAACAGCATTTGAATCCACAACAGCCACAGTTATGACAACAAAAACACCAAAAATAGTTACATCGGGACCAACAACATCCTCTACCACAGCTGTTGTTGAAACCACGACCACAAGTCCACATGTTGAAACAACAGGTCAAGGATCCACCATAGTTACATCAAAACCATCTGTGAGTACTGAAATTACATCTGGGCCTTTCACTACCACTGAAGGAACAGCTACAACACCTGCAGAGACAACAGCATTTGAATCCACAACAGCCACAGTTATGACAACAAAAACACCAAAAATAGTCACATCGGGACCAACAACATCCTCTACCACAACTGTTGTTGAAACCACGACCACAAGTCCACATGTTGAAACAACAGGTCAAGGATCCACCATAGTTACATCAAAACCATCTGTGAGTACTGAAATTACATCTGGGCCTTTCACTACCACTAAAGGAACAGCTACAACACCTGCAGAGACAACAGCATTTGAATCCACAACAGCCACAGTTATGACAACAAAAACACCAAAAATAGTCACATCGGGACCAACAACATCCTCTACCACAGCTGTTGTTGAAACCACGACCACAAGTCCACATGTTGAAACAACAGGTCAAGGATCCACAACGGTTACATCAAAACCATCTGTGAGTACTGAAATTACATCTGGGCCTTTCACTACCACTGAAGGAACAGCTACAACACCTGCAGAGACAACAGCATTTGAATCCACAACAGCCACAGTTATGACAACAAAAACACCAAAAATAGTCACATCGGGACCAACAACATCCTCTACCACAGCTGTTGTTGAAACCACGACCACAAGTCCACATGTTGAAACAACAGGTCAAGGATCCACCATAGTTACATCAAAACCATCTGTGAGTACTGAAATTACATCTGGGCCTTTCACTACCACTGAAGGAACAGCTACAACACCCACAGAGACAACAGCATTTGAATCCACAACAGCCACAGTTATGACAACAAAAACACCAAAAATAGTTACATCGGGACCAACAACATCCTCTACCACAACTGTTGTTGAAACCAAAACCACAAGTCCACATGTTGAAACAACAGGTCAAGGATCCACCATAGTTACATCAAAACCATCTGTGAGTACTGAAATTACATCTGGGCCTTTCACTACCACTAAAGGAACAGCTACAACACCTGCAGAGACAACAGCATTTGAATCCACAACAGCCACAGTTATGACAACAAAAACACCAAAAATAGTTACATCGGGACCAACAACATCCTCTACCACAACTGTTGTTGAAACCAAAACCACAAGTCCACATGTTGAAACAACAGGTCAAGGATCCACCATAGTTACATCAAAACCATCTGTGAGTACTGAAATTACATCTGGGCCTTTCACTACCACTGAAGGAACAGCTACAACACCTGCAGCGACAACAGCATTTGAATCCACAACAGCCACAGTTATGACAACAAAAACACCAAAAATAGTCACATCGGGACCAACAACATCCTCTACCACAGCTGTTGTTGAAACCACGACCACAACTCCACATGTTGAAACAACAGGTCAAGGATCCACCATAGTTACATCAAAACCATCTGTGAGTACTGAAATTACATCTGGGCCTTTCACTACCACTAAAGGAACAGCTACAACACCTGCAGAGACAACAGCATTTGAATCCACAACAGCCACAGTTATGACAACAAAAACACCAAAAATAGTCACATCGGGACCAACAACATCCTCTACCACAACTGTTGTTGAAACCACGACCACAACTCCACATGTTGAAACAACAGGTCAAGGATCCACCATAGTTACATCAAAACCATCTGTGAGTACTGAAATTACATCTGGGCCTTTCACTACCACTGAAGGAACAGCTACAACACCCACAGAGACAACAGCATTTGAATCCACAACAGCCACAGTTATGACAACAAAAACACCAAAAATAGTCACATCGGGACCAACAACATCCTCTACCACAACTGTTGTTGAAACCACGACCACAAGTCCACATGTTGAAACAACAGGTCAAGGATCCACCACGGTTACATCAAAACCATCTGTGAGTACTGAAATTACATCTGGGCCTTTCACTACCACTGAAGGAACAGCTACAACACCTGCAGAGACAACAGCATTTGAATCCACAACAGCCACAGTTATGACAACAAAAACACCAAAAATAGTTACATCGGGACCAACAACATCCTCTACCACAGCTGTTGTTGAAACCACGACCACAACTCCACATGTTGAAACAACAGGTCAAGGATCCACCATAGTTACATCAAAACCATCTGTGAGTACTGAAATTACATCTGGGCCTTTCACTACCACTGAAGGAACAGCTACAACACCTGCAGAGACAACAGCATTTGAATCCACAACAGCCACAGTTATGACAACAAAAACACCAAAAATAGTCACATCGGGACCAACAACATCCTCTACCACAGCTGTTGTTGAAACCACGACCACAACTCCATATGTTGAAACAACAGGTCAAGGATCCACAACGGTTACATCAAAACCATCTGTGAGTACTGAAATTACATCTGGGCCTTTCACTACCACTGAAGGAACAGCTACAACACCTGCAGAGACAACAGCATTTGAATCCACAACAGCCACAGTTATGACAACAAAAACACCAAAAATAGTCACATCGGGACCAACAACATCCTCTACCACAGCTGTTGTTGAAACCACGACCACAAGTCCACATGTTGAAACAACAGGTCAAGGATCCACCATAGTTACATCAAAACCATCTGTGAGTACTGAAATTACATCTGGGCCTTTCACTACCACTGAAGGAACAGCTACAACACCCACAGAGACAACAGCATTTGAATCCACAACAGCCACAGTTATGACAACAAAAACACCAAAAATAGTTACATCGGGACCAACAACATCCTCTACCACAACTGTTGTTGAAACCACGACCACAAGTCCACATGTTGAAACAACAGGTCAAGGATCCACCATAGTTACATCAAAACCATCTGTGAGTACTGAAATTACATCTGGGCCTTTCACTACCACTGAAGGAACAGCTACAACACCCACAGAGACAACAGCATTTGAATCCACAACAGCCACAGTTATGACAACAAAAACACCAAAAATAGTCACATCGGGACCAACAACATCCTCTACCACAACTGTTGTTGAAACCACGACCACAAGTCCACATGTTGAAACAACAGGTCAAGGATCCACCACGGTTACATCAAAACCATCTGTGAGTACTGAAATTACATCTGGGCCTTTCACTACCACTGAAGGAACAGCTACAACACCTGCAGAGACAACAGCATTTGAATCCACAACAGCCACAGTTATGACAACAAAAACACCAAAAATAGTTACATCGGGACCAACAACATCCTCTACCACAGCTGTTGTTGAAACCACGACCACAAGTCCATATGTTGAAACAACAGGTCAAGGATCCACCACGGTTACATCAAAACCATCTGTGAGTACTGAAATTACATCTGGGCCTTTCACTACCACTGAAGGAACAGCTACAACACCTGCAGAGACAACAGCATTTGAATCCACAACAGCCACAGTTATGACAACAAAAACACCAAAAATAGTTACATCGGGACCAACAACATCCTCTACCACAGCTGTTGTTGAAACCACAACCACAAGTCCACATGTTGAAACAACAGGTCAAGGATCCACCATAGTTACATCAAAACCATCTGTGAGTACTGAAATTACATCTGGGCCTTTCACTACCAGTGAAGGAACAGCTACAACACCCACAGAGACAACAGCATTTGAATCCACAACAGCCACAGTTATGACAACAAAAACACCAAAAATAGTTACATCGGGACCAACAACATCCTCTACCACAACTGTTGTTGAAACCACGACCACAAGTCCACATGTTGAAACAACAGGTCAAGGATCCACAACGGTTACATCAAAACCATCTGTGAGTACTGAAATTACATCTGGGCCTTTCACTACCACTGAAGGAACAGCTACAACACCTGCAGAGACAACAGCATTTGAATCCACAACAGCCACAGTTATGACAACAAAAACACCAAAAATAGTCACATCGGGACCAACAACATCCTCTACCACAGCTGTTGTTGAAACCACGACCACAACTCCATATGTTGAAACAACAGGTCAAGGATCCACCACGGTTACATCAAAACCATCTGTGAGTACTGAAATTACATCTGGGCCTTTCACTACCACTAAAGGAACAGCTACAACACCTGCAGAGACAACAGCATTTGAATCCACAACAGCCACAGTTATGACAACAAAAACACCAAAAATAGTCACATCGGGACCAACAACATCCTCTACCACAGCTGTTGTTGAAACCACGACCACAACTCCATATGTTGAAACAACAGGTCAAGGATCCACCATAGTTACATCAAAACCATCTGTGAGTACTGAAATTACATCTGGGCCTTTCACTACCACTAAAGGAACAGCTACAACACCTGCAGAGACAACAGCATTTGAATCCACAACAGCCACAGTTATGACAACAAAAACACCAAAAATAGTTACATCGGGACCAACAACATCCTCTACCACAACTGTTGTTGAAACCACGACCACAAGTCCACATGTTGAAACAACAGGTCAAGGATCCACCATAGTTACATCAAAACCATCTGTGAGTACTGAAATTACATCTGGGCCTTTCACTACCACTGAAGGAACAGCTACAACACCCACAGAGACAACAGCATTTGAATCCACAACAGCCACAGTTATGACAACAAAAACACCAAAAATAGTCACATCGGGACCAACAACATCCTCTACCACAACTGTTGTTGAAACCACGACCACAAGTCCACATGTTGAAACAACAGGTCAAGGATCCACCACGGTTACATCAAAACCATCTGTGAGTACTGAAATTACATCTGGGCCTTTCACTACCACTGAAGGAACAGCTACAACACCTGCAGAGACAACAGCATTTGAATCCACAACAGCCACAGTTATGACAACAAAAACACCAAAAATAGTTACATCGGGACCAACAACATCCTCTACCACAGCTGTTGTTGAAACCACGACCACAAGTCCATATGTTGAAACAACAGGTCAAGGATCCACCACGGTTACATCAAAACCATCTGTGAGTACTGAAATTACATCTGGGCCTTTCACTACCACTGAAGGAACAGCTACAACACCTGCAGAGACAACAGCATTTGAATCCACAACAGCCACAGTTATGACAACAAAAACACCAAAAATAGTTACATCGGGACCAACAACATCCTCTACCACAACTGTTGTTGAAACCACGACCACAAGTCCACATGTTGAAACAACAGGTCAAGGATCCACCATAGTTACATCAAAACCATCTGTGAGTACTGAAATTACATCTGGGCCTTTCACTACCACTGAAGGAACAGCTACAACACCTGCAGAGACAACAGCATTTGAATCCACAACAGCCACAGTTATGACAACAAAAACACCAAAAATAGTCACATCGGGACCAACAACATCCTCTACCACAGCTGTTGTTGAAACCACGACCACAAGTCCACATGTTGAAACAACAGGTCAAGGATCCACCACGGTTACATCAAAACCATCTGTGAGTACTGAAATTACATCTGGGCCTTTCACTACCACTGAAGGAACAGCTACAACACCTGCAGAGACAACAGCATTTGAATCCACAACAGCCACAGTTATGACAACAAAAACACCAAAAATAGTTACATCGGGACCAACAACATCCTCTACCACAACTGTTGTTGAAACCACGACCACAAGTCCACATGTTGAAACAACAGGTCAAGGATCCACCATAGTTACATCAAAACCATCTGTGAGTACTGAAATTACATCTGGGCCTTTCACTACCAGTGAAGGAACAGCTACAACACCCACAGAGACAACAGCATTTGAATCCACAACAGCCACAGTTATGACAACAAAAACACCAAAAATAGTCACATCGGGACCAACAACATCCTCTACCACAACTGTTGTTGAAACCACGACCACAAGTCCACATGTTGAAACAACAGGTCAAGGATCCACAACGGTTACATCAAAACCATCTGTGAGTACTGAAATTACATCTGGGCCTTTCACTACCACTGAAGGAACAGCTACAACACCTGCAGAGACAACAGCATTTGAATCCACAACAGCCACAGTTATGACAACAAAAACACCAAAAATAGTTACATCGGGACCAACAACATCCTCTACCACAACTGTTGTTGAAACCACGACCACAAGTCCACATGTTGAAACAACAGGTCAAGGATCCACCATAGTTACATCAAAACCATCTGTGAGTACTGAAATTACATCTGGGCCTTTCACTACCACTGAAGGAACAGCTACAACACCTGCAGAGACAACAGCATTTGAATCCACAACAGTCACAGTTATGACAACAAAAACGCCAAAAATAGTTACATCGGGACCAACAACATCCTCTACCACAACTGTTGTTGAAACCACGACCCCAACTCCATATGTTGAAACAACAGGTCAAGGATCCACCACGGTTACATCAAAACCATCTGTGAGTACTGAAATTACATCTGGGCCTTTCACTACCAGTGAAGGAACAGCTACAACACCCACAGAGACAACAGCATTTGAATCCACAACAGCCACAGTTATGACAACAAAAACACCAAAAATAGTCACATCGGGACCAACAACATCCTCTACCACAGCTGTTGTTGAAACCACGACCACAAGTCCACATGTTGAAACAACAGGTCAAGGATCCACCATAGTTACATCAAAACCATCTGTGAGTACTGAAATTACATCTGGGCCTTTCACTACCACTGAAGGAACAGCTACAACACCCACAGAGACAACAGCATTTGAATCCACAACAGCCACAGTTATGACAACAAAAACACCAAAAATAGTTACATCGGGACCAACAACATCCTCTACCACAACTGTTGTTGAAACCACGACCACAAGTCCACATGTTGAAACAACAGGTCAAGGATCCACCATAGTTACATCAAAACCATCTGTGAGTACTGAAATTACATCTGGGCCTTTCACTACCACTGAAGGAACAGCTACAACACCTGCAGAGACAACAGCATTTGAATCCACAACAGCCACAGTTATGACAACAAAAACACCAAAAATAGTTACATCGGGACCAACAACATCCTCTACCACAACTGTTGTTGAAACCACGACCACAAGTCCACATGTTGAAACAACAGGTCAAGGATCCACCATAGTTACATCAAAACCATCTGTGAGTACTGAAATTACATCTGGGCCTTTCACTACCACTGAAGGAACAGCTACAACACCTGCAGAGACAACAGCATTTGAATCCACAACAGTCACAGTTATGACAACAAAAACGCCAAAAATAGTTACATCGGGACCAACAACATCCTCTACCACAACTGTTGTTGAAACCACGACCACAAGTCCACATGTTGAAACAACAGGTCAAGGATCCACCATAGTTACATCAAAACCATCTGTGAGTACTGAAATTACATCTGGGCCTTTCACTACCACTGAAGGAACAGCTACAACACCTGCAGAGACAACAGCATTTGAATCCACAACAGCCACAGTTATGACAACAAAAACACCAAAAATAGTTACATCGGGACCAACAACATCCTCTACCACAACTGTTGTTGAAACCACGACCACAAGTCCACATGTTGAAACAACAGGTCAAGGATCCACCATAGTTACATCAAAACCATCTGTGAGTACTGAAATTACATCTGGGCCTTTCACTACCACTGAAGGAACAGCTACAACACCTGCAGAGACAACAGCATTTGAATCCACAACAGTCACAGTTATGACAACAAAAACGCCAAAAATAGTTACATCGGGACCAACAACATCCTCTACCACAACTGTTGTTGAAACCACGACCCCAACTCCATATGTTGAAACAACAGGTCAAGGATCCACCACGGTTACATCAAAACCATCTGTGAGTACTGAAATTACATCTGGGCCTTTCACTACCAGTGAAGGAACAGCTACAACACCCACAGAGACAACAGCATTTGAATCCACAACAGCCACAGTTATGACAACAAAAACACCAAAAATAGTCACATCGGGACCAACAACATCCTCTACCACAACTGTTGTTGAAACCACGACCACAAGTCCACATGTTGAAACAACAGGTCAAGGATCCACCATAGTTACATCAAAACCATCTGTGAGTACTGAAATTACATCTGGGCCTTTCACTACCACTAAAGGAACAGCTACAACACCTGCAGAGACAACAGCATTTGAATCCACAACAGCCACAGTTATGACAACAAAAACACCAAAAATAGTCACATCGGGACCAACAACATCCTCTACCACAGCTGTTGTTGAAACCACGACCACAAGTCCACATGTTGAAACAACAGGTCAAGGATCCACAACGGTTACATCAAAACCATCTGTGAGTACTGAAATTACATCTGGGCCTTTCACTACCACTGAAGGAACAGCTACAACACCTGCAGAGACAACAGCATTTGAATCCACAACAGCCACAGTTATGACAACAAAAACACCAAAAATAGTCACATCGGGACCAACAACATCCTCTACCACAGCTGTTGTTGAAACCACGACCACAAGTCCACATGTTGAAACAACAGGTCAAGGATCCACCATAGTTACATCAAAACCATCTGTGAGTACTGAAATTACATCTGGGCCTTTCACTACCACTGAAGGAACAGCTACAACACCCACAGAGACAACAGCATTTGAATCCACAACAGCCACAGTTATGACAACAAAAACACCAAAAATAGTTACATCGGGACCAACAACATCCTCTACCACAGCTGTTGTTGAAACCACGACCACAAGTCCACATGTTGAAACAACAGGTCAAGGATCCACCATAGTTACATCAAAACCATCTGTGAGTACTGAAATTACATCTGGGCCTTTCACTACCACTGAAGGAACAGCTACAACACCCACAGAGACAACAGCATTTGAATCCACAACAGCCACAGTTATGACAACAAAAACACCAAAAATAGTCACATCGGGACCAACAACATCCTCTACCACAGCTGTTGTTGAAACCACGACCACAAGTCCACATGTTGAAACAACAGGTCAAGGATCCACAACGGTTACATCAAAACCATCTGTGAGTACTGAAATTACATCTGGGCCTTTCACTACCACTGAAGGAACAGCTACAACACCTGCAGAGACAACAGCATTTGAATCCACAACAGCCACAGTTATGACAACAAAAACACCAAAAATAGTTACATCGGGACCAACAACATCCTCTACCACAGCTGTTGTTGAAACCACGACCACAAGTCCACATGTTGAAACAACAGGTCAAGGATCCACCATAGTTACATCAAAACCATCTGTGAGTACTGAAATTACATCTGGGCCTTTCACTACCACTGAAGGAACAGCTACAACACCTGCAGAGACAACAGCATTTGAATCCACAACAGCCACAGTTATGACAACAAAAACACCAAAAATAGTCACATCGGGACCAACAACATCCTCTACCACAGCTGTTGTTGAAACCACGACCACAACTCCACATGTTGAAACAACAGGTCAAGGATCCACCACGGTTACATCAAAACCATCTGTGAGTACTGAAATGACATCTGGGCCTTTCACTACCAGTGAAGGAACAGCTACAACACCTGCAGAGACAACAGCATTTGAATCCACAACAGCCACAGTTATGACAACAAAAACACCAAAAATAGTTACATCGGGACCAACAACATCCTCTACCACAGCTGTTGTTGAAACCACGACCACAAGTCCACATGTTGAAACAACAGGTCAAGGATCCACAACGGTTACATCAAAACCATCTGTGAGTACTGAAATTACATCTGGGCCTTTCACTACCACTAAAGGAACAGCTACAACACCTGCAGAGACAACAGCATTTGAATCCACAACAGTCACAGTTATGACAACAAAAACACCAAAAATAGTCACATCGGGACCAACAACATCCTCTACCACAGCTGTTGTTGAAACCAAAACCACAACTCCACATGTTGAAACAACAGGTCAAGGATCCACCATAGTTACATCAAAACCATCTGTGAGTACTGAAATTACATCTGGGCCTTTCACTACCACTGAAGGAACAGCTACAACACCCACAGAGACAACAGCATTTGAATCCACAACAGCCACAGTTATGACAACAAAAACGCCAAAAATAGTTACATCGGGACCAACAACATCCTCTACCACAGCTGTTGTTGAAACCACGACCACAAGTCCACATGTTGAAACAACAGGTCAAGGATCCACCATAGTTACATCAAAACCATCTGTGAGTACTGAAATTACATCTGGGCCTTTCACTACCACTGAAGGAACAGCTACAACACCTGCAGAGACAACAGCATTTGAATCCACAACAGCCACAGTTATGACAACAAAAACACCAAAAATAGTTACATCGGGACCAACAACATCCTCTACCACAGCTGTTGTTGAAACCACGACCACAAGTCCACATGTTGAAACAACAGGTCAAGGATCCACCATAGTTACATCAAAACCATCTGTGAGTACTGAAATTACATCTGGGCCTTTCACTACCACTGAAGGAACAGCTACAACACCTGCAGAGACAACAGCATTTGAATTCACAACAGCCACAGTTATGACAACAAAAACACCAAAAATAGTCACATCGGGACCAACAACATCCTCTACCACAGCTGTTGTTGAAACCACGACCACAAGTCCACATGTTGAAACAACAGGTCAAGGATCCACCATAGTTACATCAAAACCATCTGTGAGTACTGAAATTACATCTGGGCCTTTCACTACCACTGAAGGAACAGCTACAACACCTGCAGAGACAACAGCATTTGAATCCACAACAGCCACAGTTATGACAACAAAAACACCAAAAATAGTCACATCGGGACCAACAACATCCTCTACCACAGCTGTTGTTGAAACCACGACCACAAGTCCACATGTTGAAACAACAGGTCAAGGATCCACAACGGTTACATCAAAACCATCTGTGAGTACTGAAATTACATCTGGGCCTTTCACTACCACTGAAGGAACAGCTACAACACCTGCAGAGACAACAGCATTTGAATCCACAACAGCCACAGTTATGACAACAAAAACACCAAAAATAGTTACATCGGGACCAACAACATCCTCTACCACAGCTGTTGTTGAAACCACGACCACAAGTCCACATGTTGAAACAACAGGTCAAGGATCCACCATAGTTACATCAAAACCATCTGTGAGTACTGAAATTACATCTGGGCCTTTCACTACCACTGAAGGAACAGCTACAACACCCACAGAGACAACAGCATTTGAATCCACAACAGCCACAGTTATGACAACAAAAACACCAAAAATAGTCACATCGGGACCAACAACATCCTCTACCACAGCTGTTGTTGAAACCACGACCACAAGTCCACATGTTGAAACAACAGGTCAAGGATCCACAACGGTTACATCAAAACCATCTGTGAGTACTGAAATTACATCTGGGCCTTTCACTACCACTGAAGGAACAGCTACAACACCTGCAGAGACAACAGCATTTGAATCCACAACAGCCACAGTTATGACAACAAAAACACCAAAAATAGTCACATCGGGACCAACAACATCCTCTACCACAGCTGTTGTTGAAACCAAAACCACAAGTCCACATGTTGAAACAACAGGTCAAGGATCCACCATAGTTACATCAAAACCATCTGTGAGTACTGAAATTACATCTGGGCCTTTCACTACCACTGAAGGAACAGCTACAACACCTGCAGAGACAACAGCATTTGAATCCACAACAGCCACAGTTATGACAACAAAAACACCAAAAATAGTCACATCGGGACCAACAACATCCTCTACCACAGCTGTTGTTGAAACCACGACCACAACTCCACATGTTGAAACAACAGGTCAAGGATCCACAACGGCTACATCAAAACCATCTGTGAGTACTGAAATTACATCTGGGCCTTTCACTACCACTGAAGGAACAGCTACAACACCTGCAGAGACAACAGCATTTGAATCCACAACAGCCACAGTTATGACAACAAAAACACCAAAAATAGTTACATCGGGACCAACAACATCCTCTACCACAACTGTTGTTGAAACCACGACCACAACTCCACATGTTGAAACAACAGGTCAAGGATCCACAACGGTTACATCAAAACCATCTGTGAGTACTGAAATTACATCTGGGCCTTTCACTACCACTAAAGGAACAGCTACAACACCTGCAGAGACAACAGCATTTGAATCCACAACAGTCACAGTTATGACAACAAAAACACCAAAAATAGTCACATCGGGACCAACAACATCCTCTACCACAGCTGTTGTTGAAACCAAAACCACAACTCCACATGTTGAAACAACAGGTCAAGGATCCACCATAGTTACATCAAAACCATCTGTGAGTACTGAAATTACATCTGGGCCTTTCACTACCACTGAAGGAACAGCTACAACACCCACAGAGACAACAGCATTTGAATCCACAACAGCCACAGTTATGACAACAAAAACGCCAAAAATAGTTACATCGGGACCAACAACATCCTCTACCACAGCTGTTGTTGAAACCACGACCACAAGTCCACATGTTGAAACAACAGGTCAAGGATCCACCATAGTTACATCAAAACCATCTGTGAGTACTGAAATTACATCTGGGCCTTTCACTACCACTGAAGGAACAGCTACAACACCTGCAGAGACAACAGCATTTGAATCCACAACAGCCACAGTTATGACAACAAAAACACCAAAAATAGTCACATCGGGACCAACAACATCCTCTACCACAGCTGCATCAACCTTAGTTGTCATAACAGGATCATCGTTTTCTTCAACTGCAATTTCAAATCCTTCTGTTTTAAACACAACCATTTTACCCTCAACATCTAGAGGTACAACTTCTTTTACTCCTACAACAGAGACTGTTCCAGGCAGCACGACTGTTTACGCAACTAGTGTAAGCCCCAGTGTAACCACAACCACAGCTGCTTCTTCATCACCCCTTAATACAACCTCGACACGATGTGTATGCATTGTCAATGGAGCTTTGCATCATGCTGGTAGGTTTCTCTTTCATTTTTGTTATCATTTTATTTTTCTTTAATTCTGAACACATGTTGTTGGGACACCTCTGTTCTTGTTTTAAATTTCAAGTTTAGACCCAGTTAGTCGTCGTATAGCAGGTTCTCCCAAAGCATCCAGGAAAACAGTTGATTGTGAGGAAGATGTGTAGTCCAAAACATAACCCTTGGTACACCTTTACCTTACCCACTTGGCAACAGTCTTTTCAAGGAAAAAATTAGGTTATTTCTAACTATTTTTAGAGTCGTGATGGTAAACCCCAACTACTATAGATAATTCTATTCCTGGGGCCAGAGCAGGTGACATTGTAACTTCAGCTGCATGTTACTGCATGTCTGGCTTTCTGAATGGTCTCCACAAAAACCAACATGGGTTTCATAGGGAATTGGGGAACTTTCTGCACAGTATGTCACTGTATATAGGTCATTAAGTCCCTTAATGTTGTTTTCATCCATTATCTTACCTCAAATTTAGAGTTTTATATTCTCATCTGAAGTTCTTATTTGAATGCATATTGTTCTAAATCCCAGAGCTGTTCATGAAGAAAAAGCATATCAGTCTTTAGTTAGAAATGGACATAACAAAAACTGTTAATTTGACACACACATACGCATCCAGCCTGTCCAGTTGGATACCAGTACAGCGCTTGTTTAATTATCTGTGTTTTGTTTTTGTTTGTTTTTTCACAGGGGACTTTGTGTACAATGTCACTGATGGGTTAGGGTGGTGTTATGCTGCATTTTGCAATGCATCTTGTGAAATTGAGACACAGTCCAGTCCTTGTCCTGTGACACCAAGTGTGCCCACTACTGCACACTCTACAACTACAGTATTCAGCACTACTACAAAGGCCACAATTTCCAGCTCAGTACCTCTGACAACAACTAGTCCTGCCTCCTTTACTTCAAGTACATCAATAACTTCATCTACTCAAAATGTCTGCAATGATGTGTATCCACCGAGACAGGTGTGACATGATTACATATGTTTTTATTATTTATTGAGTGAGGGCAATGTATGGGCTTTTTGTTAAATACCACTTTGGTGCTGGTGTGACACCCTGAACCTGACTGCAATAATAGCTATATCTATTTTTGTCATTTACCACTGTGATGCCTTGGTGAATACCAGTTGAGAGGCTGTAGAGTGTAGATCCACAATAGACCATTTAGTAATTCCAAGTCCATGGTGTTGATTTGCTGATAATAGGCCTACCTTAGTGCACCACTGTGTACAGCCATGCTCTAAGCCAGAGGTTCCCAAAGTGTGGGGCCCACCCCCTAGGGGGGGCACAGAGCCATTGCAGGGGGGGCGCGGTATGAAAAGAGAGAAAAAAAAAGAACGTTTGGATACTGCTAGCATAATTGACAGGTTTTTAACGGGGCTTCCATACAAACACAAAGCAGGAGATGAAACATCGCCAAATATGTTTCCAAACCAACTCCCTTCCAAGCCAAAAACTAGAAAACATGGTGAAGCATATCTTCTCTTTGGCTTCACCTGCACAAGTGCCGAGGTAGATCTCCCCGCGCGTTGGGCTCTCCAAATCACGGACAAACAGTATCCTACATTCTTGATTTTTAGTTTACAAACACTTCTTATAATGATTAACTACTCCTGACATTTTGCTCTTTATAAAGTTACAGTGGGATGCAAATAACATCAGGCTGATCCTGCCATGATTTATTCCCCTCGGTTCAAATCACAGACAAACAGGATCCCACAGCTGTTTATGTTTTTGAACCCATTTTGCACAGAGAGGCATTTTTTGAAAAATGTATTGACAGCAATGTTGAACATTATTACACAGGAAAAAAACAACTACATGTAAAATAATCACAGCGTGACGCCTCTGCCTTTGTAAATGGAGGGACAGTAACTGTGTGTAAAACCTGCAGACAGTCAGATTAACAGTATTTTGTCTCTATCATTCTGCAATTCATCTCATGTAAACAATAACGTTGCGCACAGCCTGATGTGAAAAAAAGGCGCATACCTTTGACGTTGCGTGACGAACAAAAATGGAGTTAAAAGTTAAAAAATCGCAGTTTTCGGTGATTTGAAACGCCATTTACGTGTGGACGAAAAGCCCAAACGCATAGAAACAGCTGCGTTTTCAAAAATGACCGTGTAGGTGTGGACATAGCGTAAAAGAGTTAGTATGTGAAATCGGACCAGAGTCGAGATGTGAAATAAACAGCAATGGAGTTTGAAAGCAAAATATGAGTCTGTGTGGTGGGAGGATGTGTTTGCGTGTTGGGGGGGGGCAACATTTTTCTTCTAAAACAAAGGGGGGCCCAGCAAAAACAGTTTGGGAACCACTGCTCTAAGCTGAAAAAAACATATAATGCAGAAATGAAACACAGTGGCTGAATGGAGCAGTGGTTAGCACAGCTGCTTCACAGGATGAATGTTTCTGGTTTGACAACAACTTGGGGCTCTTTGTTAGCATGTTCTGTACCTGTGGGGGTTCTCTCACATATTAATAATAATCTGGTGACTTCAGCTTTACTGTTACTTCACAGATTTACAAATGTAAAAAGTGGATCAAAAACTTCCAAAAATAAATAAACATATATTTTAGATATGTGCAAAATGCAATAAATTACTAAATAAAAGAGCATATGTCTGGGATAAGAATAATTATAAACCTAAATGAGATTATGACAATTTACTTGAAAGACAGTGTATTTTAAACAAACCCATGATCTCCTAAATCATCTTTTGTTTGTCAATACTTGTTCAGAATGGAGAGTCCTGGGATGCCGGCAACTGCACCACAGCTACGTGCATTAATGGGAAGATTATAACGATGCCAACAGTCTGTCCTACTATGCAGCAGCCCATCTGCACCAATGGACGCAGTGCTGCTAAGATCTCTGATGATGACGGATGCTGCCCTCACTATGAATGTCGATGTAAGCTTAATAATGTATATTATAAATACACAGCAAAATATACACTGTACTTATGGTGTATATAAATACACAATATGAAATCTGTCTCTTTGATATACTGCAGATAATCTTGTGTCAGAGCCTTGAGGCTTGTAAATACATGAAAAGCCACCGCTGATCAATGGCCATGAATACCCTTCATGTTGTTGCTAGTTATTTAGGCTGTTATTGTCTATCGTCTTTTTGTGGCATATTTATTGTTGTGAGTGGGCACGTGTCCATATAGTGAAGTTTTTACATTACTGTGCAATACTCTGTTTTATCTACAGCACTTTGGCCAACCTTGTATTAAATGTTCTTTATAAATAAAATTAGATCAGCCTGCATTCTGACTGTTTAGGCAGATCTATGGTCTTTTGTTAACTTATGACGCTTGTCTATTTTTCCTGTTCCAGTTATTACTTGACATTTCTATACATGATTCTTTTCACCCTGCAGGTGTGTGCAGTGTCTGGTGTGGATCCCACTACTTAACATTTGATGGAGAATCCTACAATTTCAATGAGAATTGCTCTTACTACCTGGTCAAAGAGATTATTGCTAAATATAACCTGACTGTTGTAGTTAACCGTGATTGTGATCCATCAAGCAGTACATTCTGTCCCAAGGTTCTTACTGTTACATATAAATCTTTCAAAGTGGTTTTGACTCAGCTGATGTCTTCAGGAATACCAACTAATGTGGTAAGCAATAATTCAATTTGACCAAGCGAAAGCTGATCTAATGGTTAATCTTTCAAATGAGTATGATGCTTGTTTCACACTATTTTTTAATGTAAATTGTGTTGTTACCTACAGGTGTTTGTCAATCAGCAAAAGATCTATCCTGCCTATAGCAATTCTGTCCTGCGCATTACTAGCACAGATATAATCACCACATTGGAGTTACAAGACATCAGTGCAAAAATTGTCTATTCAGGCTCTTCATTCAGCATTGACCTTCCCTACTCCCTCTTTGAAGGAAACACAGAGGGACAATGTGGTGAGTTAGAGAATACTTCTCCCAATCTTTAACCCAGGTCTAAACAATGACCATTAATAAGCCAAATATTAATAATAGAAAAGATTCCTCGGCCACTTGCAATCAAATTTAACTCTAATCCATATCCAATCTAGAAGGTGAGACAGCCTCAGCACACTTTGGTTAATAATAATAATAATGGACTGCATTTATATAGCGCTTTTCAACGCCCTCAAAGCACTTTACAGTTCCACTATTCACTCTCACATTCACACACTGGTGGAGGCTACAGTTGTAGCCACAGCTGCCCTGGGACAGACTGACAGAGGCGAGGCTTGCCGTATCGCGCCCTCGGGCCTTAGTTGAACTAAGTCTGGAACTAAGCTTCAGTTTCAGACCAATACCAATTCTCTGGTATACTGAAGCCCGTTATAGCTATAGTTTTGTAATTCCTGCTGCATATCATTAAACTCCTCACCTTGTTTTACTGCAGTTCCAGCTGAGAGTCATGATTTTTTTAAACTTCACACATCTAACTAATCCCAAATACCAAGAGAAATTAAAAATGCAACACAAACAAAGTTATATACTTAAAAAAAAAGTTTTAGAAACCCCAATTTTTCCAGTTTTTTATTGCAATTCATGTCATTCAGGTCCAATGAATTGCTTGAAATGGTACAAAGGTAAGTGGTGAACTGCCAGAGGTTAAAAAAACATAAGGTTACTCAAAACTGAAAAATGACGTCCATTTCAGAATTATCCAAAAAGGCCCTTTTCAGGGAACAGAACATGAGTTAACAATTTAAAGCTGTTCTGCAAAGCTGGTGCTACTAATTGCTACAGGTGTTCCAACTTTTCTGGAATGCTTACAACCCCCTCTGTCTGCATAAAAGCAGTGTTGGAATACACTGTGGTACGATACCCTCGTCAGCATCAGTTGAACAATATTGTACTGCAGAAAGTAGTGGGTTGCTACAAAAAATGCAATTAACAATGGAAGAGACAGACCATCTTAACACTAAAAAGGTTAGGTCTTTTATCTACAGAGAAATTAGGAAGAATGTCAAGGTGTCAGTGAGTACAGTTTCCTTCACCATCAAAAGGCACTCAGAAACAAACTCTGGCAGGAAGAGGTCTGGCAGACCCAAAGCCACAAATGAATCAGAGTTTCGGAGAGTTAACAGCTTGTGTGATTGGTGGCTCGCAGGACAACAGCTTCAAGCACAGCCTAATAGTGGTCGTGGTAAGGAAGTCCCAGTTTCAACTGTGAAGAGAAGACTTTGAGCTTGCAGCAAGAAAGCCATCGCTAAGATGCCAGAATAAGACAAAGAGGCTTGTCTGGGCCATTAACAACTGCTGTTGGACCACTGAAGACTGGAAGAAGGTATTTTGGACTGATGAATCCAAATTTGAAATCTTTGGTTCATCATGCAGCATCTTTGTATGCTGTTGAGCATACACCACAGTCTCCAGACTTAAACCCCATCGAGCTGGTTTGGGATGAACTGGACAGAAGAGACAAAGCAAAGCAACCAAGCAGTGCCTCATTTATGGGAACTTCTGCAACAGATATGGGAAGAACTTCTGAACAATATTTGATTTCTATTGTAGAAAGAGTGCCACAGGGGTGTCCAGCTGTTCTGACTGGACAAAAGTTTAGTACATTTTGGTCATTTTGTACTATGCTTTAATTTCAGAGTGCAGTGAGACATTAAACTGCATAATTTTCAATAAAAAACTGGAAAAATTGGGGTGTTCTAAAACGTTTGATCTGTAGTGGGTATAAAACATTTTGATTGCCGCTAAAAATTATGTTTGTACTGAAATGTTAACTAATTTCCCATTTAAAGAAATATCTGTACATGTCTTGAACAAACTGTAAATTTAATTAGAGTGAAGCTTAGATAAGAAAAAGAAGTATGTTAGTATGCAGGTATGCCTACATAACTTTGATATTGATCATATAATAAGTTTCTTTCTTAGGCTACTGCTCAGGCTTCATTCTGCTGCTTTTCCTTTACTAGGTACCTGTGACAACTCCCAGAGCAATGAATGCCGTTCTCCAAATGGCCAGGTGGGAAGTTGCTCAGACACTGCAGGCGAGTGGCAGGTCCCACATACACCCTGCGTTATCCCCACAACCCCACCAACACCCAGAACCACATCAAAGCCCTCACACTCAACACCACCTGTTTGTGAACCTGCTGTCTGTGATCTACTAACTACCAGGTAAAGAGAACCACAAACTGTTCAGCAAACTCGTTATACTTTTCATTTTGGTAGATAGAAAAATGTACTTATTCTGCACATGTAGAACAGAATGATTTGGGGAATGTGGTATAATGGTATTTTCTTTCCAGTTTGATTGTCAAGTTGACAGCCTGTGAAGGAGCGCTGCAAATATCCTAAAGCAATAGTATGTATCATAAAGTTGCAGAGCATACAGATGAAGACGAAACTGAGACAGTACTGAATGACTTAGCCAAGTTCTGTTCCTAGTAAACAGTTCTCCAGTCATCCATTCCAATCTGATCTATTAAATAGATACAATTTGTCTCAGAGTGACGCTGAAACACTAGTTCATGCATTTATTACTTCCAGGCTGGACGACTGTAATTCATTATTATCAGGAAGTCCTAAAAACTCACTGAAAAGCCTTCAGCTGATCCAAAATGCTGCAGCAAGAGTCCTGACAGGGACTAGAAAGAGAGAGCAGATTTCTCCTGTTTTGGCTTCCTGTTAAATCCAGAATTGAATTCAAAATCCTGCTCCTCACATACAAGGTCTTAAATAATCAGGCCCCATCTTATCTTAATGACCTTGTAGTACCATATCACCCTATTAGAGCACTTCGCTCTCGCTCTGCAGGCCTACTTGTTGTTCCTAGAGTATTTAAAAGTAGAATGGGAGGCAGAGCCTTCAGTTTTCAGGCCCCTCTTCTGTGGAACCAGCTTCCAGTTTGGATTCAGGAGACAGACACTATCTCTACTTTTAAGATCAGGCTTCAAACTTTCCTTTTTGCTAAAGCATATAGTTAGGGCTGGACCAGGTGACCCTGAATCCTCCCTTAGTTATGCTGCAATAGACGTAGGCTGCCGGGGGATTCCCATGATGCACTGTGTATTTCTTCTTCAGTTACCTTCCTCACTCTCTAAAAAAGTTCCACAAATTCATCAATTCTAGATGAAATAACTCTTACCATATTTTGTTTCTGTGTGCACATAAAATAATGTCAGCATCAAAAATTAAACCAGGATATTTGGAAAAGCTGCCTTACTCTGTTTAACAGCATTAGGGAAATACTTATAAAAAATAAAAAGAAGAAAATTTAATGGGAGGAGCTTTTATAATCTATAACTGGTTATTGATATAACTGAAATTAACACAAAAAGGAAGGACATGGTATTTCTTTGTCGTAACAGTGCTTCTTGCCAATAAATAAAGTTTAAGACTCTTCTCAAAACATATTTATTCACTGAAGCCTTTGTTTAAGGGGATTGACTCAATTAGTTTGAACATGTTTTATTTTATTTTAGTTATTTATTTCATTTTATCTTATTTTATCGTATTTTAATTTTATTTTTACTTTGCTTATGCTATTTGCATATGTACAGCACTTTGTGAACTCTGGTTTTATGTTAAAGTGCTTTATAAATATAGATGGTATGGTATAAATCATAATGTTTTAGAGCCTGTTTATTTCTCCTTAAATGGAGCCACTGACTTTAGTGTATGCGCCCATGAAAAACTTGCCAAATCTTCTCTACAAATGCCTTACAGCAAACTCTATTGACTGGTTTTCAGCTTCTGGTTACCTTATTGGTGCTTGATCAAAAACAACTGTGAGCATGGACCCTGCTACAGTGGTTTGTAGAGGTTTAGTACCGTCTCCAAATTGAAGGCCAAGCTTTATAAAATGGTACCACATTTGTAAAGAGCCCACATTTGTGGGCAGAGCAGCAGTCTGGGTGGTTGTAGCTCAGGAGGTAGAGCAGGTCAACTCCTAATTGAAAGTTAGGTGGTTTGATCCCTGGCTCCTCCAGTCTCTATGCCAAATATCCTCGGGTAAGATATTGACCTCAAGTTGCTCACTGATGCATCCATCAGATCCATGTGAATGTTAGATTGAAAACACTTAACACACATAGGAAGAAAAGTGCTTGTCTGGATGAGGGGTGTTGTACATTATGAGGCACGAGTGCTTAGGTAGAGTAGACAAGCACTGTCCATCCCACTCACCAATTTTGTTTTTGTTTTGGTAAAAGCACTATCCAGTCCTTTTACCAAAAACAAAAACAAAGAAATAATTGACCGAACACTAGTTTCTTCACTTTTTGTACGAAGTTTATAAGCTAAGCGATAGCACTGAGACAAGTAACTGGCCTATTACATATATGGACGTTTTTAGTCATTATATGATGTATGAATGTTTGTACACATTTTGTGAATAATCATTTTCCTGATACACTCTGGCTTGTATGTCTTCTAGTTTATTTGCACCATGCCACAAAGTTGTACCTCCAGGACCATTTGTGACATCATGTGTCTTTGACACTTGCAATCTTGGCAAAAACAGCTGCTGCAGTCTGGAGGCTTATGCCACTGAATGTTCTAATGAAGGAATCTGTATCGATTGGAGAAATGCTACCAATGGGCTCTGTGGTGAGATATACATATTATATCCATACAGTTGATTTTTTGGTTATTTGGTTTTTGCAGTTCTGAACAATGTGCTCTTAACATACTTCCATCTTTCAGAGCACAAGTGTCCAACCAACAAAGTGTACATGCCCTGTGGTCCATCCGTAGAGCCTACATGCAACAACGGGTAGCGTAAACCATATCAGTGTGAAGAACTTTTGTTTGTTTAATGACCCTGATGAATTTAGTGATGTGTATTTTCTGGGGGGGATATGGAATATTTTGATAGTAGGATTAATTAAATATATATATATTTTTAATCAAGATTAGCCCAATCTCTATTTTTGATGGGCTAATTCATTTTCTCTCATCAGATACAACACGGCATACCAAACAGTGGCATCCAGTAACAACACTAAGGAAGGTTGTTTCTGTCCTCATGGTACCACATTATTCAACACAGTACATGACATATGTGTTGACACCTGTGGTAAGACCAGATTCTGCAGAACGCTATTTTGCTGGGCTTTGAAATATTTTTCTCCCAAACATCACCTGCTACTGTCTGTGATTGCCTTTCAGCCTGTGTTGGACCTGATGGAAAACCCAAACAGGTGAGAACTCTGCTCTTATGTTCATGCCTTCTTAACAATGAATAAGATGTGTGAATCTGAATCGGTGTGTTTCTTTTAAACAGCTGGGCGAGACTTGGACAAGTGACTGTCAAACCTGTGTTTGTGACAAGGACTCCATGAGCGTCCAGTGTGAGCCTGTTCAGTGCCAGTCTGTACAAAGTCCTAACTGCAGCGAGCCTGGCCAGCAACTGGTCAACAATACAGTGAACTGCTGCACAACACAGTCATGTGGTCAGTTTTAGTGTCTTTGAACTAGCTTTAAACAATGTCTTGCCGTTGATATCACACAAATGGATGACTGACACTGATGAAAATTGCCTTTCCTGGGACTAGTACTGTCTTTATGCTCAAATTTCATCTCAAAGCGTTTTTGTTACAAGACTCGTCCAGTCGATCACAGACATTATTCACGCAGCACTTTCATCCCTCTGTGCTTTCTGACATTTACACACACACTCCATTGGATGCATCAGCGGCAACTTAGGATACTTGAATACTCAAACTAGAAGAGTAAGGTATCAATCCAACAACCTTCTGGTTCGTGGACAACCCACTCCACCTTCTGAGCCTAATATGCCAGATAACACCTGGAGGTAGTCTCATGCCTGGCACATTCATAACGTAGTTATTTAGCTTAATGGAAAATATGCACATTTGCATTTCTGTTTGCTTTTCAGAGGCAGCTTGGTTCTGTGTGATTGAAATCTCCATCTCAGTCAGTGAATAATAATGAAAACGAAAACTCAAAATCACAGAAAAATCAAGATCGGTAGAGCTTGTGCCAATGTACTTATTGCTGTTCTTTGAAATCATCACATGGTTGTTTAGAAAAAAAAAGACTACATTCACATTAATCTGTTGATTACAATGTTTTGGAACAAACATCAGATCTCAGGGACAACGATCACGCTGCTTTTCTCAACTGATATAGATGAATGTTCTAGGACTAAAAGTGTGTCATATTATTTGATGAAAATGGAGATTATCAACCTACATAGGGCTTAATTCAAAGACACCCCAAAAATCAAAGTGAAAAAAATATGTGGCAGGCTAGTCCATTTTGTAAAATTTCTTAGCAGCAACTCAAAATGATATTTAGTTGTTTGCCCATGTGCTTAAATCTGGCAATGTCAGATATATAGATGGTCTCCTGTGGGATCTCCTGGGGGACACCATGATGGGAAATGCCAAGCACTTAACGGTGCAGGGTAGTGGATCACCGACTGTGTCCTGAGGGACTCCTCCCAGGTCTGTATTAGGGTATAACTGAGTTCTTGGACAGTCTAAAGTGCAACCTGGTGGTGTTGGATGGACCAAAGCGTAATGTTGTAGAGGCGTTATATGGGACTTAGTCAGGTAATCCTAGAAGCCATTCAATGATATTAATTCCTTTATCCTTGAGGAACTATCTGCATCCACATGAGCCTGTTCATCGTTGTGCACCAGGGTCTGATAATAGATCCAAGGATTTCATCCCAATGCTAGTCCGGCAGTCCGGGTGTCATCATAAGTCTTGAGTAGAAGATACCGGTCCTACTCGTGGGTTAAGGACCTTCTATGGCCCTGTCCAGCCCTTCCACTGTGCTGGAATACACAACCAACCTTCTGGCAATGGCACATATGAGTATGTGTGGACCTCACAGTACCAAGGTACTGTACTGAGGTCACAGTACTAAGGTCAATACAGGTCAACACAGTCCTTCACTCTCAGACTGCTGGCTTACTTGTTGTTCGTAAGATATTTAAAAGTTAAATGGAAGGTATACACTTTCATACACCACTTTACATTTAATCATTAGTTATTATTAATCTTTGGGTCTCTTGTACAGCTTGTGTTTGGTCCTGTCTTTCTCCTCTCACCCGCAGCTAGTCACAGCAGATATAAGCCCTTCCCTGAGGCTGGTTCTTCTTCCTGTTAAAAGGAAGTTTTTCCTCCCACTGTCAGCAAAGTGCTTGCTCATAGGGGTTATCTGACTGTTGGGGTAAGACCTTGCAATATTGTAAAGTCTTACCCTTGCAACATAAAGTGCCCTGGGGCAACTGTTTTTGTGTTTTGGAGCTATATAAATAAAATGTAATTTCATTTCATTGAATTAAATTAAAAGAGAGCTTGGCTCAGCAAAGTCCCTTCCCAGCTTGTACTAAATCATGTAAACAGTTGCTTTCCTGGTTCTTCAAGTTATTGTTATCAAATGGAAAGTTGTGCAAATCTTCATCATCACATTCTGACAAGTTCTCGTTCCTTTTGCAACAGAATGCAACGTAAACCTGTGTCCTCCTCCTCCCACGTGCTTGCTGGGCTTCCAACTGAGCATTACCAATGGCACCTGTTGTCTATCCTACAACTGTGGTATGTCACTCTAATCCATCAGCCTGTGAATGGAAGTGAATGAATAAATGGATGGAGTCTAGTACAATGTAAACTACAACAGATCATCAATGCATATGTGTGAATGTTAACTAAACCCATGTCTCTTTGTGTCTGCAGTTCCTAAAGGTGTATGTGTCTATAACATGACTGAATACAAGGTAAGCACACAGTTCAAACTCTGGAAACAAGAAGTGGTTTTCCCTAATACACTAAACAAGAACCATCTGTTGTCCTGAATTATACACATAACAAAGTGCAGCATACTGCAGCATCCTGCACTTGATGTATGTATGACTTACATCAGTATATTCAACTTTTTAAACTGTGCCTGACTGAAAACTGAATGAAGCCCAGCTGTAAAGTTACAACAGTGAAAATTGTGTGAGGCTCTTTCGCTGGAATGTATGTATTCAGATGGATGGTTAGGTCTTCATTTCAATCGCAGCTATTGGAAAGCAAGTAAATCAGTTACATTTGTAGGCAAAACTTCACATGGAAGAGTGTCACAGCTGAACACACCAAGTAGCTTTAACGTGTATTCAGCCCTGCAGTTCAAAGTGATAGGGTTCTAATGTGCAGGTAGAAATAAACAGCAGCACGGAGACCGCATGAAGTGCTTATAGCTTGAGTTAATTTTACCGCACTTGTGGCGATGAAATCACCAGTCTCTCCTATTTGTTGGAAAAGTGTTTTTTTTATGTCAATTTTTATGTTCTTTATAGATCTCTATTACTCACTTCACTGATACGATCTTTGATTGGACTAGGGAGTGCTCAGTTGACATGTAAAACACCCCCTTATATATGTTATCTTTGACTGGTGTTTTAGATTTTGTCAAGCCAGCTAACTCTCTCTGTGCTGAACTTTGTTTTATACTCATCATTACGATAAGGCTTAAAATAGATATAGAGGTATGAAATATTCCTTGAAGCAATTAATATAATATATAACATACAATTCTTTAGCCTGGTACCAAGATCCCAACACCAGACACACTATCAGAACCCCCGCTGGAAGCACCAGAAGCACAATCAATTGTAGAACAAGCATCAGTAACAACAACAACACCATCAGGAGCTGGAGAAATATCAACAACGTCAGAGTCGTTTACACCCGGGCCCTGCCAGGAATGTTACTGTGGCCCCGAAATGGATCCTGTCACCAAGCTGAACATCGTTATCTGCAAACCTGTCGTCTGCAACGAAAACTGTTCTGCTGTAAGCTCATTCACATGCCAACTCGCACGACACATTCATTACATCATAAAGAGGAATCATCGCCCCACACTTCACACCAGCAAGCCAGCCTGAGCAAATCGCAGTATAAGGTCCAGAACAATAGCACCAAAAAACTAGAACCTTAGATGTGAATTGAAATGAACAGCTTTGTGAAACTTGGTTAAAAAAACTCCAAAACAAAACACTGAAGCAGAGCTATTCTTATTTTCTGCAATAGAAAATAATGTTCATTGCTGAAATGGTGTTGCTATGTTACATTAAACACAACTGTAGCTTCAAATAATGAGGCCACATATGTATGCACACGCAATCCTTCAGACTTCTCTAAACAGCATTTCTGCTATTTATTTTAGTAGTAACTCGCTATGATGTCACTGACATTGGATATCACTAATATCACTCAGGTGCACAACGTTTACTGGGCACATAGAAACACCACCCGTCTGTTGTTCAAATGTTTTCTTAATGAGGTGGAGCCGTCCAATAGAAAGTTGGCCTTTATACCTTTAAGGTGAGAGAAGAATTAAAAGTACGTTTCAGATAATGAACTAAATGTTATTAAGCACTGTGGATTTTGAAACGCTACTCTTTAAGAACTTTATGAAGGCATCATTAACAAATAAGTTAGCCTCTAAGTACATAAGTGTTTAACTTATCCTTTATATACTGGCTTTCTTCTTTCATTTTGTTGTGCAAATAGTAATGATGAAACCTTTTTAGCCCTTTACTGATTTCTTAGGTTTTTACATACTTGTCACACTTAGATGTTTAAGGTAGTCAAATACATTTTTAAATTAGATAAAAATAACTTAAGTAAATATTAAATACAGTTTTTCAATAATGAAAAGAAAAGAATGCCTGACGATGCTAAAAAGTCATTGGCCCTTCAACCTACTAACTGGCTGTGCCCCCTTAGCAACAACTGTATTCAAGCATTTGTGATAAGTGGTCCTTCACATGCAGACATGTTTTAATTCAGCCACAGTGAAGCATATTCCAGCATCCCCAGGTCTACACAAACACACACATACTTCTTTCCTTACAAAGCTCTCTCACTCTTCATATCTCACTCTTTCGCAGGGTTATGAATATCAGACTGAACCAGGAAAGTGTTGTGGAACATGTGTTCAGATGGACTGTATTTTCACCACACCTGACAACGTGACGGTGCATGTTATTGAGGTCAGTACTGCAGCCAACAGCGAATAAATGCTAGCATTAGAAGCACCACAGCAGGACTCCTTTCTTTTTCGTTCTTAAAAACTAATCAGCAATTTAGGACCTAAAAAACAAAAGCTTATAAATTCAAAGCCAAAAAAGTCTTTTTGAAATGAGATGACACACAGGTACCCTGTGTTTTGAGCCAGAATTGCTGTTTTACATGGTTTTACAGGTCAACAGCTCTTACACACCTCCTAATGACAAATGTGTGCAATATACCTGTGAGAAGCTCAACGGACAGCTTGTTACCAAGGAAACCAAGGCTACTTGTCCTCCCTTTAACCCCTTGGACTGTGAACCTGTGAGTTTATTAGACTTTTACAGATCAGATTGGTGGATTTTGCATTTTACTGCTGAATATTTCACACAACATGAAATGTCTTCCTCCTCCAGGGCACTGAAACAACAGATGCCAGTGGGTGCTGCCCAACCTGTAAGCCATCAAACTAAATAACTAAATACATGTTAAGAACAAAGTTTAAAAATGTGCCTCACGTGAGTGTGCAACTGTTGTTATATGTTCCAGGCAATATAAGTCTGTGTAAGACCCAGAAGGAGCAGAGAATCCTTGAACTGAACAACTGCAAGAGCGCACAGCCAGTTAACATCACATATTGCGCTGGACACTGTGACAGTTTCTCCATGTGAGTCTATTATTTGAAATTTAACCGAGAGCGCCTTCATTTCCCTTAACTGGCTGCTACATGTTCACTGTTTTCATTGCATACCAAAGAATACACTATTATTTATCTGCTGTAGGCAAACTCATGAATAATGAATAAGAACTAGTATATATGAGTGCAACAATAAAGTAATGATCATCTTTAAACATCACCCACTCAGGATTAGGCATTGTACAGAACATTCAGATTTTTCTGTTGATTAGTTACTGTAACTAGTGCAGACTTCATTAACTGGTCTTTCTCTGTGTGTGTTCAGGTACTCTATGGAAGCCAACACAATGGTACACAATTGCGAGTGCTGCCAAGAAGCCACCACAAGTGTGGAGCAGGTGGAGCTTACCTGTGCTGATGGGTCTAAGCTGCAGCACAGCTACACCATGGTTCAGTCATGCCAGTGCAGCAAAACAGAATGCGTGGAAGGGACAACGCCCAAACCACAGCGCCGCAGGAGACGCTGATCATCAGTAACTTAAATGCTTTACAATGGCTCGACCACCTCGACACTGAGTGTGCCTCATTTTCTTATCTCTGGTTAAACAAATGCTCCTTTTCTGTATCACAACATACCACTGTGATGTAAACTGTCTTTTCTTGGTGATGAACATTAAAGTCTTTCTGCAACATGAACATTTACACCAAGTCTTTGTGGGGATTGAACATAAAAGTTTGAAAAACATGGAGGTTTAAGACTTTTTGAAGACAAATTTGACATTGCGAAGGGAACAATCTTACAGAAATGTTATATTCCATTTCCATTACATCTGCTATCGGCTGGCTTCTAAATCACCTTCTCACTTAAAAACATTCAATTCAATTCAATTTTATTTATATAGCGCCGAATCACAACAAAGGTCGCCTCAAGGCGCTTCATAGGTAGCAAAAACATGTGCACTACTTGTTCTTGTCTAGTGACATGTGACTGCAATTCATGCTGAATCATAAATATTCTGAATATTCTGAAATCAGTAAACACCAATGGAATACCAAAGTTCCTGGACTGAAAGATGTGTATTACACTGAGATAACAGAATCACATGACACCACTGCACTTTCAACATTAAGAGTTTTGCAGACTGACAGTCTCATGGAGAAGAACTTTGGCAGACAAAATGTTGGCAGGTTACAGGTGTGAATAGAAGACTTAAGATTAGAATATACAGTCACCAAGGAGCATTGTGGGTCTTAAAACCTCTGCAGATGTCATACTGTTGTCCTCCATTCAGATATCAGTAGCAAAGTGACATCTTCAAACTCATTTGGAAGGTAACTGCACATAAAACCTTCATGTCCTGACTTAGTGATGGTAAACCTATATTAACTTTGTTAGAAATGACTCACAGTGGACAAAAGAGTTCTTCTAACCAGGGTAGTCATTCACTCATTATTATTACTGCATACATTTCTCTATATATACACAATGAATAATTTGAAATGCACTACACACTTTACAGATACCAATAATACAGGAGGTTGTGATTTGCTGCAGTTATGGCAGGTGCAAAACAAACTGTTTACAAAAGCATCAACAGAAATATTTGGTGCACTGTGAAAATCCAATCCTGTGATTAGAGGGTAGAACACCCACTGAGTGGCTATACCAAAATGACTGTCAGAACTTGGGAGCAGAGTTGTGTTTAAGCTCTAGGGACCTTATTTGAACTGGAAACAAAGCTCTTTTGGGAACTCGGCTGCTGCTGCAGTGTGTGAGAGTATATTACTGTGGGAGGACTATAAACATGTCTATAAGAGAAGGGGTGGAGCTCTGTATATAGACTACTTTCACTGTGAATGCATGCATCTGTTAGCATGTCTGGTATCAGACTGTCTTGTATAGTTAGAGCTCCTCAGCCATCTGCAGCAGAGAGTTGATGGCAGCATCCTTGTTGCCTTGCTGTGCGTCCAGTACAGTGCGAACCACCTCTTTATCCAGGTTGGGGAACATGTCCTGCAGAGCCTTAAGGTCCTGCTCAGTGCATGGTAGGCCCTGGTTCCCAATTGCTGGCATGGTAGTTGGCACTGCCATAGGCATCATGCCCTGGTTGTAGACCGCAGGAACTCCTAGGAACACAGATGACACTGCTTATACAAGAACCAGCTTTTAACTTATTAGATACAAGGTTTCACTGACTGACCTGTGATGGGCACGTATCCTACTCCTTGTTGATATACAGATGGCATAAAGACGACAGGCTGAGTCATCATTCCTGCTGGTAAAGACTGGCACAAAGACAGGGTTAACAATTTCACTTCATGGAAATAAATGAAACAGAAATGAAAGATGGTTTTCAAGATATTTCCTGACAGTGAAGCAACACTTGATCATTTTGAAAGCCTTTTCCTTAAAACTAAATCAAAATGAATAATAGATATTACAGGCTATCATGTTCCAAGCTTTCAAGATTAGTTTTGTTACACTATACAAAACAATTTATGGATACTTTGTCATTGTCCAAATACTTCCGGGAATAATAAACCGACTGTGGATCCATAGTAACAGCATAACCAAAACTCAATCTGTGATTTAACACACAGATGTGTGATGCACTTTCCATCTTATCTGATGAAGGGTGCGTGTAAATGTCCTCACAGCAAAAGACATAACCAGGTTGATCATGCCCTCCTTGTCGTCACCCTGCCGTCCACTCAGGCTGAACCACTCATCCACCACTCTGCCCTCCCTTAGGCCTTCAGGGATGGTGACATGTGTCCATGCTATCCTGTCATCCATAGAAAATGCTCTCTGTACATCAACACATGGAAACAATTATCAGGTCAGTGGATAAATGCAAATGTATACTGCTGGATCATTAACAGCAGAGTTCAAATTCAACGGTTTCTTCATTTGTAAGGCTTTAAGACAAGGAAATTACCAGAGTATGAAAACAATTCACACAACAGTTCAGCTCAGAATATAAGATGTGACCAAAACGTTCTGGGAAGAGGCCCATAACAAACAGCTTGCCTGATTTAAATTTAGCCGTCTCTCCTTCAAGCTTGTTTGGCACCAAATATCAACAACAGTTTAAGGCACCTTATACTGTAAGGCAGGGCTGCCCAATCCCAGTCCTCGAGAGCTACTATCCTGCAGCTTTTAGATGCATCCCTACTCCAACACAGCTGAATCAAATGGTTTGATTACCTCTTCAGCATGCCATCGTGTTTGGCAAAGGCCTGATAACAAGCCATTCATTTGATTCAGGTGTGTGGGAACAAGGATGCATCTAAAAGCTGCAGGACGGTAGCTCTCGAGGACCGGGATTGGGCACCCCTGCTGTAAGGTAAAGACCCTACAAGAAAACCCAACGACTAGACAACCGCTTATGAGCGAGCACTTGGTTTTTCCTTGGTGAAGGAAAAACTCCCTTTTAACACAAAGAAACCTCCAGCAGAACTAGGCTCAGTGAGGGGCAGCCATCGTTAAAAAATTAATTAATTAAAAGAAAAACTGCCAGTCACTGATGAGCTGATGTAATTTCACCATAGACCTCAACCTCAAGCAGATAAACTTTCAACTTCTGTTTCAAATTGACTACATTTTGAGATAATGGATCATAACTGGCGGTGAGAGTGGGGTCTCTTGTTAGTGCCAAGCAGTTTGGAGAACATCCAGCACGTATTTCAGAAGAACAAAAAAAGAAGTACAAGAACAAGTACAAAGGGACATAACAGGACTTCCCCCGAGAGATCTAAAAGGTAAGAGTCATGCTGAAGATGGTCCAGAGGCGCATTAGAACAGGATCTTTAGATTTTGTAGGCCTTTTCCCTGAACCTTATGATTACACCCTATATCATCAATAAATATGCACTGTTGATAGAGACAGAATGTAAGAAAACATAGTTTCAACTGTAGTTTCATTTACTTTGTCCATCCTTGACAACACATTTCCTCATTTGAAGGGTGAAACTACAGAAACAAGGAGCTAGGAGAATTGTAATAGCACTGACACGGCATTATGTCCAGGAATACTATGCAAATAAAATCTAAGCATAAAAGCAGTCCAGATAGTTTTCCCCTGGAAATCTTAAGTAAAAAAATTACTGCTTAACAAATAACCTTGTAACTTTTTAGTAGCGTTCACAATACTGTCACATAATAAAACTGAAAAAAATATTAGGGTTATTCAAAAGTAATTTCCATCCACCATTTCACCCCCCTGACATACGTAGAGCTAGAGGAGTATTCCTGTAACCTCCACAGAGCTGTGTTTACTTGGCTAGCACATTACCAACTGCTAACCTCCACCTTTGTAGCCTGCTCGTACTCAACAATGTGTTTCTGCCTCCAAGTGGTAAAAGACAAACAATTTCTTTCACCTTTAGAAGGAAGAGTTTTCTTGCATATTTTGTATAGTACTGTGCTTTATTGGAGGATGTTGAAGTAGCTGTTTTTAAATCGCATTGCATTGGATTTTCTCTTACAAATGCAGTTTGTTTTTTGGATGATACCGTACAGGTGCACCAGTGGATGACCTATTATGTTTTTCTTATAAAAAAAGTAAAACACCCAGCACGCCCCTGCGGGCGGTTTATCCTTCAAGCTCGGGTCCTCTACCAGAGGCCTGGGAGCTTGAGGGTCCTGCGCAGTATCTTAGCTGTTCCCAGGACTGCGCTCTTCTGGACAGAGATCTCCGATGTTGTTCCTGGGATCTGCTGGAGCCACTCGCCTAGCTTGGGAGTCACCGCACCTAGTGCTCCGATTACCACGGGGACCACCGTTACCTTCACCCTCCACATCCTCTCGAGCTCTTCTCTGAGCCCTTGGTATTTCTCCAGCTTCTCGTGTTCCTTCTTCCTGATATTGCTGTCATTCGGAACCGCTACATCGATCACTACGGCCGTCTTCTTCTGTTTGTCTACCACCACTATGTCCGGTTGGTTAGCCACCACCATTTTGTCCGTCTGTATCTGGAAGTCCCACAGGATCTTAGCTCGGTCATTCTTCACCACCCTTGGGGGCATCTCCCATTTTGACCTCGGGACTTCCAGGTTATACTCGGCACAGATGTTCCTGTACACTATGCCGGCCACTTGGTTATGGCGTTCCATGTATGCCTTGCCTGCTAGCATCTTGCACCCTGCTGTTATGTGCTGGATTGTCTCTGGGGCATCTTTACACAGACTGCACCTGGGGTCTTGCCTGGTGTGATAGACCCCAGCCTCTATGGATCTTGTGCTCAGAGCTTGTTCTTGTGCTGCCATGATTAGTGCCTCTGTGCTGTCTTTCAGTCCAGCTTTGTCCAGCCACTGGTAGGATTTCTGGATATCAGCCACCTCCTCTATCTGCCGGTGGTACATACCGTGCAGGGGCCTGTCCTTCCATGATGGTTCCTCGTCTCCCTCCTCTTTCTTGGGTTTCTGCTGCCTGAGGTATTCACTGAGCACTCGGTCAGTTGGGGCCATCTTCCCAATGTATTCTTGGATGTTCGTTGTCTCATCCTGGACTGTGGTGCTGACACTCACCAGTCCCCGGCCCCCTTCCTTCCGCTTAGCGTACAGCCTCAGGGTGCTGGACTTGGGGTGAAACCCTCCATGCATGGTAAGGAGCTTTCTTGTCTTTATGTCAGTGGCTTCTATCTCCTCCTTTGGCCAGCCTATTACCCCAGCAGGGTACCTGATCACGGGCAGGGCGTGCGTGTTGATGCCCCGGATCTTGTTCTTACCGTTCAGCTGACTCCTCAGGACTTGCCTGACCCTCTGCAGGTACTTGGTGGTTGCAGCTTTTCTAGCGGCCTCTTCATGGTTCCCATTTGCCTGCGGGATCCCCAGGTACTTGTAACTGTCCTCTATGTCTGCAATGTTGCCTTCTGGTAGTTCAATCCCCTCAGTTCTGACTACCTTCCCTCTCTTTGTTACCATCCGACTACACTTCTCCAGTCCGAACGACATTCCAATGTCATTGCTGTATAGCCTGGTAGTGTGGATCAGTGAATCGATGTCTCGTTCACTCTTGGCATACAGCTTGATGTCATCCATGTACAGGAGGTGGCTGACAACTGCTCCGTTCCGTAGTCGGTATCCGTAGCCAGTCTTGTTAATGATCTCACTGAGGGGGTTCAGGCCTATGCAGAACAGCAGTGGGGACAGAGCATCTCCTTGGTAGATCCCGCACTTGATGGTGACTTGTGCTATGGGCTTGGAGTTGGCCTCTAGTGTTGTACGCCACATCCCCATTGAGTTCCTGATGAAGGCTCTTAGGGTCCCATTGATCTTGTACAATTCTAGGCATTCCAGTATCCAGCTGTGGGGCATTGAGTCATAGGCCTTCTTGTAATCAATCCAGGCAGTGCACAGGTTGGTCAGTCTGGTCTTGCAGTCTCGGCTGACTGTTCTGTCTACCAGTAGCTGGTGTTTTGCGCCTCTGGTATTCTTGCCAATTCCTTTCTGTGTCCCGCTCATGTATTGACCCATGTGCCTGTTCATCTTAGCCGATATGATGCCTGACAGGAGCTTCCATGTAGTACTGAGGCAGGTTATTGGTCGGTAGTTGGAGGGGACCGGTCCCTTCTTGGGGTCCTTGGGGATCAGGACCGTCCGGCCTTCGGTTAGCCATTCCGGGTGTCTCTCGTTAACTAGCAGCTGGTTCATTTGTGCTGCCAGACGCTCGTGGAGTGCAGTCAGCTTCTTCAGCCAGTAGGCGTGAACCATGTCGGGCCCTGGTGCTGTCCAACTCTTCATACTGGAGACCCTTTCTTGGATATCTGCCACTGTGATGGTTACTGGACCCTGTTCAGGGAGGTCGCTGTGGTCTGCCCTCAGATCCTCTAGCCACTGAGCATTGCCGTTATGGGTTGCATCCTTCTCCCATATGCTCTTCCAGTATTGCTCCGTCTCCAGCCTTGGTGGTGCTGTTCTCTTATTGTTCCCTTGCCACTGAGAGTACACCTTTGCTGGTTCTGTGGAGAACAGCTGGTTTATTCTCCTGCCTTCTATCTCTCTGGTGTAACTCCTCAAGCGGCTGGCCAAGGCTGTGAGTCTTTGCTTGGCAGTTTCCAAGGCCTCAGGTATGGACAGCTTGCTGTATTTCTTAGGCACCTTATTTGTCGCACCTTGCTGCAACTCCGTTAGTTGGCTAACCTCCCTCCGTGCTACTTTGATCTTATATATATATATATATATATATATATATATATATGGCTTTAGGTTTGATAGGGACAATGAGGGAAAGAGAGAGGGGAAGACATGCAGCAGAGGGTCTCAGGTCGGACTCGAACCTGGTCTGGCCGCTCCCAGCTTTGCTGCATATGCTCCCCTGCTCATTCCAGTGAGCTAAACCGATGCCCGACCCATTATGTTGTTCTAATTGTGTTCCATCTTCTTCTTATATTCCTCCTATTTTCTCCCCGCTTCTTTTTTCTTTCTGTCCTTTTGTTTTTTTCCTCTGACTGTCAGCTCTGTTATTGCCATATTTCACAGCTTTTGGCCATACTACCTTGAGCATGCCCAATCTCATCTGATCTCGGAAGCTAAGCAGGGTCAGACTAGGTTAACAGCCTGAGCATACCAGGTATGTATGCTTGGCTCATCTACTAACCTGAAAGGTTGGTGGTTTAATCCCTAGCTGCTCCAATCTGCATGGCAAATATCCTTGGGCAAGATACTAACCGCAAGTTGCCCTCCAATGTAACAGTTTGTAACAGTTTGTAACAGTTTGTAACAGTCACACCCACATCAGAGTGTGACTGTTACAAAGCACTTAAGATTAAAAAAGTGCTTCTATGAACGGATGAATAGAAACATGTTTTAAACCGCTTTGAGTACTCAGGTAGAGTAGAAAAGTGCTATATAAGAACCAGTCCACTTACTTGCACAATATGATAATGTTAAAATGAAACAGACAAATGGATAAAATGAAAAAAAAGAAGAAAACAAAGAAGAAGACCCTATAGAGTTAATCTTTGAAAAGCTGTGCCCATGTCTAACCATTCAGAAGAGAAGCTCTGTGACCTCCTCACCTCATCAAAGATCTCCAAGTAGAAAGAGTCAACCCCAGGAGGCACCGTGCACTGGATCACCTTGTTCCAGCGTGGGTTTTTGGCTCCATTATGAGCAGTTGGTGTCTCATAGACAGCATAGCCCAGTCTGATCCTACAGTATGGATCCATTCGGGTCATACCATAGTTTTTAGCCAGTTTGGCCTACACAATAAAACAAGACAGGTGGCTTCAATTAACTGATTAATTTAAGATTTGTGTATTACAGTATAGCTAGCACGTGTACTCCTGTGTTTAATCTAAGTTACACACAAAAACATAAACACTAACTAAAACTTAGTTTAGTTTATCAAGATCCCCATTAGCTCCTGTAATAGCAGAAGCTACTCTTCCTGGGGTCTGAGGAACTTTTTAACCAAAAGGTTTTTCAGACATAAAACATGAACTACATGAAAGACAAAAAAGATTTCCACGCCACCACTGGGTTAGTGAACTGACCTCTGCATTAGACTAGTTCAACAAGGAGGAAACAAAATAAACCTGTCTGTTAACTAGCACATAGAATATGGATGAAGATCCAAAAAAATAACAGTTTGTTATAAATAGGGATGGGTATCGAAAACCGGTTCTTGTTGAGAACCGGTTCCCACTGTTTCAAATCCTTGGAAGTGTTTGCCATTTTTGCAAACGATTCCAGTCGCCCCGAATGACGTCACCACGTCGCGGAGCGTCATTTACCCGGCAGGAAACACGGCGCCAGCGGCTCAAATGCTCAAAAGTTTGGTTATACTTTACGAGAACGGATGACAACAGGGCAACTTGCAATACTTGCAAAGTAGATACTTCATTTAAGGGAGGAAACACTACGAATATGCAAAAGCATTTGCTCACAAAACACGCGATGACCTTAAAGGAATGTCGTGTTTTTAATTCCGCTCCGGACTCGTGAATCTCAACCCAGCAGCAGCGGTAATGTTTGCACGTCCTCTCCCGTTAATGCGGCAGGTAAATAATCAACAACAGTGCATATTATGTTAGCGCGATCTGCCTTATTACAAACCTGCCATTACTGTGCATTTAGTGACCATGATGAGACAGAGTCTGGCTCAGATGCTGGCAGTTCTCGCTGCAGTCTACCGGTAGCGTCTCCTTTCAGGCCAGGATAGACGAATGTCACCGAGCAGTGACTCAGTTTGTGGTCAAAGGCTTGCACCCGTTTGCCACAGCAGATGCCCCCGATTTCACTTTGGTAAGTGAATGTGTTTAATTGTAGGCAGGGACATTACTGGATATTCTTGTGTAATTGCTACAGAATAATTTATGTTACACTTTGTTATTGCTACAGAAGAATATTTATTTTATTATTTTACATTTACATTTTTTTTCCTGGGGACCCTGTGACACCCCATTGAAGAGCCGTAGGCTGGATCTCTTAAGATCTCACTGTTGGGTTTGTAAGGCCATGTTACTCCTAAATTTGTCTCTTGTTCAAAGAGAAGATAAAAAACAAAGTTCTAAGCTAATTGACTTTAGTGTTCTCCTTTTTTAAAAATAAGAATCGATAAGAGAATCGATAAAGAATCGAATCGTTAAACAGAATTGAAAATGGAATCGGAATCGTTAAAATCTTATCAATACCCATCCCTAGTTATAAAGAATCTGTGGCACTTTTGCTATAATGACTTTTCAGTTAAAATTTAGAACTTAACAAACTAAACAAGAAGCTTTTATGTGTAACATAAAAGAACAAGCTGTTGGTGTGTATATTTTATCCACAATGGTACAAATACTGAAATGACATCCAGTTGTACTTCTAATAGTGAAGCTGTGCTCACCTGGACCACTGTAATGCTAAGTCGTCCTACAGTGCTTATGGAGCCTCCATACTGCAGCTGCCTGGCTGCCTGCGCATCCAGCTGGACCTGCTGCTGCTGCTGAGTGGGAGTGATTCGCAGAAAATCCTGTGGAAGCTCCCCAATATACACCTGAAAGCAAAAAACTGGTTTAAGTTTTACCCAGAAAAACCAGCATAAAGGGGGCTGGAGGAAGAGAGGATTGCTTGGTGCTGTACTAAGAGAGATACTAATTCATGCAAATTATTTAACATTGTATGTATTTTTTGAGAGAGAGAAAAGAACAAAATACAATCTATGGAAGAGAGAAACCAAAAGTTACTGACATGCAGTATGTAGTATTGCCATATAACTTAAATATGGGATAAATGAAGTGCTTATTGAAACTAAGATGAAGGCGAAGAGGAGAACAAGTGGAAAACAAATGAAGTACTCTAGCAGGGTGATCCAACCCTGACTACAAACTCAGAGCTGGTTCCACAGGAGAGGGTCAAGTAAGCTAGAAGCTCTCCCCCATTTCTACTTTTGAAATCTCTCAGAACCACAAATAAGGAGAGGAAAGTGCTCTATTGAGAAAATATAGTATTATGAGGTCTTTATAGAGTATATTCATTCAGGTCTTTGTATGTAAATGTGAAAAATATATATACCGTATTTACCGCACTATAAGGCGCACGTAAAATCCTTAAATCTTCACAAAAATCGACAGTGCGCCTTATAATCTGGTGCGCCTTATGGATGAATTTTGGTTTGTGCTTACTGACCTTGAACCGGTTTTATGTGGCACACTGTGCTCAAAAATCTGTCAAAATTTTTTTTAGAGGACCGTTGCCAGGAGCCTCGCAGAGTAATACGTACTGTGCTTCAACACAACATTCCCGTGTTGTGTGTGTATAACGACTCCAAAATGGCATATTTAAGCGTATTTTAACCTTCGAGCAATTAGTTATGCAGAAGAAAATGGAAATAGAGCAGCTGTGACATAATTCGGCATTAATGAGTCGATGGTGCGCAAGTGGAGGAAGCAAGAAGATGACCTAAAACAAGTAAAGAAGACCAAAAGGAGTTTCCGAGGGAACACGGCGCGATGGCCGCAGTTAGAGGACAAAATTGAACAGTGGGTTATTGAACAGAGAACAGCAGGCAGAAGTGTCTCTACAGTCTCTATTCGACTCAAGGCAACAGCGGCAGCACATGACATGCAGATCAGCGACTTTCGAGGGGGACCTTCTTGGTGCTTCCGTTTGATGAAAAGGCATAATCTCTCAATCCGCACAAGAACTACCATCTCACAGCAACTGCCAAACGATTACAAAGAAAAGTTGGCCATTTTCAGCACCTACTGCCAGAATGAGATCACTGAAAAGAAGATCCGGCCAGAACACATCACTAGCATGGACGAGGTCCTCCTCACCTTTGACATCCCCGTGAACCGTACTGTTGAGAAAACAGGGACCAGTACGGTATCTATATGCACCACAGGGAACGAGAAGTCATCCTTCACTGTAGTTCTGGGCTGCCAAGCTAATGGCCAGAAACTACCACCCATGGTCATTTTCAAGAGGAAGACTTTACCAAAAGAAAAGTTTCCGGCCGGCGTCATCGTCAAGGCTAACTCAAAGGGCTGGATGGACGAGGAGAAGATGAGCGAGTGTTTGAGTTCATGTCAAGAGACCGGGTGGCTTTTTCCACAAATCTCCGTCTCTTTTGATCTACGACTCCATGCGCGCCCATCTCACCGAGGCTGTCAAAACCCAAGTGAAGCAAACTAATTCGGAGCTTGCCGTCATTCCGGGTGGATTAACCAAAGAACTCCAACCACTAGATATTGGTTGTTCAAAGTTAAATTACGAGCTGCGTGGGAGCATTGGATGACAGAAGGCGAACACACATTCACCAAAACAGGGAGGCAACGCCGAGCAAGTTACGCCGCTACCTGCCAATGGATCGTGGATGCTTGGGCTAAGGTATCATTCATTCATTCATTCATTTATTTGTTCATTTTCAGGCACAACAAATACCTTTATTGAACATAAAATGCACAAAACATCAGTCTCAAGTGTCGTCCGAGCTTTCACGAAGGCTGGAATAATCACTGAACAGCTAAGTAACAGCAACAAGACTGATTCAGACAATAATGAGAGGGATCCGGGCATGCTTGATGCTGAAATTGCCCAGCTGTTTACCGTAACTCAGACACGGAAGGTGAAGAGTTTGAGGGAATTGTGGAAGTTGAATGTACTGGAAAAAGTAAGTGTATTTTTCAATATTTAATGTGTTACAGCTTAACAGTGTTAAGAGTTACTGTGAATGAGCTTAATAAAGGTCAAGTTATCTGACTGTTTTGTTTGTCTTAATGCGTCATATAATACGATGCGCCTTATGTATGAAAACAGAGCCAGTCTTCAACAGTGCGCTTTATAATCTGGTGCGCCTTATAGTGCGGTAAATATGGTACTGTAACCTTATTTTGGGGCAAAGTCAATAAATATTTGAAGCAGTTTTTATCTTATTTGACTGGTGATGTACTAGTGACGACAGAAACGTAAGTTAATTTAGATAATGCTTCAAAAGTACTACCCGAAAAAGTCCCCAGAGGTATTTCTAGGTTACTGCAAGAGTCCCGTCTACAAGCAGGACTTCGGTTAACGTTACATTCTTAGACACCCGTATTCAAATGAGGGTTGGTGGACTTAATCGTGTTTTACATATCAGCATGCTAATTTGAACTCTAACTAGCAGGTACAACCTACAGTCAATTAAGTGAGTCATGATGAGACTTTTGGTTTTTTGGTTTGGTTTGGGGGTTTTTTAACTTTTGTTGAAATTGTTTGAGAGGTGTTGATTTATATGTATGGCTCACTTGGAAGACATCTTGGTGATGCTGCTGAATTTTAGTTAGCTACACTTAGGTCCATCACTTGTTGTAGAGAGACTCAGTTTTTGTAGTTATCTAGACCACTACAGTTGAAAATCCTTTCAATCAATGAATGACAATCAATGACATGCGTGATGTCACAAACATCACCACATGCTTTAGTTTGTTTGTTCTGAATAATAGCCTCGTGACAGCCTTCCTTGCTGTCATCTGACATCTCTTGGGTTTCATATTCACAATTACAGTGAAAAGTTACAGAATACAAAATTCTTCACTCTGAATCAACTTCAGATATCATGGCTGCTTTATTTGTCACGTAATAACAATGCAACAGGACCCATTTAACCTGTCTAAACAATTAATTCCAAAATTTTTGGTAAAAACTCCAGAATTAAAACTTAAGGTATGCATTCTGATCACATATTGTCCGATTTAAAATCCAATGTGGTGGTTTACAGACAGAAAACTTTGTCCAACAAATTCTAACTATATAATGACGGATCTTTTTACTGCTCTGACCAATCCAAATGAATTCACTCAGTGGGTGCAAATGCTGCTAGCAGTGTTCAAGCATGAGTCTTTTTCCCCAGTCATTACAGCCGACTATATCTCTCACTTTCTGTCTTCCACGAGTGAAACTGTACAAGAGAGAAGGAGCAAAGAATGTAGCATTAAAAAACTGCAAGACATAGTGGGGTGAATCAGTTTGTCTTCATCTACCCGAATAAACACAGAAAATGATGCGAAACTTATTGTCGCTAAGAGCAGGACTTTTTAGGATTTTGTGAGTTTAAAAGACGTAAACCATGCCTTTAATATGTTTATCTAGCCTTTCTTCCAACATTTTAACGTAATGCTAGCACGTGGAAAATATTGGACGTGAACACCGTTTTGCTCAAGTCTCAGAACTTCATTAACTTGTAATTAGTCGGTTTCTGAGTAATCATTAGATCAGCTCACCACAAATCAAAGGCTTAATTTTTTCTGACTCTTTGTAATCACAAAACATCCGGGGTCCTCTAAGCAGCAACACAGAAACTGGAATTCAGCTTCCCAGATCTGAAGCACGGGAGTGAAACTGTTCTTTATCGTTTGTTGTGTAACACGGAACACATCAGTGTTGCTATCCTGGCAGCTTAATCCTTGAGTTGCTATTAGCTACCTAAGCTAACGCTTATCCGTTAATTACTTTCGTCGACGTTTTGAATGAGGGGTATTGAATGCTAAGCTAGTGTCCGTGCTGTACAACTCTTTCTTGATCATTTAATGAACCAGAACTACAATCCAGAGCAACGCCTAGCTGTGTGCGTGCCAGTGCGAACAAACTAGACAAACACCGAGGTCGCTACCTGTCCCCTCTGGGTGCTGATGGTAGTTGCCATGTCGTCTCCTCTTTATCGGGATTTTCTATTTTTTCTTAAATCACAAGCTTGCGGCGTTGAAAAACAAAACAACATATACTGTCCACTACAACGGATGTTTACCCTTCGAAAGACCTCCTCTTCCTGCTTGTTTTTTTATATATGTCATGTGACAACCAGTGTTACAGTGCTTTACCGCCACCTACTGCGTTGGAGTGGGCAATAGACCCACTCTAGCCAAACCACCTTCAAGATTTTTCAGTTACTACAGAAGGTGAAGAGTCACACCTGATCCACAAATGAATGGAATGCATTCAGTGGCGGTCCAAGGCTGTTTGGCGACCTGGGCGAGCACCCCCCCCCCCCCCCCCCCCCAATAACAAACAGCAAACGACTAACAAACAGCCATCATAATTCATCATACAATGAGAATAGGACAAATCAACAATTGACACTGACTAATTAATATTGTGCTGAACACAGTCCAAAAGATTCAGTAAGCTACAAAGGAAAGTGGCAAACAAACGTAAACAAAAGTTTTCACTATCACTACTAATTTTTTTTTTTCACTATCACTACTAATTAATGTTATCTTCTTGTATCCCTGTTGTGGCCAGTGCTATCCTCTATGTTGTTGCATGCTGGGGCAGCAGGTTGAGGGTCACAGATGCCAACAGACTAAATAAACTGATCCACAATGCCGGTAATGTTGTGGGGATGGAGCTGGACTCTGTTAGGGTGGTGTCTGAGAGGCGAATGTTGTCCAAGATAAGGATAATCATGGATAATACCTCCCACCCATTCCATGAAGGCTTGGCTACTCACAGGAGCACGTCCAGTGAGAGACTGAGATTACCAAAAAGCACCACTGACCGACACAGGAAATCATTCCTGCCCGTGGCCATCTCCCTGTACCACTCCTCCATCTAATGCACTGTAAACACTGCAAAAGATACACTTTTTATACACGTTCTTTTCTATTCTGTAATATTCTTGTAAATTTTCTTGATATTTATTTATAATCACCTCTGTTAATCCTTGATATTTATAATTGAGTGATCTGTATATATTAGTGCTATTTCTTAAATGTGTAAAATCTGTAACATAATGTATTGTTTGGAGTTTAGTCTGTTACTGTTGCTATTTCTACAATTTCTTCTTGGAGTAATTGTAACCCACATAATTTCCTTAGGGATTAATAAAGTATTCCGATTCTGATTCTGATTGTTTCAGGATAGATGACCTGCCATTATCCAATGACACATCTGCTTACCTGTATCTTTTGCTCGTTTCTCCTCCTCTTCTTTTCTCTTTTTTCTAAACTGAGAACCTGATGGCTTTGAACTTTTCTTGTCCATTTTCCATTGGTTTTAATTTTGCACTCCAGTATGAACACCCATCCCACAACCCGAGGATCACCACAACATGACCTTATAAATCTAAACCTTAGTTCACAGATTTGCTTTGTTAAGGGTTTATTTCTGGGATTTCGCACAACCCAGGATTCAAATCATGAATACATTATGGGCTTGGATTTATAACATTGGTAAATGGTAAATGGCCTGCATTTGTATAGCGCTTTTCTAGTCCATAGGACCCCAAAGCGCTTTACACTACATTCAGTCATTCACCCATTCACACACACATTCACACACTGGCGATAGCAAGCTACATTGTAGCCACAGCCACCCTGAGGCGCACTGACAGAGGCGAGGCTGCCGGACACAGGCGCCACCAGGCCCTCTGACCACCACCAGTAGGCAAACATGGGGTTAGTATCTTAGCCCAAGGATATTTGGCATGCAGCCAGGATGCAGCCTGGGGTCGAACCACCGACCTTCTGATTAGCTGATTAGAGCCCATTTAATTCATAACATTATGAATGAAATGGGCTCTATTTGGAAGCAGCCGGTCCATATATATAAAACACCCAGCACGCCCCTGCGGGCGGTTTATCCTTCAAGCTCGGGTCCTCTACCAGAGGCCTGGGAGCTTGAGGGTCCTGCGCAGTATCTTAGCTGTTCCCAGGACTGCGCTCTTCTGGACAGAGATCTCCGATGTTGTTCCCGGGATCTGCTGGAGCCACTCGCCTAGCTTGGGAGTCACCGCACCTAGTGCTCCGATTACCACGGGGACCACCGTCACCTTCACCCTCCACATCCTCTCGAGCTCTTCTCTGAGCCCTTGGTATTTCTCCAGCTTCTCGTGTTCCTTCTTCCTGATATTGCTGTCATTCGGAACCGCTACATCGATCACTACGGCCGTCTTCTTCTGTTTGTCTACCACCACTATGTCCGGTTGGTTAGCCACCACCATTTTGTCCGTCTGTATCTGGAAGTCCCACAGGATCTTAGCTCGGTCATTCTCCACCACCCTTGGGGGCATCTCCCATTTTGACCTCGGGACTTCCAGGTTATACTCGGCACAGATGTTCCTGTACACTATGCCGGCCACTTGGTTATGGCGTTCCATGTATGCCTTGCCTGCTAGCATCTTGCACCCTGCTGTTATGTGCTGGATTGTCTCTGGGGCATCTTTACACAGCCTGCACCTGGGGTCTTGCCTGGTGTGATAGACCCCAGCCTCTATGGATCTTGTGCTCAGAGCTTGTTCTTGTGCTGCCATGATTAGTGCCTCTGTGCTGTCTTTCAGTCCAGCTTTGTCCAGCCACTGGTAGGATTTCTGGATATCAGCCACCTCCTCTATCTGCCGGTGGTACATACCGTGCAGGGGCCTGTCCTTCCATGATGGTTCCTCGTCTCCCTCCTCTTTCTTGGGTTTCTGCTGCCTGAGGTATTCACTGAGCACTCGGTCAGTTGGGGCCATCTTCCCAATGTATTCTTGGATGTTCGTTGTCTCATCCTGGACTGTGGTGCTGACACTCACCAGTCCCCGGCCCCCTTCCTTCCGCTTAGCGTACAGCCTCAGGGTGCTGGACTTGGGGTGAAACCCTCCATGCATGGTAAGGAGCTTTCTTGTCTTTATGTCAGTGGCTTCTATCTCCTCCTTTGGCCAGCCTATTACCCCAGCAGGGTACCTAATCACGGGCAGGGCGTAGGTGTTGATGGCCCGGATCTTGTTCTTACCGTTCAGCTGACTCCTCAGGACTTGCCTGACCCTCTGCAGGTACTTGGTGGTTGCAGCCTTTCTAGCGGCCTCTTCATGGTTCCCATTTGCCTGCGGGATCCCCAGGTACTTGTAACTGTCCTCTATGTCTGCAATGTTGCCTTCTGGTAGTTCAATCCCCTCAGTTCTGACTACCTTCCCTCTCTTTGTTACCATCCGACTACACTTCTCCAGTCCGAACGACATTCCAATGTCATTGCTGTATAGCCTGGTAGTGTGGATCAGTGAATCGATGTCTCGTTCACTCTTGGCATACAGCTTGATGTCATCCATGTACAGGAGGTGGCTGACAACTGCTCCGTTCCATAGTCGGTATCCGTAGCCAGTCTTGTTAATGATCTCACTGAGGGGGTTCAGGCCTATGCAGAACAGCAGTGGGGACAGAGCATCTCCTTGGTAGATCCCGCACTTGATGGTGACTTGTGCTATGGGCTTGGAGTTGGCCTCTAGTGTTAAGATAAGATAACCTTTATTAGTCCCACACGTGGGAAATTTGTTGTACGCCACATCCCCATTGAGTTCCTGATGAAGGCTCTTAGGGTCCCATTGATCTTGTACAATTCTAGGCATTCCAGTATCCAGCTGTGGGGCATTGAGTCATAGGCCTTCTTGTAATCAATCCAGGCAGTGCACAGGTTGGTCAGTCTGGTCTTGCAGTCTCGGCTGACTGTTTTGTCTACCAGTAGCTGGTGTTTTTCGCCTCTGGTATTCTTGCCTATATATATATATATATATACATATATATATATAGGCAAGACAGACAGACAGACAGACAGGGTGGGCCATTTATATGGATACACTGTAATAACATGGGAATGGTTGGTGATATGTTAAAGTCCTGTTTGTGGCACATTAGTATATGTGAGGGGCAAACTCCTCAAGATGGGTGGTGACCATGGTGGCCATTTAGAAGTCGGCCATCTTGGATACAACTTTTGTTTTTCCAATAGGAAGAGGACCATGTGACACATCAGACTTATTGGTAATGTCACAAGAAAAACAATGCTGTGCTTGGTTTCAATGTAACTTTATTCTTTCATGAGTTATTTACAAGTTTCTGACCACTTATAAAATGTGTTCAATGTGCTGCCCATTGTGTTGGATTGTCAATGCAACCCTCTTCTCCCACTCTTCACACACTGATAGCAACACCGCAGGAGAAATGCCAGCACAGGCATCCAGTATCCGTAGTTTCAGGTGCTGCACATCTCGTATCTTCACACCATAGACAATTGCTTTCAGATGACCCCAATATAGCAGTATATAGCAGAGATGACAATAAAGTTTACTTTGATTTCAGCACAGCAGCGAGCAGGCGCACCGAGGGCTCTCGTGCTCTCTTTTCGCGTATAGAATTTGAAAAAACATTAGTGCAAATTATAAGTGTGTATCATAATGTCTGGTGTTTTCGTGTTTGTTGGTTCGTTTTTATTTTGTTTTATTTCACGAGTTGGTTATTGGATGCCGCTTCAGCCATCCAGAGAATCCCCCGTCATCCTGCCCCTCTCCTCCCTGTGCCGCAAGCAGCAGGCGCACCTCACCCGTGATCACAAAGTCCTGCGACTTCATGCACAATTTTAAAAAAACTGCACCTTATCTAAATTTGGATGGAGGGTGCCCTTACACTGCAAAAACTCAAAATCTTACCAAGTATATTTGTCTTATTTCTAGTCAAAATTATCTCATTACACTTAAAATAAGACACAATCAGCTACAGGGCAACATTTCAGTAAGCTAAAGGAACTTGTTTCAAGACAGTGAATCTTGAAACTAGAGAAAAACTAGAGATTTTTCACTTGTTCCACTGGCAGATTTTTTCACTTAATACAAGATATTTTAGCTTAAAATAAGTGAAAAAATCTGCCAGTGCTAAATTAGCTCCTCAACATGTCCTGAAGTTCTCCAGAGGCCTGGTAATGAACTAATCATGTGATTCAGGTGTGTTGACCCAAGGTGAGATCTAAAACCTGCAGGACACCGGCCCTCGAAGCCTGGAATTGCCCACCCCTGTGTTCGTCTAATTTGGTTGTATGGGGTCTACATTGACCTTCTGTGTTGTAAGTTATTATGATTTCACAGACATTAAGGATCAAATCAGCTTATAAAAAATTCTGTTTTTTCTCCCTCTGCTTGCTTCTTACTGTCTTTGTCATGGTCCTGGGCCATGTTGGCCCAGTATTCTTAGTTTTCTTGTATGTTTGTATTTTGTTCCCTATTTAGGTTCTGTTTCCTGAGTTGCCCTGTTGTGTTGTTCCCTAAGTGTTTTCCCTTCGTGGTTTTTACCCCCTGTGTGCCCCTCTGTGTATCTGTGAGCCCTCGTCTCTCCTTATGTTTTATTCCATGTTTCCCCCGCCCGTTATGTCTGTGTTTTCCCCGTGCTCTCTCTCCTCCTGTCTGAACCTCTGTACTTCCTGTTTGACTCTGCCCGTCTCCCGTCAGTGTTATGTTCACCCCGCCCTGTCTCGTTATGGTTATCTGTGTCAGCTGTGTTCCCCGTGTGTTCCCACTTTCCTCGTTAACCCTCTGTGTATTTCTGTCTGCGTCTCCCTCTGTTCGGCGTCGCGTTCTCCCTCATTGCTGTGTGGATTCCCTGTGTCTCCCTACGAGTGTTAGTTTATTGATTCCCAGTTTAGTTGAGTTCTGTATTTCCTATGTTCTGCCTGTCAGCAATAAAGCTGCTTTTGAGTTCATCCCCGTGTTTGTGAATCTTGCGATTGGGTCCTCCTCCCGCCTGCCACGCAGCGATCCATGACAGTCTTTGAGTATCGGGACCAGCACTCCTGCTGTTGGACAGAAAGACATCAACTCAGTGGTAAGTATTTTGGTTTTCCAATATATTAGCAACTGTCAGTGACATTTATATTAATCAGGCTGGTCAAAGGAGCTTGGAAAGAAAAGCGTCTGGACTTCTTTAAGTTGCTTGAAGACGTTTCACCTCTCATCCGAGAAGCTTCTTCAGTTCTAAGGTCAAATGGTGGAGAGTCCCAGATATAAACCTAGTGGGAGTTTCCCCCCACAGAGGGACAAAAGGACCCCCTGATGATCCTCTAATCGCCTGAGCCAAGGTGGGAAACTGGGCGTGGGTCCCAATCAGCCAGAGGCGTCTGGGAGGGATCTCAAAACTGGATTATAGATGGCAGAGAGTTGGTGTCGTAAACTCCGCCTCTGTTCAAAGATGGTCGCCCACAGTGGACATAGATGCTTCTTTCACTCCTCTTTCAAACCATCTGTCCTCTCTGTCCAAAATGTGAACATTGGCATCCTCGAAAGAGTGACCTTTGACCTTTAGATGCAGATGGACTGCTGAGTCTTGTCCTGTGGAGGTGGCTCTTCTGTGTTGTGCCATGCGCTTGTGAAGTGGCTGTTTGGTCTCTCCGATGTAGAGGTCTGGGCATTCCTCGCTGCACTGTACAGCATACACCACATTGTTAAGTCTGTGTTTTGGCGTTTTGTCTTTCGGGTGAACCAGTCTCTGTCTGAGCGTGTTGCTGGGTCTGAAATACACTGGGATGTCATGCTTGGAGAAAACTCCATGCGTTCACAGCCCTCAGTGTGCACCTCACCTCATATTCCTGCACCACGAGGCTTGGGCTGCTGCTGCCGTTCGATGTTTGAGCTACGGCTGCCTCTGATTCCTTCACCTCTAAGTGTGCAAAGAAGTTGTGCAGCTCCTCCGCAAGTGCCATGTTGCCCTCAGTCATCATGGTTTTGCCAGGCTTGTAGTTTGTTAGGTGCTAAATTCCCTGCCATACCTGTCGCAAATTGTTGTTAAGTGGTCTTCAATATTCCTCTTGTGCACTGCCTTGGCCTCTCTGATACCTCTTTTCAGATGGCTGCACTGTACTGCATACTGTCACTGGATCTGAAAACACCGTCACTGTCACAGCGAATGGGATGAGCCGTGTGGAGAAAATAAATGAGGATCCAAATGCAGGCACGTGCTGAGATGTGAAGGTGGTTTATTGTAGAGTAAAGCAAAATGTGAAAAATGGCAAAATGGAACAAAAACGACTCTATACTGGGACAAACTAAACTACTAAACAGCAAACATGAACACAAACATGAAGGAGGATGAGTGGAGGCATAAGAAGGTGGACGGAAATCAGACAGAAACTCCGCGTAAGGCCCAGGTGGATGATAGGTGGCAGCTAGGGTGGTGGTAGAGGCTTTCAAATGAATGAAGTCTGTCTGGGTCTTTGGTTGATTAATAAGTTGGTGTGGAATATTGGTGCCACACCACCCCCTCAGCTTCTGCTTTGGGGATTCTGATAGTGTGACTCAGGGGTCTTGATCCATTTAAGCTAACATAATCATCCTGCTGTAACCAGATTTCTGTATGGCAGAGTAAATTGATTTGTTGATCAATTTTTAATTCCTGTGCTAACAGAGACTTGGAAGAGAGAGACTTAATGTTTAATAAATCACATTTCACTGTTTTACGCTTTGGTGCCGCTGGGGATGCTGTATTGTTCTTTGTGATTTTTTTTTATGTTTAAGACACTTTTTTTTTGCTGGTTTTTAGTTTGTTTTTTGTATGTTTCTAATGGGATGGTGCTTTTGGGGGATAACAGGAGGAGAGAAGCTGCAGAGAGGCATGTAAGACTGAACATCTGCTTCCTGGTCTCAACTTTGAATAGTCCCGTTTTGGAGGGATTAATAAATTTAACCAGATTTCTAGAAATGGATGACATCTCTCCTAACAAGACCAAGTTTCTGCCAGAAAGTTTCTCAATTACTATTAAGGAGAAAAGGGGAAAATTAGAAAAACATTGGATTACGTCTGGAAGATGTGGGGAAAAGGAGGATTGGTCTCCACATATCCCAGGAGCACAACTCCTAAATAATGACGCAATAAAGGTCCTACATTAAAAAGCAAAAGAGGAACATGATAAGGCACATATGGCACATCACTGATGGTGATATAGAATAGGAAGTTCTTAGACATGCTCCTGAGGGGAAGTTTTTGTTCAGTATTTGGTATTTTGTGCTCCACTTTCATTCTTAAATGCACAACTTCAGATGCCATTGTTGGAGTATGGTGGGGGTCCTGGAAAGTGAGGATGAGATCAAAGAAACTGGAGGGAGGATATTGACATAGGAGATTTCCTCCCATGGGTTAAAAGGTTTTTTTGTTTTCTTTCCCTCTGTAACAATTGCGTCATCATTTCCAGTTGACCACTGACCTAAGGCTAATGGCCTGTAACATCCAGTAACTACTATTATTAGAGACATGGGAGAATATTATCAACTTTTTGGGACCCGTGAAACAGGTCTAAGGGAGAAAGACCTTTTTGGTCCAGCATCACACCTGTGAAGGATACCAAGGAGCAGCAAGAGGCTTTCAGCTGGGTTATGGATTTATTTCAAACCAAATAAGGGAAACTGCGGTTTTCACCCAACTTTCTGACCAATCACATTAACATTGTGTATTTTATGTCTTCATGAATGCTCAGTAATCCAAGTAAATCCCAATAGGTTGATTCTGTTCATCTGAACGTAACTTTTCAGTGGGAGAAACGTTTCGTCACTCTGCCTTCTTCAGTCTCAGCTGACTGCAGGTTTCCCCAAACTTATAAACAGCACACTGAAGGAACAATGAGGTGTGATGTCAGTTCCTTGACCATTAATATGCAAATTGTCATGACCACTGATCAACAACCATTGATCAAAGACCACTGATCAATGGCCATGAGTCCCATTCACAGAGTGTTGGGGAATGGCTGCAATCACAGCATTGTAAGATGGTGACAGATGAACCCTTAGGCCCCCTCATCGATTCAGAGATGGTCTTTCCCTTTTCACATAACTGGCCTCCTTGACTCCCCACTCAAACCAGTGTTCCTCCCTGTCCTGGATGTTACATCCTCATCATCAAGCGTCTCCACAGGCTTTCAAAGTCCTGGCCTGACAAGTTAGCTCTTCTGTGTTGCACCATCCCCTTAGCCAGAGGTTATTTGGTTTCCCTGATGTATAAAACATGGCACTCATGGTGTTTTGGAGTTTAAATGCCACAGAGGGCGCCGGTTTAGCTCAGTTGGGATAACCACATTTACTCAGGGCCTTCTCGATGTAATGGGGATGGTGTTCGCTCTATGTTGTAGCATCTTGATGACACCCAGTTTGTGCTCCAGTGGATGTTTACACTCAAACCTTAAATACTGTATGTATGTATGTATCTGTATGTGTATAGGTTTATGGTATACATTAACATTTAAATGGAAAATCTCACAGTCTAAGAAGGCAAACTGCAACTTTTCATATCATCCCTGGTGAATTTGATGTGTCGGTCCTCCTAGTTAATGTGATCCGTTAATTGCGGTACGTCCTGAGATTTGATTTTCACCCATCATGATGTCGCCATGAAGCCCACATAGCCTCCATTTCTTCCATGTACATGTTCAGTCAGCTGAGACCGAAGAAGTCACTTGCATGAGTGAAAAAATGTTTCTCCCACTTAAAACGCTACGTCCAGATGAACAGAGTCAACCCTTTGGGATTCTGTATTTCACCACATACAATAAAAGTGTTTACTGCTTGCATGAGGCATCCTTTGTCTCATGTTTCTGAAAGGTGGCGGTCCATGGTGCCATCTAAAACTAATTTGAAAATGTTTGATAATAAATTGTGAAAACTTATAATTTGAGCATATTCATCTTCTCTCTCTAAAGAAGAACACAACACCACCTAACAGTGGCAACAAGGCGGCAACTTCCAGAAAATGCACTTCTTGTCACTTTTCCATTTTAAACCAGCAACAGTAAATTTCACTGAGAGACTTTTATAGGGTTTTAAAGCTGTAGGGTTTATTTTTTTAAACAACAGGGTTTGAAAGGGAGCATTATGCACACAGAGCATCAGGGATACGAAAGCTAGGTTAACACTAGCAAGACAGTTTATAAACCTCGAATTAAACTGCAAGAAGGCACAAAAACAGTTTGCATAAGAGTGTACCATGTATAAGAATCACAGCAATGCCAACAATAACCCCTCATGCTGAAGCTTGTGCTGTTGTGCCACTGTACCCAGGTGCTTCTTCTCACTGTTTTTATTTTTTATCAGCCTTTTTCAGCAAAGTGACGTGGGTCATATGGTGCTCTCAGCCGTGCACCATATGACTGAAGCTTGTTGCCTTCTCACTCCACTGAGCTAAACCAGTGGTAATTATTTGTGGTTGAACCAGAATGTCACTTAAGGATTACATGTTGTCATATAAATGTGCTTGCCTAACGTTATTAAAATTTGCCTGATAACTGTTACTTCTTGAGTTATTTCTAAGTAAATCAATTAAATCTACTTTCAGTTTAATTCTATTTAGGTTTTGTCTTCTTTCTTAGTCATACTTCTGAAAGGGTAATATAACATGCTCTATTTTGTGATTATCTCCACAGTACTTGCATTTTCAATTGCAATATTTCCCTAAAATGAATAATGTGCACGTCTTCTGCTTGTTGGTTTTCCTTAGTAGTGGTTTTTACCAGCTATTTGTCAATAAAGGTCTGATTCGCACAGTCTCCTCTGAACAGTTAATGCAAAGATCTGTCTGCTACTGCATTTACAGTGGGGCAAAAAAGTATTTAGTCAGCCACCGATTGTGCAAGTTCCCCCACTTAAAATGATGACAGAGGTCAGTAATTTGCACCAGAGGTACACTTCAACTGTGAGAGACAGAATGTGAAAAAAAAATCCATGAATTCACATGGTAGGATTTGTAAAGAATTTATTCGTAAATCAGGGTGGAAAATAAGTATTTGGTCACCTCAAACATGGAAAATCTCTGGCTCTCACAGACCTGTAACGTCTTCTGTAAGAAGCTTTTCTGTCCCCCACTCGTTACCTGTATGAATGGCACCTGTTTGAACTCATCATCTGTATCAAAGACACCTGTCCACAGCCTCAAACAGTCAGACTCCAAACTCCGCCATGGCCAAGACCAAAGAGCTTTCGAAGGACACCAGGAAAAGTATTGTAGACCTGCACCAGACTGGGAAGAGTGAATCTACAATAGGCAAGCAGCTTGGTGTGAAAAAAATCAACTGTGGGAGCAATCATCAGAAAATGGAAGACATACAAGACCACTGATAATCTCCCTCGATCTGGGGCTCCACGCAAGATCTCATCCCGTGGGGTCAAAATGATCATGAGAACGGTGAGCAAAGATCCCAGAACCACACGGGGGGACCTGGTGAATGACCTGCAGAGAGCTGGGACCAAAGTAACAAAGGTCACCATCAGTAACACACTACAACGGCAGGGAATCAAATCCCGCAGTGCCAGACGTGTTCCGCTGCTGAAGCCAGTGCATGTCCAGGCCCGTCTGAAGTTTGCCAGAGAGCACATGGATGATACAGCAGAGGATTGGGAGAATGTCATGTGGTCAGATGAAACCAAAGTAGAACTTTTTGGTATAAACTCAACTCGTCGTGTTTGGAGGAAGAAGAATACTGAGTTGCATCCCAAGAACACCATACCTACTGTGAAGCATGGGGGTGGAAACATCTATGGGGCTGTTTTTCTGCCAAGGGGACAGGACGACTGATCCGTGTTAAGGACAGAATGAATGGGGCCATGTATCGTGAGATTTTGAGCCAAAACCTCCTTCCATCAGTGAGAACTTTGAAGATGAAACGAGGCTGGGTCTTCCAACATGACAATGATCCAAAACACACCGCCCGGGCAACAAAGGAGTGGCTCCGTAAGAAGCATTTGAAAGTCCTGGAGTGGCCTAGCCAGTCTCCAGACCTCAACCCCATAGAAAATCTGTGGCGGGAGTTGAAAGTCCGTGTTGCTCGGCGACAGCCCCAAAACATCACTGCTCTCGAGAAGATCTGCATGGAGGAATGGGCCAAAATACCAGCTACTGTGTGTGCAAACCTGGTAAAGACCTATAGTAAACGTTTGACCTCTGTTATTGCCAACAAAGGTTATGTTACAAAGTATTGAGTTGTATTTTTGTTATTGACCAAATACTTATTTTCCACCCTGATTTACCAATAAATTCTTTACAAATCCTACCATGTGGATTCATGGATTTTTTTTTTCACATTCTGTCTCTCACAGTTGAAGTGTACCTCTGGTGCAAATTACTGACCTCTGTCATCATTTTAGGAGGGGGAACTTGCACAATCGGTGGCTGACTAAATACTTTTTTGCCCCACTGTATCTGGACTTTAACCAGAGGTGCTGGTGATTTGGATGAATTTATCCTCAGCACCAGAGGTGACACTTGGTCTTTCTTTCCTGGGGCGGTCCTCATGTGAGCCACTTTTGTCATAGCGCTTGATGGTTTTTGCTACTGCACTTGGGGACACATTCAAAGTTTTAGCAATTTCCAGACTGACTGACCTTCAGTTCTTAAAGTAATGATGGACTGTCATTTCTCTTTACGTAGCTGATTGGTTCTTGCCATAAATATGAATTGTAACAGTTGTCAAATCGGGCTTTGCACCTGTGAAGTGAAAGCCATTTCAGGTGACTACATCATAAAGCTCACCGAGAGAACGCCGAGGGTTTGCAGTTCTGTCAACAAAGCAAAGGGGGGCTACTGTTAGGAATATAAGATATATTTAGAGTTGTTTATCAATGTTTTCTTTGCTACATTCTATATATATCTTACTTCATATATTTGATGTCTTCAGTATGTACCTGTAATGTAGAAAGTAGTAAAAACATTGTATGAGAAGGTGTGTCCAAACTTTTGACTGGTAGTGTATTATAGTGAGTATAAGAAATTCCTTTTTTCTAGCACAAATGGTGAATGCAGAAATGTATATCCAAATGTCCCTGTCCATAGTCAGCTATTGACAAGTGAGTGTGATAAAGAGCAGTCTAGACCCCGTTAATGACCCATAAGTGGACAGACTGTTATTAATACTGTTGAAAAGTATATGATGAGTACATTCATGAGAGATCTCCATGGTTGAAATGTATATCTTATATTCTTTGTATATTTTGTATGTTGTTTAATGCTGTACCCTCGTGATTTTGTTTTCTACTGTCCCAGGCACCCGGGACAGTAAAATGAATTAATGTGTAGCAATTTCCCTTCAGCTCCACATTACAAAATTATTTATGTATGTATTTTTAGGGCCTTTATTTTGATAGCAAAGTTAGGACAGAGCTGGGTAAAAACACACTGGGCTTGGTGTGCTTTTTTTCTACCTCCAGTGGGGGCTTCCCAGTATTTTTTTGAGCCTTCCCACTGCAGTGAAATGCTTAGACAACTGCTTGTGACCTAAAGAAAAAGGCTATGAATAAGATAGGAAATAAATATGAAAAATTAAAAAGGGTAAATATAAATAAATAAATAAATTAAAAAAAAAAAAAAAAAAAATATATATATATATATATATATATACAATAATGGGCGACCGTGGCTCAGGGGGTTGGGAATCGCATCTGTAACCGGAAGGTCGCCGGTTCGATCCCTGGGCTCTCTGTCCTGGTCGTTGTGTCCTTGGGCGAGACGCTTCACCTACCGCCTACTGGTGTTGGCCAGAGGGGCCGATGGCGCGATATGGCAGCCTCGCTTCTGTCAGTCTGCCCCAGGGCAGCTGTGGCTACAACTGTAGCTGCCTCCACCAGTGAATGAATAGTGGCATTGTAAAGCGCTTTGGGTGCCTAGAAAAGCGCTATATAAATCCAATCCATTATAACTGCAGCTGTACAAGTATTAACTCTCACTAACCTTTCATAGCAGACGCAACGGACCTGGGCTGCCTCAGACTTGAACATGGTCTCAGAACGAAGGACATCGTTGTCATATCTCTTATAAACATTAGATGGCAGTGTTTTTTTCCACGGACGTTATCTGCTCTCAGAAGCAAAACGAAATAGGAGAACTTCCGGTCTCTATCCACTCTCCAAAAATGGCGGATGTTTGTGGTCAAGTGTTATTGGGATCAGGGCTTACTGTGCTCTCCCATCCTTTGATGTACATTAAAGTCCTGATCCAGGTAAGACGGGAGAGTTTGGACAGATTCTGTTTCCTTCCCGGGCCTGATTCAGACACTCTGTACTTATCGTTGTAAATACTGTAACTCTCGCTAGTATCTTACTAGAAGAGGAAATTGTCATTCATTTTCACAGTGTATTGCCTCGTTTACCAGTAGATTAGTAGGTTTGTAGCACACACAGAGTCATTAATAAGTCTTGATAACTATTTATTTGAGAATATAGCAGGAACTGTCCCAGTAATAGGATCAGTCACATGGTTGTCCCGTCTGTTGTCCCTGTGACCTTCTGCTTCCTCGTTGCTGTGCAATAGGCGGAATCCGTGTGTTAATCGAAAGTTAATAATTAACTGCAATGTTACCCTGCTTCATTTCTATTCTGTGCGCAGACTGAATAAAAACAATCTGTACACAGTTCATACATGGCTTATTTTCCAAGAAAGCCAGCGGCGTTAAGTTGTTGAACTGCTAGAGATCACCGCCAGTTAGCTGCCAGCTGATTAGCTCCAACGTAGTGTTTTACACTGATGTCTTCAACACACCGTGTATATTCACAAGTTTGTCATCGGGAGAGATGTATGCTGTTTGCTTCTCAGTTACGAATACTGCTAGCTCGATGCCTCCTGAAAAACATGAAAATAACGAGCACCAGCAGAGCTCCGGGGACGTTTGCTTAAAACCAGAAATAGCTGCATGTTGATCTTAATGACAGAATGAGTCATACGGAGCGACAGTTTTACTAGATGCTAACAGTTGTCTGCCTTGTGTATACCGTGTCCATATTTGTGGCAGTCGGCTAATCATCAACTGTGTGCTAAATATATGAATGCAGCACAGCGCACACACTGGTGCCCTGTCAAACTTATGTGATCTCAGGAAACATAGTTTTGTAAAAGAAAAATAACCAAATAAGTGAATCAAAAGTCAACATCATCAGTAAAAAAATAAAGATTTGTCTGTCTGTCTTCTTGCTATAAAGCATGTGATGTGTTCTGTCTGTCTCCATGGTCACACACAGTCCTTCCTGGCTCTGTGCAAATAATCCAAGTCTGTATGTATTGGTAAAAGGCACCAGAGCAGATATCAAGCTCAGGGCTGTGCGCTATGACCATAATCTCATATCACGGTCTAAGATATTTACCGTTCTGACAACGATATAAATCACAAAAATTTAACATTTTTCTGTAAATTCTGTGAACCTCGGGCAACTCGACTTGCTTTTAGTGTTTCCAGGTGTTTTTGGTGTTTTGCTGTATTTCTCTAGGATACATAAAGTCAATGCTTGCCCCCTCCTATGGTACCCTCTCATTGTTTTTGGTGTTGTGTGTGTTATCAGGTAGGACATGAGCCACTCCGTCCCACCCTGGGTAGGAATTTATTTGGAAGACAAGTCTACCAGCTACCTGGACTGTTTGCTTATGGCAAGTTTGATTCTTGATATTTTTATAAATGGAGTTGGTAATAGTATTACTGTGCTTTGAACGATTGTATGTGGATATTTACCTTTGTAGTTTTACCACTATTTACACTGTGTCCTGCTCTGGACTAAATGTTTCAGCAAAACACATCATTAAGATTGATGGAAGAGCTGGTCTTTTCAAAGGACTTGGTCCGAGGCTTTGTGCAGGCACCATTGGCACACTCGTACACAGCAAAGTTGTACAGGTAAGCTGAATAGATGGGTTTGCCACAGAAAGATGTGATCAAACAGCCAGTTTCTGTCCAGTCTTTTCTTTGAATGTTTTTAGGTGGTCATTTATTTCAATCATTTGTGATGCATACTAATGGCCTTCATAAATGAGCTATGTGCTGGGACTCAGTTTCTTGCCATCTGTGTTGTAAGTGTAACTGAAACTGTTCATTCTGGCAGCTTGATAACCTCTATCCTCTTCCAGAAATGTCAAGAACAAGGCACCCCACAGGTAAGTTTTTGTTTCTGATCTTGTTTGTAGTCACAGTATGATAAGTTCACTGACTCCCCGTAAAATGCAGCAGTTTGGCCCCTTCATCCTTTTCCTGTGCAGCAGCACTTCCTGCATTTCTATGTTAAAATCTGTTGTTCTTTCACTTCTGAGAACTTTAACAGACAATGTGCACTGTATTGCCTGCATCACTTATAGCAGAGCATCTAATACTGTTTTCAGGTTATTTTTGAAAATAAATGTGGTAGAAAAATTTGTAAAATATAGTAAATTTAATAATCGATTGATTATTCCATTGATTAATCGAGTAATCAGATAAGAAATCCTTTTGCCGTATTAATGAGCAATCTGTCAAAAAGACACCACTAAACAAAAACTAAACCCTTTGATTGTATTTACATGTCATATGGTTTTGTTGTTGTTGTTTTTTTAAATAATGCGTTTTCACAAATGCAAAAATATATAAATAATCGATATAAATAATAATAAAGTACAGTGAAAGTCAAATAAAATAAGATATATACGCAATCTAAACTAACGCGTAAAATATTTCCCATAACTGTCATTCTGAAGGCTAACTGACATTAATAAGAAGTTTTTATATTGCTGAAAACAGGCCTTATGATGCTGCAGACATTAATTAATATTAATAATAACTAAGTGTCCAACCTAACAACCAGCAGGTCGGTGGTTCAGAGTTTACTGGCCGATACACATTTTTATTGGCTTGTGAAAAAAGCTTTTATTTTTATTTTTTAAATATGAATGTAATTTAATGAATGCACTATTCAACCGGGCTCGCAAAATCGCCCGTCCGGCTGTCATATAGCATGACGGGCGGGGCTGAGATAGATTTTGGTCCCCCACCGGAGATATCGCTAGCCCCGGGACGTTAATATACCGTGCTACACCCCATGGTTCACCTCTGTTTACTGAAAGTATCGTTTCCATGTAAAAATAGGACAGCTGCCATCAGCCTTCAGCAACATGTATCATTTAACCAGTTTGTTTAAACTTTTCTATTTTAAAGGTTTGCTGTCTGTACGAAGGGCAGGTAAAGAGCAGACTGGAAGCTGGAAGCATTACATTTAACTGGTCGTTTCTGCCAGGCTTCCGCATCTTTTTCAGTCTTAATTCCATATTAGTAGTCACTTGATCAAAAGTTTGTCATATACATACAAATATTTGTGACTATTAAGTATGGTTAACGTAAGTTGAACGTGACATGGAACAAATGTGAATGCAGAAAGTCACATTCACATGTTAACATGACAGTTATGCAATAAAAGATCAAAAGCCTTGATGTTGTATGTACAACCTGAATGCCATCGTAGACCAGGTGCCTGCAGTTCTATGAGAAGTGATTGACTCAGTGCCAGCTCATGGCAGTGTTTGACTGTCCAAGGATGCAACATAACCACCCTGAAATAGCACCTAACCACTGATAGCCAGAACGCCCAGAGTTGGCATATCACTGCTCACTTTTAGATCTTGATGCTGTTGGGACTTTCTCTCTGAAATGTCCCTCAGTCTTCCTCCGATATTCTGCTTTTGCCTCTGATATCTTTCTTGATATCTTTCTTTAGGTTGGATTTGGCACAGGGGTGGCTGTAGCTCAGGTAGCTCAGGTGGTAGAGCAGGTCACCTACTAATTTGAAGGTTGGTGGTTCGATCCCTGTGTGCTCCAGTCTGCATGCCAAATGTCAGTGGGCAAGATACTAACCTCAAGTTGCTCTCTGATGCATCCAAAGGAGTTTGAATGTTAGAAAGCACTTATGTAGGAAGAGAATACATAATGTATAATTATCTATCTGTCTATATTTAATGTAATTCCTTCTCTTCTAAACATAAGGGCAGTGTTACGGTCTCTCATAAACGGACATCCCTGGTCATCCATAGTCTCTTCTGATAACATCTGCCTCCTTTGTCCATCGTTGTTCTGTGCAGTTGTGGATGTAAAACAGGGCAGTGGGTGTGTAGGCTTCTATGTCCTACAAGGCAGCATGGGAGACGAGACTACAGCCGACCCCCTCCACTAAGTGATGGGATTGATCAGTGGGGGCCAGAAGGAAACAAATTAATCCAGTTGGTATTTTGAAGAAGCAGAAATGCACTATGGATATGCACATCCCATATACTAGGAGTCTATGGGATGTGCATATCTAGTTCATTTATGTCCCCAATGATGCACAGCTGGGGTTAGGTTGGAATACAGCAGCTGAACTATGTGGATAAGTCCTCACATGTCCTTTCCAAGAACCTCTGAACAGGCACATAGGCATGCATATACAGTACCAGTGAAAGGTTTGGACACACCTCCTCATTTAATGGTTTCTCTTTATTTTCACTACTCTCTACGTTGTAGATACATACTGAAGACATCAAATCTATGAAGCAAGATATATGGAATTATATAGCAAGAAAAATCCATAAATCACTAAATGTTTCTTGTTTTTTTTATGCTTTCCCAATCAAAAGTCTGACCACTTGATGGCGCCTACAATATTTTTCATGGTTGGGTCTTAAAAAGGTTTCAAGTAGAGCTTCAACATGCAACAAGAGGAAATGGGAGTAAGACAAAACAACATTTTGAGCATGCAATTTATTGACAACAGCACTGAAACTGAAACAAGCTGTTTTACAGCTGATCAAAGGTTTAGGTCCACATGCCTTTAAAAGGCCAAATCTAAGCAAAAATAAGATAAGATAACCTTTATTAGTCCCACACGTGGGAAATTTGTTTTGTCACAGCAGGAAGTGGACAGTGCAAAAGTTATGAGGCAAAAATTAGAATACATGGATCATATGGATCGCTGTCAGGCAGTCACACTGTTATAATGTTCTGATGGCAAAAATGTTTTCCTCTTTTGAACGAGATCAGGTTGCTGAACTGCATAAGCAGGGTGTCTCACAGCACGCCATCGCTGCTGAGGTCAAGTCAAGGTTGAATTCAGAGTATTGATGTGTAAATAATTACATTTGAAAAAGGGGGTAGGAACAGGAAAAGTATAAACTTCATCCTACTCCTTTTCAAACACACACGTTCTGCAGACAGAAATATATATGAAAACTTGATGTTTTTAAGTTCTTTTCTCTTTGTTATTTCAGTTAAATTTGCATGTTCAAAATAAAATTCTGTCAGAAAAACAAGCAAAACAAATTTACAATAAAACGTTTGAGGCAGAGCAGAGTCGCTGCGTTGATGTGTGCTGCCTTCAACAAATGCTGCAATGAACTGAATAACTCAAGTAACTCGATTATTTCAAAAATATCCTTGTTGAAAATTCTTTGTCTTGATACTTTGTTTGTGACCCGCTCGTATTCATCACCATGTAAACGTGAGCAGTCCACCCACATCTCTGACGACAAATAGACCTGCCATAGAATCGTATTCAGGAATATAAAGCACAACAACATTAAGCCCATGCAGACCCCAGCTTTTAAACAGACTGATAACACCAGCAGAAGTGACAGTGAAGCTGCCCACACACACATACACACTGCGACGAGTCGTTACTCGCTAAAGAAAGAACGTAACTGCCAGCCAGTGACGCCTACGAGAAGCAGAGGTGAATCTAAAGGGGGGTGTGGGGTGCACTGTATTTATTTGTAAGGCTTGTGTAACATTTTTCAGATACAAAGTGAAATAACATTATATGATATTAATAAAATTGTGTTAATATTCAAAAATATAAACATTGGTATGTACCTGGGCCAGTAAAACTCTAACCTGTTAGGCTGGAACCTTAATTATTATTATTAATAAGAATAAAACTGCACTTTAGGAACTGTTGCATCAAAGCCAAGGCAAGCTTCAGAATAGGCTTGCTTTTCATTATTGCAGCCACCCTGCACTCCTTTAAAGGCTCGCAGGTGCATAACTGACTGATTTGCACTTAAACAGGCAAAGACACGAAGCACATACGCATGAACAAACACCAAACCTCGATCAGGAGATGCAATGCTGTTACAACTCTTTTGCATGCTACGAGTTTAAGAGACCCCCGCCCTAGTAACACAGTAAAGGGTCTAATAAAGGGAGTAAAGGGAATATTATTTATTACCTCTGTTTAACTTACATGCACACCTTATTTTACGATTACTGTACTTGAGATTTTTTTTCAATTTTTGCACTTAGGAAAGTGTTTTCTTCAAAAACGTTAATTTTATTATGACATAAATTCAATGACTGGGTTCAGGGCTTGTTTTGTTTGTTTTGGCAGATTTTGTAATGGAAACCGATGCACGGTTCATTTTTCAAAGACCTGTGTTTTGTTTTTTCATCTTTGGAGTAATCGGTTAAACACATTATTACTAAAATAATCTCCAGATGCAGCGCTACTTTTAACATGCTGGCCTTGGCCCACACTGACCCCACTTAACAAATGAATTGTGTGTTGCTCCTCATCGCTCTCCTCAGGCCATCTGTACACGATTTCTTAATAAGGGTATAAAGTGTCAAAATAATTTTCAGGATGGTGACGCTGAGGTTTCTCTGATTTCCAGATACTGGGAGGGCAGCAGAAGGATAAAGAGAGCTCTCTACAGCAGGTTGTCAACGAGGTAAGACCTATGCAATCCCAAAGCTAAATCACAACACTACACAGCCACACTTGACTTCAGTCAAGTCTGGTCTAAGCACTTTACCTAATAAGGGCAAACAAAATACTGTTATTAAGGAAAAAGAGATAAAGTAAGTATTTTAGTAATACTTTAAGAAACTGAGCACACAGTTAGTCAACACAGTATAATGTAAGACTGGTTATATTTAATTAATAAGCGTAAAGAATACTTCATTTGGCTAAAAGCAGAAGAACTGGGAGCAGCAGAAGCCCAAGGTGTAATTATCAATAGTGAAAAACAGCTGCAGTTACAGTGTGCACATAAAGGCTTGCACATACAGTTTGTCTTAGTCAAGTGTGTTAATGAATGTCTGATACAGACTGATCGTTGTGGCCCTGCCTGTGCTTTGTCAGCCTAACCACAGTGGAAAATGTCTGTAGTGATGGATGTGGGAACAAAGCTCCAGTTTCAAAGATGTTGACAAAATCTCATCAACCTCGTGTGTTGCCTCAGCAACAACTGGAACTGTGGCATCTCCATCCTTCAGTGGAGGCTTGTTTTGAAAAATGCAGCATTTTATTTACAGCTCAAATACAACTCAGGCAATAACAATGTTAATTATACACAGAATGGACACAACTTCAACGTAAAACACTTGAAGTTGCACACACTAAATGCTGCTAGTCTGATGTTAACCAGAGTTAGCTTGCTAACGCTTTCATACTCGCCACTGAGCAGAATGAAGTTCTGAAGATTACCCAATGCATCACAATCAGTTCCAACAAATATGCTTCGGTGACACAACATTGTACAAATGTGAAAACACGTGTTGCAAGTCGCGTGATCAAGGTCAAGTATTAGCCTGAGCTCACTGCTGATTGGTTGTTACCATATTTGTTTCAAACCAAATGATGTGTCGATTATTTACATCAGGAAATATCTTTAAAAAATGATTTCTGCTTTCCTTTTCTAGCTGCGACCACAACAACAAAGGATCACTACAAGTGTACTTTGAAGCTAAATCGTATTGTATTTGAAAACAAAGGCTTTAGACTAAACTGAAAATATAGGTTTCACATAATACAGTTAAGTTGCAATTGAGTACAGATGATATTACATGGAAACTGTTAGTCATGATAATAACAAGCTGCACTTACAGTACTATTGTTATAGTGCTGTTGATGCATTAATAGTACAATTCATCAATACTTGAACTTTAGTGACTTGTTGTGTGTTTTCAACAGACAACCAGGGAGATGGTTGCCCGCTCCTGTGCCACCATCGTCACACATCCCTTCCATGGTACAGCGTGGTTCAGCACAGTATAATGCCTGCATACCTTTAGGAAGTCTGAAATGTTTCTCTTGACTTGTTTTTCAGTGATCACTTTGCGATGTATGGTGCAGTTCATTGGAAGAGAAACCAAATATAGGTAATTTCAGTATTTTAGTTGTGACACTAAATGAGAAGAGCCATGAGATTTATTAAGCGTTTACAAAATTGTGTTCTCAGTGGGGTGTTTGATTCCATCATCACAGTCTACAGAGAAGAAGGCATTCTGGGCTTCTTTGCGTAAGTGTGACACTATTAGTCTTTAGGACAACAGACACTTGTGTTGGACATTAAGTGGATGACTTGGGCAATAAGAGAAAAAGATTGTTGCAGAAGTAGAAACTAAAGAAGCTTCCTTCAGTGTGTCGTCAAAGAGGGAGTTGCCGAAACTGTTTTATTAGTAATTTAGTAATATTATTATCTCCTTTTTTTTAATCACAATGACAGAAAAATCTAAATCTTGTCTTGCTGGCAATAAATTGTTATTTTTGGTAGTAAAATGTTTGTGATTGTATCTCCATATACACCTCTGTCTCTCTCAGCCATGATTCGGGATGCCAGGGGAAGTGCTATGTGAATAACATTATGCTGTACATTGTTCTTTGTCCTGTAGATGATGATTTTCATTTCTTTTACACATTTCAGTAGTGTATGTATGACAAACTGAAAAGTTATATATATTCTCGTTTTTCAGGTTTTAGTCACAGTTCTTTTCGGACGTCTGTACACACAGAATTCCCCAATAACACAAATTGACTTTCACATTTGTTGCTTTTTAAAGCTCTAGTCTGGAGTATTTTAGGTTGTCTGAAAATGCAGTGAAAAGAGCTTTTTCCACATTAAGGCACCTGGCACATGCATGGATTGCTTAGATGACAGTTAATACTGATTTTCCCTCCTCTTAGTAAATCCAGTAATAACTCGCCCACAGTACTGTCAACGTTCTGTAGTGTAGATGTCGACAGTCTTTAGGGACTTGTAGACGTGTGAACCTGGTTGAGTTGAAGGAGCAAACCACGCCAAGCTTACTTTCAATAACTAGAACCAAACAGGTTCAGTTTTCATGTCCTGAATAAAATAAAATTAGACAAAAATAGACGACATTGCTGTAGAAGGTGAGATTTCCAGTAGGTATGCACTCTTATGCCGGGCAGGTGCAGACTGAAAATGACATATTTCAGATGTGAATCCCTATTTTTGAATTCTTATTATTGTTTGGTAGTTGGAATGTGTTGAGTAGATCTGACGTTGCACAATAATATTATTAATAATAACCGTGTGATTTAGAAATTTGCTGTCAGAGAGACGAGTCAGTGTTTGGGGAAGCTGGTTTGGCCACATGTTGAGTTATTCCTTTCAGATACATCCTGTCCGGTCTGTCACAGACATGCTGAGAGCTTGTGTCGTCCTTGACAGCTTTGTTAATCAGTATCCTGTAGCTTCAGCTGTTGCCTCTGTGTCTGTCGCTGCCTGCCTGGACAACCTCGAAACTGTTTACAGCCATATTTTTTGCATGGTTTTGATGGTCAGTGTAATGGCTGTATTTATTTCTTAAAAGTTCTCTCTTTCTCTTATGTTGAAAATACTGCGACAGCATTGCTGTTAGCAACACACCCAGGGTGTGGTTCTGCCGTCCGCGTGTTTATTTTCCACAAACCTTTTCACAATAAAAATAAATGTGAAATAATGAAAATATACATCATCCTCCAACATCAAGTTTTAGAATATGCATCAAACAAATTCCTGTTTTTTCTTTGAGGTAATTATAAATGGTGCTATAGTCCCCGTGTGGATGCAGGCACAGAGAACAACCATGGCCAGTAAAACTGAGGCAGAAGCAGGCGGCTCAAACAGACCAGTCAAAACAAACTGAGGACCTTATTCCTAGACGAGGGGCTCCCTCTGTAGCATGGACAGGGTCTGGCTATGAAATAATTTGCATAGTACGGTTTTCTGGTCCGTCTGACATGGACCAGAAAACTCTTCTACCACCTACGCAAGAATCACATGAAGGAGTACGGAGCGAGTTCATGGATGAAAAACAACAAAGATCCATCAGGTGCTCCATCAGACCTTTGCTTGCCTTCTAGCTGGTGTTCGGCACTGCAGTGAATCTTGCACCAAGTCTCAGGAGAACTTGGTTCACGGGCAATTCTCTCTTTCTTCTTTCTTCATTGATCATAATAAAAAAACAAAACCGTTTGCATATTAACGTCTTGAGATGAAAGATCGCCGTTATGATCAGACAATTGGCATTCAGACTTTAACCATACATTTATATAGTGGTTTATTCTATAGCCTTTTTTTGTTTTTTTAATCTGAAAAAATATTGTTCTCATAAATATACATAAATTACTTGTATGTAAGTGCATCTTCCAACAATTGTTGCATTGATGCACCTTGAGCCTCATTTCCTGAAGTCGGGGCTCCCAACATATGCACTGAAATGCTCATTCATTCTTGATATTGTTGCAGTTACTTATTAGCAGATCATCAGTTGTCACAGTGCTAGAACTTGAAATCCAATTGAATCAAAACAGATCCCCTGGAAAATACTGGATCCCATATTTGATACAATATGAAATATTTCCTGTTATTCAGATTTGATCCTTGCTGGCTGCTTAAATCCTTCCTAAAGTGTTCTGGACATTAACTACTTCATCTGTTCAGTAAGTGGGAGAGTTGTGTGACTTCCTGTTTGCAGCGGTGCTGTGTGAGGTTGTGTAGCAGCTGAAGGAGTCAAAGGCAGCACTGGATAAAGTTTCACAGGACTATTCAGCTCAGTATTGATTTGTATTACATGAATCTATCGACTATTCTATCGATTAATTGGCTAAGAAATATTTTTGTCTTATCAACGAGCGATAGTAAATGATCAAGCACAGGTTTCACAGTGAATTTCTCGTTGGTTTTCATTTTAGAAACTGCAGTGTTTTTGTTTCATCTGTAATCGGTTTCAGTGGCTCCTTTAAAGGCTGATGTGGTGAAGCAAACATTAGCATTCTGAAGTTTGCCTTGTGCTTTGACGTAAAGTTATTGTGCTGCTGAAAACAAGATTTTATGATTAATTAATATTAACGATAATTGGGTGTACGACCTAACAACCTTCAGGTCAGTGGCTCTGAGTTTACTGGCTTGTGAAAGACGCTTTAATTTTACATAATGCCACCTGTACTCGCTTTCATTTAAAATAGGAAGGTTGGTGTCAACATTCAGAAAGTTGTACAACTGAAACTAAGCTAACAGTTCATCTGCGTGTTTTTGTGCAACTTCTGGAGGCTACAGTCGATTTTTCGCTGTGTGAAACAAACGGCGCTGAATGAAGCAGCTACACGTATTCTTTGTTTTTATCACGTCAGAGTTTGCTGATCAGGACTCTGATTACACAAACAACGCTGCTTTTTTGAATATGTGAAACCCGTTCTCTTCAGCTGAGCTCTTTGCTCCTCGCAGTGTGTAAAACAGACTCCAGCTCTTTGTTAGACTGTGCCAGCGTCGTCATCATCACTGCTGCTGCTGTGGTATCAGTGTGTGTCGGGCATTATTCACACACTGCTAATCAATACGTTTGTATTGAGTCTGTTTTTAGTTGTAAATGTGGCTGAAATGCTCGTGTTCGAGTTTCCATGGTAACAGTGGCGCTGCAGAGGGGTCCCTTAACGACGCATCGAAGCAAAGAACTTTTTGTAGTCGAATTATTCGAAATACTCAGTGAATTGTTGCAGCACCATATCTGAGTATCTCTTGTTTTTCTTCAGGCCAAAGAGTGAGTTAAGCTAACATCATTGCAGCCAGTGTTAGGCTTCAGTCTCCAAACAACCCAGTGTTTGATCATAGTATCTCTACTTTTTCTCTTTTATCTAAGGCGTGTGTATCTTTATTTGTTTGTGTTTCCTTTTTCCTAGTGGTTTGATTCCTCGCCTGCTGGGTGATGTCCTTTCTCTGTGGATTTGTAACCTGCTGGCTCACCTCATCAATACATATGCCATTGATGACTCGGTATACTATGTCCTCCAGTTAGGGGCTTCTGTAATCTAAATACCTTTTTCCTAAATACCTGAAATTCAAGTTTGTGCATGCAAAAACGCAACAGCCATCTTTTGTTTGTTAGATTTTTTTCATTGTATGTTTAGGTAACTACTTTTTTGTATCGCACTGACATAGATCTTGAGGGTTTTTGTCAAGCAGTCTTAAATTGAGGCTCTAACACAGACTAATAGTGACTCTTCTTCTGAACAGATGAGTCACACAGGAGAAATCAAGAACTGCTCTCAGGCGATGACAGGGGTGAGTGTAACAGACAGTGTCAGTGCAGCTGTTTGTGGCTCAGTCTCATGCTGTTCATGCTCTTTCTTGCAGTTCTTTGCCAGCATGCTCACCTATCCTTTTGTTTTGGTGTCAAACATAATGGCTGTCAATAACTGTGGGTAAGTTAGCTCGTCATGTTCTGCTGTCAAACTTGCTAAATTCAAGCAGACTCATATTATAACTTTCTCATTAGGCTTGCTGGAGGCAGAGATCCCTATGCGTCAGTATATCCCACCTGGGTGGACTGCTGGATGCATCTTAGCAGAGAGGCAAGTATATAACTAATCCAGCTCCTTTCAAACATTTGCTCAGTAGTAACGATTCACAAAGATGGGTTGAACCAAACAGGCTGGCAACCTTCTCAGCTGCTGTGCATACACCACTGTACTTTCTGTGTCAACGAGGCACCGAAAGTTTGGTTCATCCTGATGGGCTTTGAGGTAAAGGTCATTTTGCAGTGTTACAATTTCCACCCGTCCAGCATCCAAGCTGAGCATCGCACTGAGCAATGCACGTTGTTTCCACGTTCATGAAAGGTTTGGAAATGAACATCACACTTGGCTTAAACTGATCAAGGTCCCAAAACCTGTTCTCAAAGTCTTGTCCAAGCCTGTTTATGACTTAAGAGTACTTTTCTGCAACTTTGTCAAAAGTCTCAGATGCAGAAGCATTATCTTTTCAGCACAGAGAGGAAGTGGAGCACCTTTTTTCTCTGTAAATGCACAGAGAAAAATGTCCCTCTGGGCTTTAAATGCATTTAAAGCACTTATGTCAGCAACAGTCTTACCTTTGCCTTGCAGCTTTCAGTTTCCCAGTAATGTCCTTTAAAATGAAAGGTCAAGTGTCCACTCGGTGTACCCCAGCATAAAGTTTAGGAACTCCGTGTCACCTTTTCAGTGAGGGATGAATCCTGTATGTTGGCTGATCATAGCAGGGGCCCTGTCGGTGGTCACTGATACCAGCTTTTCCACCGGTACCTTTTTCTTCACAGCGTTATAGATGTCAACTCCTCATAGACCTCATAGTTGTCTTTGGTGACAGTAGTGTCAGAAGTTCTTCTTTTGTGGAGAAATCGTCAAATACCATCCAGATGAAGACCATCAGCTGTGCTGCTGCTGTCCACAGACTGTTACACTGGATGCTAAACCACCTGCACTTTGCCTGATCCCAGTCCAGCTGATCAGCCAAGTTCCCGGACATAGCCGACACTCTTCTAACTATTGTAGTTGCCCCCAGTTGGACATTGGAGAGAATGGAGATTACATCAGTTCCATATTTCTCCTCTTTAAGCACAGTCTTTGCAATTATCATGATTGCTTCTTTGAAAACCTTCTCGTCTAAAAATGCCTTCTTTTTCTTAATTAAGAAATGTGTAGCTCTAAATGAGGCTTTTTGGGAGTTTTTCACAGTTCTCATGAAAAAAGACTGCTGTTTGCTCAAACCTGCCTTTAACTCGCGGGCTGTTTCTGCCCATCGGGTAGTTAGCATGGCAGCTTGTGTGACACGTTCAGAAACGTCTCTCCACATTGTGCCGCTTTGCCGTTGCCACATGAATCGTTCACAGTAGTGAAAACTCTTCCTGTAATTCACTGTGAAATTGATGTTTTCTTTTTCTTTCTTCCTTCTTCTTTACACTTTTTTTTACTTATGTGTTTATACACCACCTGCATTTAATTATTACTAATTTCTGTCTCTTCCGAAACGTGTCTTTTGTCCTGTCTTCTTCCCCTCACCCCAACCAACAGATGGCTGCCACTCCCTGAGCCTGGTTCTGCCAGAGCATATTTATATATGTATAAATATCTGAGTTCAGTTGAATTCAATAGCACACTTTTTATTATCCTCTTGATGTTATGAAGTGTGCCTATTCAACAATGCACTTACTGGAATGGACCATGGTGCAGTATACACTAGAGATGGACCGATCCGATATTACGTATCGGTATCGGTCCGATACTGACCTAAATTACTGGATCGGATATCGGAGAAAAATAAAAAATGTAATCCGATCCATTAAATATCACGAAAGCACCTCACAAAACTTGCAACACGCCGTAACTCACCTCAGAACGTTAGCACGTCGGAGCAGTATGCATCACGTGATAGAGCGGCTGTGGCATGCGGGACCTGTCGGTGGTCTGGATAGCATTTGGAGCTTCGCTAGCAACCCGGCATTTCATCTCCGACAAAGTTATCCCCGAGAGAAGTAAAGCAAGTGTGTAAGTCCATCTCTGAATGTTTGTAAAGCATTCCTGCGTTAAGCTTAACAAGCGATATATGGAGCGACTGCCTCTTCTTGCTGCTACTTCAATCATGAAACTGATCAGTGATCAGCTGATCGGCTTTTCTGTCGTGAGTCTCTCTGGTTTGTTTTTGGCCCACTTTGCACCAGAAAGAGGAAACCAGCGGCTGAACAACAGCAGCACGTTTAAGCTTGATAAGCTGTTGTTAGAATTTATTTAATATTACTTTCTACACCAGGATCTTTTTCTATGTAGCTGACGCTGGTAACTGTGCAGGGGCGGATCTAGCAAAGTTTAGCCAGGGGGGCCGATAGGGCATTAACAGGGAAAAGGGGGCACAAAGACATACTTTTCTTTCTTATTCTCATTTAAAATGTCTAGCTTTTAATAAATAATTATCTGACACCCAAAGTTTAAATTTGATGTAAAATGAATAGAAGTCAATTACTGTATATAGTGACTGTTAAGTCTAATATACAGTGGGGCAAAAAAGTATTTAGTCAGCCACTGATTGTGCAAGTTCCCCCACCTAAAATGATGACAGAGGTCAGTAATTTGCACCAGAGGTACACTTCAACTGTGAGAGACAGAATGTGAAAAAAAAATCCATGAATCCACATGGTAGGATTTGTAAAGAATTTATTGGTAAATCAGGGTGGAAAATAAGTATTTGGTCAATAACAAAAATACAACTCAATACTTTGTAACATAACCTTTGTTGGCAATAACAGAGGTCAAACGTTTACTATAGGTCTTTACCAGGTTTGCACACACAGTAGCTGGTATTTTGGCCCATTCCTCCATGCAGATCTTCTCGAGAGCAGTGATGTTTTGGGGCTGTCGCCGAGCAACACGGACTTTCAACTCCCGCCACAGATTTTCTATGGGGTTGAGGTCTGGAGACTGGCTAGGCCACTCCAGGACTTTCAAATGCTTCTTACGGAGCCACTCCTTTGTTGCCCGGGCGGTGTGTTTTGGATCATTGTCATGTTGGAAGACCCAGCCTCGTTTCATCTTCAAAGTTCTCACTGATGGAAGGAGGTTTTGGCTCAAAATCTCACGATACATGGCCCCATTCATTCTGTCCTTAACACGGATCAGTCGTCCTGTCCCCTTGGCAGAAAAACAGCCCCATAGCATGATGTTTCCACCCCCATGCTTCACAGTAGGTATGGTGTTCTTGGGATGCAACTCAGTATTCTTCTTCCTCCAAACACGACGAGTTGAGTTTATACCAAAAAGTTCTACTTTGGTTTCATCTGACCACATGACATTCTCCCAATCCTCTGCTGTATCATCCATGTGCTCTCTGGCAAACTTCAGACGGGCCTGGACATGCACTGGCTTCAGCAGCGGAACACGTCTGGCACTGCGGGATTTGATTCCCTGCCGTTGTAGTGTGTTACTGATGGTGACCTTTGTTACTTTGGTCCCAGCTCTCTGCAGGTCATTCACCAGGTCCCCCCGTGTGGTTCTGGGATCTTTGCTCACCGTTCTCATGCTCATTTTGACCCCACGGGATGAGATCTTGCGTGGAGCCCCAGATCGAGGGAGATTATCAGTGGTCTTGTATGTCTTCCATTTTCTGATGATTGCTCCCACAGTTGATTTTTTCACACCAAGCTGCTTGCCTATTGTAGATTCACTCTTCCCAGTCTGGTGCAGGTCTACAATACTTTTCCTGGTGTCCTTCCAAAGCTCTTTGGTCTTGGCCATGGCGGAGTTTGGAGTCTGACTGTTTGAGGCTGTGGACAGGTGTCTTTTATACAGATGATGAGTTCAAACAGGTGCCATTCATACAGGTAACGAGTGGGGGACAGAAAAGCTTCTTACAGAAGACGTTACAGGTCTGTGAGAGCCAGAGATTTTCCTTGTTTGAGGTGACCAAATACTTATTTTCCACCCTGATTTACCAATAAATTCTTTACAAATCCTACCATGTGGATTCATGGATTTTTTTTTTTCACATTCTGTCTCTCACAGTTGAAGTGTACCTCTGGTGCAAATTACTGACCTCTGTCATCCTTTTAGGTGGGGGAACTTGCACAATCGGTGGCTGACTAAATACTTTTTTGCCCCACTGTATATACCCTAGTAAGCTATAGTACTTTTTCCTTTAGGAAGGTACCATCTGTGCAGTCTGCAATTTTGTTGAAGAAAGATGTTGAATCTATTTAATATTTCTTGAAAAATAATTGATTTCTGTGCATTTTTTTTTCACACTGCATCAAATTAAGGTTGATTACGTCGATTAAGCATCATGAGGTGGAGCGTGAGGGGTGGTTCCCTATTTTTTATTTATTTATTTTTGTTGTTGCTGGGAGTTGGAACCCTATTAGTTAGGCTGCTTAATATTTATGCTAAGTACTCTTTAAAATACCAGAATAGGGAGGATGGTGTAGGTTTAAGTTTATTAGATTGATCAGTATTGCTGAACTATGAAACATTTTTTTTGCATACAGGTATAACAGAATAGCTTTAGTGTAGTTGTTGTTTTAAACTTGAGTATGAACTTATACAAAATGCAGCAAGATATTTTAAAAAACAGTTTTGTTGATTAAAAAACACTATATCGGATTCATATCGGTATCGGCAGATATCCAAATTTATGATATCGGTATCGGACATAAAAAAGTGGTATTGGTCCATCTCTAGTAGTTACCACTGTTGCCGCACAGCAACAAGGTCCTGAGTTCGGCTGCAGCATCTCACCCGGGCCTTTCTGTGCGGATCTGCATGGACGTCATTCAAACATTATACGGGCCACAAGAATTTGCACTTTTATTGACTAAAGCCATATTTTGATATGTTTTATGTTTTTTTTCCACAAGAGCAGTTTAAGTTTGATGAAAAATTAGATTTTTCATGGAATTTTCCCACCACTGCACGATCATGTGACCTGCTCTAAAAACAGTTTGGAAAATATGTCTTTTTTTCCCACCCAAACCTTTTGTCTACATGTATAATATATACTTTAAAATGTAGCTGTTGTTGCCCTCTTTCATCCAGTGTAATTCCTCTTGAGCTGGGATTTATGGTTCTCTCACAAATGCTATCAAAGCACAGACTCCTCCCTGTCCCTCTCCTATATGCATCCACTATTTTAAATTGGAGTCCTAACACTTTATCTCCCCACTAGGCCATTGTGGCTCAAGAGTTGGGAGTTCGCCTTGTAATTGGAAGGTTGCCGGTTCGAGCCCCGGCTTGGACAGTCTCGGTCGTTGTGTCCTTGGGCGAGACACTTCACCCGTTGCCTACTGGTGGTGGTCAGAGGGCCCGGTGGCGCCAGTGTCCGGCAGCCTCGCCTCTGTCAGTGCGCCCCAGGGTGGCTGTGGCTACAATGTAGCTGCCATCACCAGTGTGTGAATGTGTGTGTGAATGTGTGGATGACTGGATGTGTAAAGCGCTTTGGGGTCCTTAGGGACTAGTAAAGCCTTATACAAATACAGGCCATTTACCACTAACATGTAGTCTTTAAATAAAACCTACATAACAGTTAAGGATTAAAAATATTTTTTTTCTGCTCATTTGATGCCAGTTCCCTTCTTTGTCACACACAACAGATATTTTGCAAATGTTCTGTTTCTATTTGAGATTCTTGAATTTAGACATTTAAAACACATAATTTCACTCTTCAAGTAATTTCAAGAATAAAGGCTTTCAGATTTGTTTGTGGCCAAATTTTCTTTTGTCATTAGTCAACTTTTTAATGCACATTTAACTTCTACAACTACTTTCCAAGAAAGGTGAGAAAAACAGCACCTTTGTTCTGAAGTACTACCGACTGATTTGCAATCACGATGCCAGGGTAGTGAGTCAGTCACGTGACTGAAAACTATGGATTGTTTGATGACAACTGACCCAGCAGCATCACCCAGAATTTCTTCAGAAATGTTCTTTTCTAGTTCTGTCTTTCGGTCATGCATTATGTATGTTTTATTCTTGTACAGCACTTTGGTCAACGCTCCTGTTGTAATTAAATGTGCTATGTAAATAATTAAACTATGTGTAAACTGACTATTACTAACACTTCCTACCTCTTTTCATTACAGGGCAACATGAGCAGAGGCAACAGTTTATTTTTCCGAAAGCTTCCAGCAGGAAAGACATACGCAGTCGACCAGAAGAGATTTTTCTAAAGCTTCAGGAGCGCTGAAATGAACATAGTTGTGATAATAAAACAAAAATCCAATATTGCCTGATTTGGGAATTGGACAGTCAGCTTTTTGTATGCATTCGTTTGCCCTGAATTAGTTTTTTTTTCCTTAACAGCTTGCCAGCTTAGGAACTGAACAGTTTTAGTTAACTGCAGAAAGATTGTTTAAATGAAATGACAAAAATATTAAAGGGCAGAGCTGTAAGACAGTGACATGTTTTTAAAATATGAACTGCCTTTCTACTTCCTCATTTACAAAAACTAAAGCTGGCATAATGATTATGTGATTTTTTCCCTTCATGTTTTCTTTTTTGTTTTTTATGCATTTGGTAATGTCTAAGATTTGCCACGTTAATGATCATGTGGGATCTCTTTTCATCTGGTATTGTATTGATGTAATTATTCTGAAGGTGACCTCTGAGTGCATGTGTAAAGATAATTGGGGGTGAGGACAAGTGGTGGTGGTGTTTCTGAAGTATATACACTGAGACATGTGTAGAGCGGTCTGGGTGGACTCTGAAAAATGAAAGTACTTTAGCTCCTGATTGACCCAAATAAAAGGAAAAAATGTCTTTCCTGTAAAAGGTTTTTGGGAAGTATGTTATGTGAAGTGGTACAAGTGTACAGATGTTTCATTTTTAACATAGTGTGGCACTTATATGTGCAGAGCCATTGGCACATGCAGTTGAGAGGCAGTTGGGGGGGCACTGACTCCTCTGGTTGTTGAATGACAGTCAGTTTGTTCAGAATCTTAAATGTTCCTGCTGCTGCACTCTTCTGAACAGAGATATCTGATGATGTGCCTGTAATCTGCTGGTGCCAAGTATAAAACTGTCTGTCTGGAAGTCCCTCAGGATCTAAGACTTTTGGGACCTTCTCGACTACCTTCGTCTTGGGAACTTCTAATCGACCTCCTAGGACCTGGCGTCCATATATGTGGACGTCATATTTTGGGTTGTCTAGACCAAAATACAAAATCTTGCTCTATAAGGGCCTGACATCCACTTACGAGGACATTATACTGTAACTGTTCTATCAAATTTAAAGCAAGTCTCATTTTTCTCCAAAACAAAAATCAGGTAAAAAATTTTTTTTTTTTAAAATCACGTAATTCTTTGTTTTTACATTCATCAGGTTCCAATCAGCCCAAATAGCAAAATAGAAATTGAAAATGCATGCCATGAAAGAGTTTGGGTCTTAGTAGGTTAATATGCAGCACCAATGTTCCTCTATACAATTTCAGTGGAACCCCGACTTACGAATACCCCGTTTCACGAAAAAGTCAAGTTACAAAGGCACTGAACGGCAACATTTTTGACCGTGTTGCAGCAAAATGCCCGAGTAACGAAATCCGCTGGCTCTGATTGGCTGAGCCTACAATGCCCACAATTCCTTCCGAATCATGTGACAACCCCTTGGCTTCTGTACTTGAGCTTCGCTGTTCCACTTGAACGACGTTTTGTTGTTCTAGTTAGCAATTAGCCTATAGCCTGTCGTTCAGCATCGCCTCAGTCAAAAGGCGCGATGGGTGCTTCGACTTAGGAAAACTTTCGACTTACGAAAGACCCTCGGGAACGAATTAATTTCGTAAGTCGGGGTTCCACTGTAATTTTCTCAAGGGACTGCGTGAGAAACTGTGGCCATGTCCACATGCACACAGGTATTTTGGTAAATGTAGATACAAACATTTATATCCACATGTAAACTGAGTTTTGGATTAAAAATGAGGTGCTTCAATTGATGGAGAAGGAGCTGCCAGGGTAAAGATGTTCGAAAACACTATCCTGTGTTTAGACGTGGACAGGGAAAACTAAGATTTTGCCACACAATGTCAAAAGTGTGCACATTTACTTGTTTTGGTCAATTTGCACCATGTTTGTGAGCTGCTTTTGACAGTGTTTGGGTTTGGTTTTTGCATTTCGATGTGAACTGAGGTTTTTCAAAATAAACTCTGAAGAATCCCTGTGCATGTGTGGACATAGTCATAGGACTGTTGTCGAGAGCCATACCAATAAGCTTATAAAGATTGAGGTTCACTTTATACCAGCTTGGTATAACTTTTTTTCACATACGGTCAGGTAGGTTTGGATGGCTTTTATAAAGGATTTTTATCATCATTTAAACTATATAGTCATATCAAAAGAGACTTTTCACAGGACTGCATAAAGTTCTCTGAAAAACTTAAGTACCTTGAATAGGCATTAGACTAGACTGAGTAGCAGTTAATCAAAGGTCTTGCTAATCAAATGCACTTGATGTGACCACCATTGTAAGAGAAGATTTGACCCTTTGCTGATTGGGAGGATTTTTAGGTATGTGTGAACACTAAGCCGCAATCTTCCCAGGAGTGGACATTCTGGGAAGTTCACTCCAAGGTCAGATCATAGATTTGGTCAAACACTGGATGTCAGCGCAAACTCCATACCAGCTGCCAAATATGATAAGGGAAAGTTGATGGTCTGGGCTTTTCTTGCAGCTACAGAAGCCGACCACTTTATTAATTATATAATTTGTTCTCTGGATTTCTCTGGTGACAAATAGTTGACAGTTGCAGAAAGGAACTTAAGTCTTCTGTTTACACAATTCTTAATTCTTGGATGTATGTTTTTGAGAATTAGAAAATAGAGTAACATTACCACTACTTGCATGGAAATTTTCTCATCCTATGCAAGAAAATAGGTTTGCACAAAAAATACTGTCAGATTTAGGAGATAGATTTGTATTTCATGTGTATTCTGAAATATGAATCTACTTTATTCTTATCACATTGTGTATGTTAGTAATTCAGAATCATTCAGAATAAACAGCCTCCATACAATCTGCATGCTGCCCTTTTCTCTTTATAAGGAAACATGTTTTCCTCCAGGTAGACCAGTGAAAGTAGTGACCCTGTTGTAATAGGGAAGTCTGCATTTCTCTCATACAACACACAAGAAATAAGGAGATAGGATGGCTGTAAATGGAACAATAAGTATTGGGAGTGCAAACCTCTGCCAAGGCAGCTTACATCTGGGCAGTTTTTAATTCTTTTAGGGAATAGTATTGTCTTTTACATGCAGATCACGAACATTATTATGATTACTTAGAGGTGAGGCGAATAACACTGATAATCTCTTCATCATGAAACCCATTAGTGGTTGGGTATATATGAAGTTATGTATTTGCAGGGTGGCTGTAGATCAGGAGGTAGAGCAGGTCAGATGCTGATTGGAAGGTTGGTGATTCGATCGCTGGGTCCCCCAGTTTGCATGCCAAATATCCTTGGGCAAGATACTAATCCCGACTTGCTCTCCGATGCATCCATCGAAGTATGAATGCATATGAATGATAGTTAGAAAAGCACTTACCGTATAGATAATATTGCTTGTATGTATGGGGTAAATGCAGCGTGTTGTATAGAGCGCTTTGAGTACTCCAGGAGAGTAGGAAAGCGCTACATAAGAATGTGATGATGATGAGCCTATGATGAACTATAGGTTTACATTAGAAGGGCTCAAAGTCGTAACACACACACACAAAAAGAATTTATCTCACAGCATTAACAGAATGGGGCTCAGACCACATAAATCCCCTTTTAAAACCACAAAAGTCTTCAGATGATATTAGTTCACCATCCCCTCTAGAATGGTTAACACTTTGTTAACCACTTTGAGAACGGATGTAAAATGTGAAAAAAAATGTATCAGAACTAGAACAAAAGATAATTGGAATCTGCCTATGCTGCCACACAAGAACATGTAATCAACAACCTGAGAAAACGATAACTAGAATTAAATGAAATATTTAACCAGAGAACAAAATTTCTGATGCAAAGGTTGCGTTAGGACAACGTTGTATGTGGTACTAAATCTGGAAAATTCCTTACTAACCAGTTAAAGCTACATAAACAAAAAACAACAACATAAAATATATGGCTCTTAAAGTACCACCCATATGACCGACATTAAAGTAAAGTAAAATAAACAACTGTACTGCATTAAAACAGTCAAAGCAGTTGGGATATCCAGTCTTTAGGTGATGACGTCTGAACCCTGCTTTGGGCTCCAAACTACAGGGTGACCATTTATATGGATACAGCGTAATAACATGGGAATGGTTGGTGATATTAAAGTCCTGTTTGTGGCACATTAGTATATGTGAGGGGGCAAACTCCTCAAGATGGGCGGTGACCATGGTGGCCATTTAGAAGTCGGCCATCTTGGATACAACTTTTGTTTTCTCAATAGGAAGAGGGTCATGTGACACATCAAATCTATTGGTAATGTCACAAGAAAAACAATGGTGTGCTACAATGTAGCTGCCATCCCCAGTGTGTGAATGTGTGTATGACAGGTTGTGTAAAGCGCTTTGGGGTCCTTAGGGACTAGTAAAGCGCTATACAAATACAGGCCATTTACTTTGTCTTGTTTTGCCTTCTTGTGGTTTATCCATGTTTCCCCAGCCTGTCATGTCTGCTCTTTCCCTCGTGTTCCCTCGCTCCCTCTTGTCAGCCTCTGCTCCACTCCTGCATCATGCTTCCTGTTTTATTGTGAAGCTCTTGTGTTTTCATGTTCATTCTGTTCAGTCTTGCTTCCCCTGCCTCGTTATGGTTATTCGTGTCAGCTGCGTTCCTTGTGTGTCCTCACTTCCAGTATGGCAAAGCCATAATGGTCCACTCGGAAAAATAAATCAGTCTGGCATTTTTCTTGGCCATCAGACAATAATTGTGATTGTTACAGTGCTGGAGAGGCAAAAAATAAATTAAATTTAAAAAATAAAATTCATGGAACCACAAGTAAGGCCGCAGTCCGAGGGCAAAGTGCTCTAATGGGTGTCTAATGAGTGAGTAAGTGAGCAAATGGCTTGTTTGTGTGCAAGCCTGGGTGTGATGCTTGCTGGACCTTGGTCCCGTTGGGACATGGTCACCGCTCCACGTTGGACTCTTTTGCCCCTCCTTGGCTGCTTGTTGGTCCCAGGGTGCGTGGCTGGATGTACTGGTGTGGCCTCCTCCCTCGGTTACCCGTTACCGGTGTGAGCTGCAGCTTCCCACCTTTATTATGAATTCATTCTCACACAAACATACACTCACTTATTCTCTCACACGCACACACGGTAAGAAGATTGTTGATTTATGTATTTTTACATTTTTGTGATCCAAGGTTTTGTGTTCCAGGTGCTGTATGGTTTTTGGATTTTTGTCACTTACAGGTGCAGGAGTTAGCAATACTTTGTGCATTTCTATTTGTACTCCATCCTTTTAGTCTATCCCCCCATCTCCTCCTTTTTCTCTCTTGCCTGTCTTGCCTTAGACATCGTCATACTATATCACATATATTGTAATAACTGAAATAACACAAATAAAAATTAATAAATAAACAGATAAAATATTCACATGAACAAGAGGAGCCTATAGAGATTCTACATAGCTGTTCTTGCAAAAGAAAAATGTATTTGGCACCACAATGCATTCAGATCAAAATTCTGATTGCAAAAGCAGCCAGACAGGACATTAGTGCGCAGGGAGCCACCGACACAGTGCAGAGATGGTCGGAGGAGAGCGAGGAGGCTCTTAAGGATTGTTTTGAGTCGACTGTGTGGGAGGTGATCTGTGACGACCACGGAGAGGCCATCGACAGCCTTACTACATGCATTACTGACTATATTGATTTCTGTGTGGATAACACCGCACCTACTAGGACTGTGCGGTGTTTCTCCAACAACAAACCTTGGATTACCCCAGAAATTAAAGCTGTCCTGAAGCAGAAGAGGAGGGCCTTCAAATCTGGAGACAAAGAGGAGTTGAAAAGGGTGCAGAGAGAGCTGAGGGGACTGATAAGGAATGGGAAGGAGAGCTACAGGCAGAAGATGGAGAACCAGCTTCAGCAAAACAACGTTGGTGAAGTCTGGAGAGGCCTCAGAACCATCTCAGGCCACAAACAGCAGAACTCTCTGCCTGGGAGGGATGTGAGGTGGGCAAATGAACTGAATCATTTCTTCAACAGATTTGATTCATCCATGAGACAGTCTCCAACACCGGCTGCAGACTCACCCACCCCCACTACTGCTGCTCCACCTCTGACACCTCAGAGACTTTACACCTCCTCTAATCACCCTGTTTACTCCTCCCCACCCCCGACAACAGCATCCAATACACACTCAACACAAGGCTCCAGCCTGTCCCTCTCAACCACCCAGGTTAGGAGGGAACTGAGGAGGATTAAAGCCAAGAAGGCAGCGGGCCCAGATGGCATCAGCGCAAGGGTCGTCAGGTCCTGCGCAGACCAACTGTGTGGGGTGATGGAGCACCTCTTCAACCTGAGTCTGAGGCTGGGGAGAGTCCCACAGCTCTGGAAAACCTCCTGTGTTGTACCAGTGCCAAAGACTTCACGCCCCAAGGACCTCAAGGTTCTTTATTTGTCACATGCATGTCACAGTGAAATGTAGCCTGACACGCTCCTCGACATGTGCAAAAAATTGGGGGGGGGTAGAGGAAGAACATTTTATATATCTACATATATATATATATATATATCTATATATATATATATATATATATTAGGGGTGCAACGATACACAAAATTCACGGTTCGGTTCGGTTCGATACTTTGGTGTCACGGTTCGATATTTTTTCGATACAAAAAAATGTTCATGCCTTTTTAATTTGTCATTTATTAAAATTATAAATATATATTTTAACTCAAAAGTACAGTTTTTAAATTTAACCCTAACCCTTGTGCGTGTTTTTTATTTTGACAGCGAATGCGCACCTGCGGACCACTTATGTGCAGCCCTGGTTATTTAGCTCGTCATATTGCAGCCACAGAAATAATTTTGTCCATGAAACCATAAAGCTGCACTTTCTTTTTGCCTTATAGTCTGATTTGTCATAACTTCTCCGTTTTGTGGTAAGCTTTTCTTTGGCTGTCACTTCTTCACCCTGACCTGTCTTATTTGGCTCAGCAGAACTAAAATATATATCCTGCTGCTTTTACACACGGACTCACATAAGCTCAGCGATTCTCTGCGCGATCAACCTCTCACATGTTAAAGCTGCGGGAGATTTCACTTGTCATGTTTGCATAGTAAGCTAACGATTAATAAGACGATGTCAGAGGAATTGGTGCACAAATTATCATCACTCACAGATCAGTGCTGTCGCTCTCTATACACAGTTCGCACAATTGCAAAGTGAAAGCAAAAAAACAAGCGCAAATTCAAACGCGATTTCAATATGTCACATATTGACAGTGGCTCACCGATGCCAATGACATAATTACCCAGCTACATTTCTGAAAGAATGCAAAAGCATTGACATATATTTTTCCTTCCTACAATAGCCCGACGGGCAGGGCAGAGATAGATTTTGGTAGCCCGACTGAAAAAATCGCTAGCCCCAGGACGTCGGGCTAGCGATATTGCGAGCCCTGTATCTGATTGAGGAATCACTCATCTTTGGAAAAGAGAGTTTATTACAGAGAAATGTCTCTTTCCAAAATAAAAGCTATACTATCCGCTTCTTCTGGGCTATATTCTCAGCAGCATAAGGAGAATCATGTGCTAACAGCTGTCTAAATGACTCGGCTAAAGTTAGTAGCATGCTTGTTGTTTTTGTCTTTGCACTAGGATGATGTCGGCGTAAATGTGCAGTCATATTCGTTGTGTTCCCGCTAGTGCTTTCAGGTTGATCTCGTTGAAATGACCTTAACGCCACAACACGGCAAATCTCCGTTAACGAGCTACCGCCGATCGCCCCGTGCATGGGGCTAGACGGCCAACACGTTAACGAGCTAACTGCGCTAACACACTAGTTCCCACCCATGTAATTGAGCATTGCATGGCACATCCAACATACTGTTTTACTTTAGTCCATGACGCGCTTACCTTCAGGGTCATACGTCACATGAAAACCAAAATAATTCCAAACGCCAGATCTGAATGTTGTAAGGAGAGCTTAACTTCTGTCTCGCTAGCTTGCCCTGCGCTCTTCCTTCTGACTATGCTGTCTGTGTTGAGCGCTCAGTGGATCTGCGCTCGACAGTGCAGCCTAGGCCGAGTAGTCGAACGCAGATTCACTGAGCGCTCAACACAGACAGCATCGTCAGAAGGAAAGTTGATAAAATAAATTACAAATTTTGTATTGTTCGATACATATGCGTACTGAACCGAAAGCACTGTATCGAACGGTTCAATATCGATACGAATATCGTTGCACCCCTAATATATATATATATATATACATACATATAGTATATACACTGGGTGAATGTGCAGTAGTAGCAGCAAGCAGGTGAATTCTGTACATTAATATGAATAGACATCTGACTATTTTACAGGATAGACAATATAAACATATTTAAAATGAAAGGAATTGAAATGTACATTGTGCCTTGGTTTAGTGTCTGGAAGAGTCCTGTCTCAGTCAATTATAGATGATGTGAGAGGGCGGGTGTGTGTGTTTAGAGCACGGATGGCTTGGGGATAGAAGCTCCTCTTGAGTCTCTCTGTCCTTGCCCGGAAGATGCGGAACCTTCTACCAGATTGCAGAAGTTGGAACAGTTTGTTGCCAGGATGGGACGGGTCCTTCAGTATCTGCGCTGCTCTAGTCCGGCATCTCCTGGTGTAGGTGTCCTGAAGCGGGGGGAGAGCAATCCTGCAGCAGCGTTCTGCTGTACGGATCACTCTCTGGAGAGCTTTTTGGTCCTTCACACAGCTGTTCCCAAACCACGATGTCATGTTCTGTGTGAGGATGCTCTCCACAGCTACAGGCCAGTGGCTCTGACATCGGCCTGTAGCTGTTGAGGTACAGGCCGATGCACCTCAACAGAGGCTGTCTTAATTTTACAGTAAAGTTTCCTTGTAATCGTTGATTTTTAAAAAAGTTATGTTGTTCATTTTTCTCAAAACGTCTTGTTTAGAGCCTTCTCTATCCCAGCAAAGTTTGTCTGCATTTGTCATTATGATGAAATTAGCCTTTTGTCATATGTTCAGTGCAGTTTGCTGTGCCTTGGTGAGGCTTTGTTTTATTTTCAGTTGTCTTTTATGATTAAACAGATGTGAAATGCCTCTTTCTACTAATCAGCAATATGCGTCGAGGAGTTTCAGTGTTTGGGATGAATGATGCTAAATACAAAATTGAAAATAACTTGAAATAAATTGAAATAACTAAAATCACTCACTGATTGAAACCAACTTAAAACATGTAATTTAACTAAAATAAAAGAAGCATCTTTTTTTTAAAGGAAATAATCAGCTATTTATCCCATACAAGTGCAAACGCCATGGCCTCGCCGTCATGGCTGCATGCTGTTGCATAAAAGCTGTGCTTTTATTTGTTTAATAAAAGGCTTCCGGTCTCGGAAGCTCGCTATGCTAGCGCTAGCGCCTCACTTGACTTTATAGGGGTGTCTTATGGCAGGGCAGCAGTCGCCAGTCCTGAGAGTAAAACAGGTCGCGGAACTCTGTGGTCACTGTATAACTACGAACTTTTTTCGCGACTCCGTTAATGTTAAACTACATTAGGTTAGTAAATATAAACGGTGCTAAATTACTTAACCGCGGAGGACTGCCGGTATTGTTCCGTTGCTACAAGTTTGCTCAGTCCAGCAGCCGTTCAGAAGCGACCACACCCTCCTTGCTTCCTGATAGTACTGTAGTGGGAGCGCGCAGCTCTACTTTCAGTCGCTGGGAATAACGGCCACTTCTTGTTGCTGCGCTGTTTGGATTCGGTGTCGTGGACCTACAAAACAAGTGATTTATATGTTCAGAGAACACTGGCTGGTATGGATATGAAAAGTGAGCGCACACAGAGGATATGCGGGGCTACACACTCTCGAGTCCCGAGTTAAGACGCGGAGGAGGACGTGGAGGGCGGACTGACGGACGATGCATATGGAGTCGAGAGGACCGGAGCAGTCGCTATCTTATAACCCAGCGCTCGGATTGAAAAAGAAGAGGTTGAAAGTGGACTGAGAGGCTTCTTCTTCCTGGACAGTGGCATTTTCGGTGAATTTTACTCGGGAGGACCCGTGAAATGATGGTGTTGGAGGATAACTCCAGTCCTTCCACTGACCAGAACAGCTTGCCGGGTGGTTCCCCGATTGTAACCAGCATGAGAACGCCACACTCGGTGGGAACAAGTCGGCCAAGATCTCGGTGCTTTTTCTGGCTATTTGCTGTGACGCGAATGGCCACAAAATGATATCCTGAAGTTAAAAAACAGAGAGAGCGAGAAAGAGAGAAAACTCAAAAGGCACCCGTTCATTGCTGAGGTGACGTCTTCTTTGAAAGAAAAAAAAAAATTTGACGTTTGCTGATCAGCAGAGATTCACTTTGGGAATGTTCTTGATGACAAGGGGCTTGTCAGTGTGTACTTTCCCGTTTAGAAGGCACCTTGGTGGCACTGCTGTTTGTGTGTTTTGTTTGTATTTTTTAATTTAGAAGCCTGTGAATTCCTTTTCTCCACAACAATCTGGGACTATACTTAGAATAGTGACTATGTTGTTCAGGGCATTTAAGTTAACATTTCCAAATAAGAGCGTATATCTTGTTACACTGATTACTTTAAAGTTGTAGGGCTTTTTCTTGGGTGTTTTGTGTAATAGATTTACTAACAAACTACGGCAGATAATGCTGAGAATATATTCACATGTACTCCTATTCTTAAGGCTTTTATACAGACACATATGCGTTAACTATTTGGGGTAAATGTAGTAATTGAGTTTTTCTCTTTCCGCATGTTTACACTGAGCGTACGTGTCTTGTGTTTTAACATGTAATTTACAATTAATAACCTAAACTCTGAAGGAACTTAAGGAAGACTGTTTGGCCAGTTCTTATTTAAAAGTTTAGTTTTATTTGAGAAGTGTCTTAAACAGTAAAATGCATTGTAGCAGCAGAAAACGAGATATCTGAACCCTTATATAAGAGCCATTTGACCCTCTCCCCCTTCCTCTGACTCCCTTCATTATTATGGCTAGTGGTGGCTCTGGCAAATCAGCAAGTGAGGGATCAACCAGCACACCCGGTGGCAGTTTGCAGCAGAGGAAGCGGCTCTCCTTCATCTGTGACACATGTAAGGGCAAGATGCAGCTCGTGGCTGACCTCCTCCTGCTGTCCAGTGAGACCAGGCCTGTCATGACATCTGAAGGTGTGGCTGTGGCTGACACCTTCGACCAGTGCCGTGACACGGTCATTGCCCGCACTAAAGAGCTCTCCATTCTCACCCATGACATCCAGAGCCAGCTCAACATGGGTCGCTTCACGGAAGTAGGGGACCGCCTCCTGGAGATGACTAACCTTGTGGTGTCTTTGACTGAGTGCTCAGCTCATGCTGCCTACCTGGCATCTGTGGAGACGCCTGGCTCTCAACAATGCCTTCCGGGTCTGGTGGATCGCTACAAGGTGACCCGCTGTCGACATGAAGTAGAACAGAGCTGCAGCGTTTTCCGAGTCACTCACCTGCAAGACCTCACCCCACAGCTCCTCCTCGAGCTCTCTCAGAACATCTCCACCAACCTCAAGACTCTAACGGACATCTCATCACTGGCCAGCGAGAGGTCCAGGGATCGCTTTGCAAAAGAGCAGTTCAAGCTGAGCGTCAAGAGCATGAGCACAAGTGGCACGGCCTTCCTGGCGTGTGTGAAGGAGGTGAAAACCCAGCCCAGTGAGCTGACCAGGAATCGATGCATCCTCTTCAGTGCTGCTCTCGTCCAGGCTGTCGGCGCCCTTGTTGGGTTTGCTACAGAGCCACAGTTCCTGGGAAGAGCTGCGAGCATCTCTGCCGAAGGAAAGGGGGTGCAAACGGCAGTGTTAGGTGGGGCCATGAGTGTGGTTTCTGCCTGTGTCCTTCTCACTCAGGGCCTCAGGGATGTTGCCCAGCATCCCGAGAGCAGCTCCAAAATGGCAGACTACCGTGAGCGTCTGCGTAACTCGGCGTGCGCCGTGTCCGATGGTTGCACTCTGCTTACTCAGGCACTCAGAGAGCGCTCCTCTCCAAGGACTCTGCCACCAGTCAACTCCCATTCTGTGAATTAGTTTAGGAAGGGGCTATGTAGGTTCAGTGTCTTGTTTCATGTACCAAAGAGACTCACTTTGGGTTAATCCCTATTCATCAGGTGTAGAGTAACATCCGAAGAACACTGTGTGGGCCTGTTCTTGTGGTTAAAATTTGTGTGTAGAATGCAGAAAAGCACTAAAACAACCACTGCAGGGTTTTTGAGGTTGCGCTGGATGTAACTTAACTTAAACCATGCTCAAAACGGACCACTTCACCCACTCTGGGTATGAACTGGGCTCAGCAGACAATGTGCTTTCACCAACAGACAGCAGCTTTCAGACCTGAAAAGTTTACCTCAGTTTTCAGTTGCAGTGAAAACACCAGCCTCGATGATGGATGTAGCCTCGCAGTATGAACCTATAGTTGGCTGACCTGCTCCATTATATGGGCTTTGTGAGATTGGAAAGAGTGAGCCGAGTGTCAAGATGCTTTTATTTTTTTTTCAGTGTGTGTGAATTTTTTTAAAGCTGCTGTGAGTGTGTGCCCTAGGGTTTACACTATCTACCAGACTTCCCCATATTATTTTCAAGTGTTTTGACCATGCATGTAATGGAGTATTTATTTCATCTATTAAAAATGTTTCTTATATGCTGTTGTGGCTAAAATGTTTTTGAAAATCCGGCTATTCACTTAATCTAAAAAACCCAAACATCTTCGGTTACTTTTTTGTGCAAGCTATCTCTGTGAGAGCTGTAGACTGCAGCTTCTCAGTCTGTACATTATGATCTCCATTAGTGATGAAACAGGAGGCAAGAGCAAGCTAGTATGTACTTTGAGACTGACATGCTGCTTACCCGAGGGTAAAGCTGACCATGGCTACACTCAAGGTAGATCGTTTTTAATCACTAAGATGAAACATTCACCCTTTGACTGCATTAATGAATGAAAGCAGGTTTAATATGTGAAAGACAGATAAACTGACTTAAGTAATTGTGTAATATTATCTGTGTGAGACTGCAAACTAACTTTAATGCTATTTCAGCATCTTTCTTAAAAAACATTAGACATATTTTCTATTGATGAACAAACATTCATGAATTCATTAGTACCTGTTCTATTTTAGGCCTTTTGGTGTCTGTAATGAACATTCATGAATGTTTCATTTAGCCTGAATTGAACAGTTTGTGTGTTTGTTGCTGCTTTTTGAAAGCATCAATGACAAATGTTCACTCACTCATCTGTCAAACTCTGCGATGCATTGGACTCATTCCAGACAGTCACCCCTAAATTATTTGACACAGTGCTTCCTTTTACAGTTTTCTCTCTTTTTTTAATTTGTTTTCAGATTCAGGTGATCCATAGGCCAGAGTATATTCACCATGTGTGCTCGGGGCTCTTTCTCTCATGGTTTCCAATCAGGCTGATCAGTTTTATCTCTGACATTTCTGCTTCTGTAATGTGGTATTTGTGGTATTCATAGAAAATATTATGAAAAGGCTTTAGTGACTAAAACTAACCCACTCAAAGAAATAAGGATATGCTCTAATACTTATGGCATCTCGATGAATTAAATATTCAAATTTCTGTACATTGATAACAAAATGACATAATAATGGTCAGTGGAAACCAAAGTCAGGGATTCAATTCAAAATTCCACTAAAAATGAAACTTTAGTTAAAAAAAATCACAAAAACGTGTTCATCTGTAATTTGATTTGTAATCATTTGTACAGCAAAGCAAAAACATGACCTGGGTAGGCATGCTGATAGCTTTTCACTTAGTAACCAGCTTAGATGCTGATATTTTGAAGCAGGGAAATGTAGGTCCTCGCACACTTATGTGAAGATAAACTGCATAATATAACACAAAACATACGTTTATTTAAAAACAGGTTAAATAGTTGAAACTTGGAACTACCAAAAACTTCAGTGACTTTGAGTACTCATGGTAATTAAAAAACAGTTGTAGTTTTAATGTTTTCAATTGTTTATTGGAATTTAATGGCTCCAAACCTGATTGCCTCTATCATGGCACATTTGTCTGACAGTGGCAAACTTCTAAACAGTGCTGTCAAACTTGTCAGTGGAGCTTATGCATATCTGATTTACATGTAAGCCTTCTGTATACTCTTTGTTTAACAGTGTTCACATAATAATTCAGATAAACTGTAGAACAGAAAATTGGTAGTATACAACGAGGAAGTTGATATTTCCATGTATGGCCCTGCCTGTTGGCATCTTGCACCCTGCTATAATGTGAAGGGGCACACGTTTTTTTTTTTCAAATGCAAAGTTTGCACCATAATTCAATATCTTGTGGAACTACTTGTACCAACCATAACTTCAAGTGATTGTTTTCTGTATAACTGTCAGTTTGTCAAATCATTGTAGAGGATTTTTGGGTTATTACTCTTTACAACTTTGGTCTGGTTCATTTAATATTGTATTTGTTCAGGTTCTACCATTGTATACCAATCAAGTTGAGGTTGACTTTGACTGGGACATTTCAACACCTCTTCTTTTTCAGCAGTTCTGCTGTAGATTTGTTGATGTGCCTTAGAAAAGTCTGAGAATTAAGAAAATATTTCTGAGTAAGGGCTAGGTGGATGATAGATAACAAGAAATAAAACTTTTTGTTTTTAGTATTCCAAACAAATTAAAACTGTCTGAGGGTTTGGTTGACGTGGCATTATTAGTGGCCTCCACCTGTAAAATGTCTAATTATTGCCCCTCTAGTTCACCTTTTAATTAAATTTAGTTCAATTCAATTTTATTTATAGCACCAAATAAAAACAACAGTTGCCTCAAGGCACTTTATGTTGTAAGGTAAAGACCCTACGATAATACAGAGACAACAGAGAAAGTCCCAACAATCAGAAGACCTCTAATGAACAAGCACTTTGGCGGCAGTGGGACTTAAAAACTCAATTTTAAAAGGAAGAAACTTTCGGCAGAATTAGACTCAGGGAGGGGCGGCTATCTGCCTCAGCTGTTTTGGGTGAGGGGAGGAAGACAGGACAAAAGACACACTGGAAGTGAGCCAGAGATTAATATTAAATAATGATTAAATGCAGATTGCAACCACATAGTGAGTAAAAAAGTATGAGTGAAAAAGAAATAATTGTGAATTGTGGGAAGCCCAAATTAGCCTAGTCCTATTGCAGTATAACTAAGGATTCAATAGGGAATCAGTGAAGAAAAGTCGGTGTGGGAAAATATGCTCTCCCTGTCAGTAACCTTGCTGCAGCAATTTGGACCAACTGAAGGCTTTTGCGGAAGTTTTATAGGACATCCTGATTGGGCCTGCACAATAAATCGAAAATATATTGTCATCACGATATCAGCCTGCGCGATGGGCCCATCGCAAAAGACAGCGTAAACTGCGATAATGGAGTACCTTAAAATGTTTACACACGTGCTTTAAAGAATTTGCCAATCAAAGAACCCCCTTTACACATTAGACCAGTCGAATAGAGCCCTTCACGGCATTAACCAATCAAATGGATTAGAGGCCCGCCTCCTACGCAGGTGGGGAGCGAACAACGCTGCAGCAACGAGTCACAGTTGTAATGGCTGAGAGTGAGACGCATGACGAGAACGCTACTGACTATGAACTCGTGGCTAAAAAAAATAGCACCTCGCTTATTTGGAGGTACTTTGGATTTGGTAAAGACGACGTTCTCCAAACACAGGTGCTCTGCAAAACTTGCCGAACACTCGGCAACCACCAGAGGAAACACGACTCCACCATCATCTTCAACACAACCACAGAGAACTGTTTGAAGAGTTCCAGAAAGACCGGGCTAGCTAATGTTGCTAATGTTAGACAAAGAGCGCCGCAGCAACAGCCGTCTCTGTATCAGAGTTTTTCAAGTGGAACAACTTATGAGAAAACGTCGAAGCGCTACAAAGAAATAACAGAGGCCATTACACATTTTTGACAAAGACATGATGCCTATAACTACAGTTAGCAGAGACGGCTTCACCAGTCTGATACATAAAGTGGACCGGAGATACCGCATCCCCTCACGAAACGACTTTTCCCATGTCGCCATTCCACAAATGTACGAACCATGCCGCTGGACCGTCAGGTTTGAACTGAGCCAAGCTGAAAGCTACACCAGCACTACAGTAAAGTTTCCTCTCCAGTTTTGACTGGCATCATAACTACTTGGTGAGAGGTAAAATGATGAACAGCTGCATTGAGATAATTTGCAGAATAATTTAAGTTATGTTTATTTAAAACTAATTATAGGGATGGTTGTTCGGCAAGCTTGAATTCTGAAAGGATGTCTTTCAGGATTCAAGCCTCAGAATTTTTTATTATGGGGCAATGTTTCAATGTTAAAGTGCAGTTTGTTGTTACACTGCTAATACAGCAGCTTTCTTTAAATAAAACTGTTGCAGTAAAACGGAAATTATGTATTCTTTTTTGTTTGTTTGTTTTGCTATTTATTTTATCGCAAGTCATATCGTTATCGCAGTATTGATCACAGTTATCGCACATCGCAGGTTTTCCTAATATCGTGCAGCCCTAATCCTGATAATAATGAATTACAGTCATCCAGCCGAGAATTAATAAAAAGACAAACTAGTTTTTCAGCGTCACTCTGAGACAGGATGTTTCTTTTTGTTTTTTACTTTTTAAAAACGTAATAATATCTTTAACACCAAAGCAGCTGAAACTGATTAACAAACCCCTTTGTTACTTAACTGGATAGATAATTATCCCAGGACTCTAACTGACTTGATGCTTGATACTGCTGCTTGATTAAAAAGTATTTCTTTATTATCTTTATCAGAATATATATTTTTTAGAGAACACCAGAGAGGCAAAAAACCTGTTAGTGGTATCCTTGGGAATCAGGACTCATGGAGTGTGGTCAGCTTCTTCAGCCAGCAAGTGTGACTCATGATGTAGCCTGGTGCTGTCCAACTCTTCAGACTGTAGAGCATCTTTGCTGTCTGTCGCTGTGACACTTACTGGGTCCTGTTCAGGGAGGTTGCTGTGGTCTGCTCTTACATCCACTGCCACTGAGCATTGTGTTGTTATTAATCTCTGTCTCTCTTCCACAGCCTGCCTTTTGTCCCGTCTTCCTTCTTTCACTCCAACTGGTTGCAGCAGATGGCCCCGCCCCTCCCTGAGCCTGGTTCTGCCGGAGGTTTCTTCCTGTTAAACAGGAGTTTTTCCTTCCCACTGTTGCCAAATTCCTTGCTCATCGGGGGTCAATGATTGTTGGTTTTTGTTTTGTATGTATTATTGTAGGGTCTACCTCACAATATAAAGCACCTTGAGGCAACTGTTGTTTTGATTTGGCGCTGTATAAAAATATTGAAATTGAATTGAATTGTTGTGGGTTTCATCCTTCCAGTATTGTGTCATCTCCAACCTTGGTGGGGTTATTCTCCCCTACCACTGAGAGTACACCTTGGATGGTTCAGTGGAGTACACCTGGTTTAATCTCCTGTTATGCCTCCTTAAGCCACTGGCCAAGGCTGTGAGTCTTTGCTTGGCAGATTCCAGGGCCTCCGATAGGGAGAGCTAACTTGCCCGCTAGTCTCCTTCTCCATGGAGTGTACTGCTACTTGGGGCTGTTCATCTTATAGCCAAGAATCTATGTGATCACTGCTGTAGTGGCGTAGATTGGGTGGTTAGTTTCGGCGTGTTCGCAGTAGGGATTGTCTGTAATGCTGATTTCAAGTTTCAAAGATGAGTAGTATTACCACTACACTATACCAGTCAAAGGTTTGGACACAGCTTCTCGTTTTTCTTTATTTTCATGACTATTTACATTGTAGATTCTCACTGAAGGCATCAACACTATGAATGAACACATATGGAAATTTGTAGGAAGCAAAAAGTGTGAAATAACTCAGAAGATAGTGTCATCTCTACAAAAATCCATAACATCCACCAGCAATCTCAGTTCAAATCTTGTGTCTACCTCCTCTCCAGAACCTTTTCTCTATTTTGAGCCCTTTTCCACTTTTCATCTTCCTGATTTATCTGATATTTCTGAGTTTATATGTAAATCAAAGCCTGCCACATGTCATCTTGACCCTATGCCTACAGGGCTTGTGAAATCCTGCCTCTCTTCCTTACTCGCACTCATCTCTGCTATCATTCACTCTTCTCTCACCACCGGTATCGTTCCCTCCTTATTCAAGACTGCTTCAGTCACTCCTATACTGAAAAAACCTTCTTTAGATCCTAACAACTTTAACAACCTCCGTCCGATTTCCAATCTACCCTTCATCTCTAAAATACTCGAAAAAATAGTTGCAGTTAATCTTCATTCACACCTGGTTAATAATAACATCTATGAGAGGTTTCAGTCTGGTTTTCGCTCATGTCACAGCACAGAAACTGCTTTACTTACAGTCACTAATGATCCTCTAATCAGAGCTGACTCTGGTCTTCTCACCATTCTCGTCCTTTTGGATCTGAGCTCAGCCTTCGACACCATTTCTCACTCCGTCCTTCTAAGCAGACTTTCCTCTCTCTGCATCTCTGACACACCCCTAGACTGGTTTCAATCATATCTCCTTGACCGCTCCCAGTTTATTCACCTGAAATTGTTCTGCTCTCGTCTATTCCCGGTCACTTCTGGTGTACCCCAAGGTTCAGTCTTAGGCCCTTTTCTCTTCAGAATATACATCCTCCCTCTAAGTACCATTTTCTGCAAATCTGATCTTCACTTTCACTGTTTTTATGATGACGCCCAGTTATATCTCTCCTGCAGACTTGATTCCTTCTCCCACCTTCTTCCCTTACAGAATCTGAATTAAAATCCTGGTTTAGCTCTAATTTTCTAAAGCTCAATGAGGATAAAACTGAAATCCTCCTTACTGGCACCAAATCCAACCTTTTGAAGGCAAACCATTTCTCACTCACCATCGATAACGCCTCAGTTTTCCCTTCTCCTCAGGTTAAGAGCCTTGGTGTCATCCTAGACCAGGGGTGGGCAATTAATTTTTACAAGGGGCCACATGAGAAACCCAAGTTGTGTCAGAGGGCCACATCAACGACATCTTGAACCCAAGTCTGCTTAACTTTCTTAAATTGTAAAATTCACTAAATTATATATTACGAATAGGTGGTACTGGTAATCAGAAGAATAAAAATAAAATAAAGTAAATATTTATATTGGGCTATGCTATGTGAAATTGTGGTGCATATTCCAAATAAAACAAAAACAACCACCGAATCAATGTCATTTTATTTTAACATAGAAATGCAACAATGCAATGACTTGTGTCATGTTTTCCTCCTTTTCAGTGAGAATAATCCAGCCTGTTCTGGGTTTGAACAAGGGCATTGAAATCTGGCTGAATGTCTGAGGTGGCTATGCGAAGAACTGCTGAGAGGTGGTCCTCAGTGACAGAGGACCCGTGTTTGGATTTGTTGAACTTCATCACCGAGAATGTCTGTTCACATACAGAGGTCGATCCAAAGAGGACTAGAATTCTCTGAGCATGACTCCTCAGGTGTGGAAAGTTCTCTTCTTTGAGGGAGGAATGAAAGTCCAGCAGTGAGACTGACCTGAAGTGCTCTGCCAGAAGTGTGTCAGACTGCAGGCCAATGAGTTCCATCTGAACATCACTTGAAGCATTATCCACACTGCAGGTGAAGGGAGAAGAAACCATGTCCATTTCATTTTCAAGAGCTTTGAAATCTTGAATTCACCTTGAAAACTCTGCATGCAGTGCTTCTAACATGGCTGAGTACTTGTGGAGGTGATTGGCATTTGGAAGAGCCTCCTTTAGTGTTGGCAAGTGGGTCAGAAAGTTGTCCTTCACTTGGCTTGAGATAAGCTGCAACTTCCTCATGAAAGCCTTTACTGCACTGTACATCTCGTGCACAAAAAGTCCCCTGCACTGCAGTTTGACATTTAGTTGGTTCATTAGTGCAGTCACATCCGCAGCAAACCCGAGGTCTGCCACACAATCTTCATCTGAAAGCTCTGGGACGGCATGTCCTTTCTTCACACAGAAATCCTGAATCTGGTAGTAGCTGATGTCCCCATGTTCCATCTCATTTTCCTCCAAAAGAGCAATAAATTGTCTGTGATTTAATGCTCTGATGAAGTTAACTGTTTTAGTTACAACATCAACAACGTGGTCTATCTTTAACACTATCTCACACTTCCTGATGTATAATACAATGCAAAAATGTCAATTTCTGCACAGGATTAATTTCTGTCACTTTATCCTGCATTCTCTTTAAAAGTCCTACCGGTACATGTTTCCCAGTCAGATTTGGACAACCATCTGTTGTTACACCTGCCAGATTGTCCCATTTCAGCCCTAATTTGTCCAAACATGCATTTACCTCTGTGAACAAGTCATTGCCGTTTAAGTTTATTACACTGATACATATATACCAACAAGACAGTGTCCATCACTGTGACAACAGCGTTTGTTTTCATTCAAAGGCTTTATGGTTTTTCCTATAATACCTGGTGGGCCGGTCTCTAGTCAAAATGCCCGGGCTGATTTTTTGTCCCAGTCCAGCCCTGGTCTCACCCGTTCTGCGTATTTCCATATACGCAACATTAAAAGATTACGTTCTTCTCTTTCCACCCAGTCTACGTCCATTCTTGTACATAGTCTTGTTACCTCCCGTATTGACTACTGCAATTCTCTTCTGCATGGTCTCCCCCAAAAATCCCTCCATAAGCTTCAACTGGTTCAGAACTCTGCTGCTCGCATTATCACCAGAACCCCTCCTACCAGCACATCACCTGTTCTTCGGGAACGTCACTGGGAGCCAGTGACGTTCCCGATAATATACAAACTTCTTCTGCTCACCTTCAAGGCCCTTCATAACCTCGCTCCTCCTTACCTTTCTGACCTGTTAAGCACTACCTTTTCTGCCCACTCACTTCGATCTTCTTCTTCTATCCAGCTTTGTGTGCCTTCCTTCTGCCTCACCGCCATGGGAAGCAGAGCTTTTAGCCTTTTAGCTAACCCAGGGTGTCTACCTCCAGATACAAGAAACACTGGTTCTCTCCCCCAGTTTAAATCTCAACTCAAAACCCATCTGTTCAAATCTGGATATTCACTGCGAACCCACTGTTTGTTAATTTTATCTTGTGCTTTTGTTTTATTGTGCTTCATTGTGTCATTGTTCTATTGTGTGTTTTATCCTATTGTACAGTGTCCTTGGGTGTCTTGAAAGGTGCTTTATAAATAAAATTTAGGATTTTTTATTTTTGATTCTTCAGCCTTTGCTTTTAATACTGTTGTCCACTCTGTTGTTATTATCTCGATGAGAGAGGTAGCCACCTAAAATGGTTTTCCTACAATCTTGAAGGAGTTCCCAGAGGTTCTGAGCACTTGTTGGCCTTTTTTCCCTTCACTCTGCGACCCGTCTCATCTCAAATCATCTTGATTGGGTTTAGCTCAGGTGACTGTAGAGACCAGGTCATCTGGTCAGCACTCCATCACTCTCCCTCTTGGTCAAATAGCCCTTACACAGCCTGGAGGTGTGTTTGGGGTCATTGTCCTGTTGAAAAATAAATGGTTGTCCAATTAAACGCAAAGCGGATGGGATGTCACTGTAGCCATGCTGGTTCAGTTTGCCTTCAATTTTGAATAAATCCCCAACATTGTCACTGGCAAAGCACCCCCCCCCCCCCCCCCCCATAACTCCTCCTCCATGGGAACCATCCATGTAGAGACCATCCATTCACCTTTTCTGCATCGCACAAAGAGACAGAGGGTGGATTTAAAGATCTCAAATTTGGACTTATTAGACCAAAGCACAGATTTCCACTGGTATAATATCCATTCCTTGTGTTTCTTGGCCCAAACAAATCTCTTAGAATTCATATAATGGCATAAAGAATCAGCTAACAGTTGTCAGATAGGGCTGTCAGCTATGTACAAACCTGACTTCTGCAGAACCCAACTGATGGTTCCAGCCCCATTAACAGAGCAAGATATTCCACAAATGAAGTCTGACAAGGCACACCAAGTGAAAACCATTTCATGTGACTGCATTATGAGGTTTATTGAGAGTAGGCCAAGGGTTTGCAGTGCTGTCAACAAAGCAAAGGGTGGCTACTTTGGGGAATCTGTTTAGAGTTATTTATCAAATCTTTCTTTGCTAGATAATTCCATATACCCTGCTTCATATATTTGATGTCTTCAGTATGTATCTACAATGTATCTGTGAAGGTTCTCAGTCATCCAGGTCATCGTAGTCAAAGGAGCTTGCAAAGAAAAGCGTCTGGACTTCTTTAAGTTGCTTGAAGACGTTTCACCTCTCATCCGAGAAGCTTCTTCAGTTCTAAGGTCAAATGGTGGCGAGTCCCAGATATAAACCTAGTGGGAGTAGGACAATGAGCTCACCCGAAACTCTGGCTGATTGGGACCCACACCCAGTTTCACACCTTGGCTCAGGTGATTAGAGGATCATCAGGGGGTCCTTTTGTCCCTCTGTGGGGGGAAACTCCCACTAGGTTTATATCTGGGACTCTCCACCATTTAACCTTAGAACTGAAGAAGCTTCTCGGATGAGAGGTGAAACGTCTTCAGGTAACTTAAAGAAGTCCAGACGCTTTTCTTTGCAAGCTCCTTTGACTATCTACAATGTAGAAAGTAGGGAAAATAAAATAAAAACATTAAACAAGAAGGCGTGTCTAAACTTTAGATTTTTTTTACCCTTAATAATCTTCATTTAGAAACTGCATTTTGCGTTTACTTGTGTCATCTTTGTCTAATATCTAAATCTGCTTTAAAAACAATCTGAAACATGAAGTATATCAAACAGAGGAAAGAAATACTATATCAGGAAGGGGGCAAAGATTTTTTCACACCACTGTAGCTGTAATTGTTTCTTAATTTTTCTGTGATTAAGTTAATTTTTTTCAAACAATCACATGGCCTACAATTACAAACCAATATCCATTTAAATCTGAAACTGACTGCATGAATTCATTTAGTCACGTTTAAATTAACAGTAGGACTACTTAACAAAAAAATTGTTTTACTTGCAAATGTAGCACTTTAGCCTTTTACATGGGTAGTAGTAGATTGAAAGGCTTTCTCTTAGCCCAGCATTTTGCAGCTATCTTGAGAACTCTAGGTGAAACTAAAACTGCTGGTCCACAACAGGAAACCTATAGCCTGTGCTATCAGGAGCGACTTCCTTCACACAACAAAACGCTGTAGTCATAATTTCGAGCAAGGTTTCGCCCATTTCCTGCTGCAGGAGGGAAACGCTTGCCTATCCTTTTCCCCAAGGGAGCGCCCATCCCTTTAGTGCTAAAGACACCCTTTTCTGAAGAAGAAAAACCTGCTGCAGTGTTCGGAGAGAATTCTGATATGCAGACATGGTTTGATTAGCAGCTAAACACAAGTTTAGTTTGTTGGTTGGAGCCGTTTGTCACTTGGATAGATTCGTTTTTTGTTCATTAAATTCATATGCTTTTTGACACTGCAGTGCTTTCTGTGTTCCAGACAGGCTGGAGCCTTACTACCAGGTGTATTGTAATCTGAGAAAAGCAAGCTGATCCTGGGTGCATTATTTATGAGTCTGCTTTGAAACAGGGTTAGTGAACACTCTGCTTCTCATCTGTTACCATACTTATACGTTTAAATACAAGGCAATTCAGTATTTTCAGAAGATTGATCTTCTTGAATTTTAGCAGCAAGTGACCTCTGACATCAAGGAGGAAAACATCTCAAGTCCACACAAGTGAACTGGCAGAACACTGGATCTCCTTTTTCCTTTTCTTTGGTCATAAGCAGACTGTACAGAAATTCTCTGATGGACAACTAACCGACAGATTTCTCAGTCAGTTTTCTATCATCACTAACCTGTTGCAGCTTTTCTGTTTTTTCATGATTTCCTAAACCATTAAAAAGCTTTTCACATAATACACAACACATGTGTCATGTTCAATTTCTGCTGAGTGCTGCATACTGGGTCTATTGTTATATGTGAAATATATGGTAAGTGGATGGATTCTTATTTAGTGCTTTTCTACTCTAGCTGAGCACTCAAAGCGCTTTGTACAATTTGCCTGATTCACCCATTCAATTTTTTCTATGTTTATTTTCCACATAAGTACTTTCTAACATTCATACATATTTGCACCACAATGGATGCATTGACAGCAACGTGGGGGTAGTATGTTGCCTAAGGTATGCAGATTGGAGCCAAGGATTGAACCATCAACCTTCTGAGTCACCCCTGCTTGTCAGAGCTGACTGGCAGGGGTAAAAAGACAGACAGAAAAATGAAAGGGGGAGAAAGTAGGAGAAATATAATAAGAGGAAATAGTACAAGAAGAGTGTTAAAGACCTGAAGCCACACATCCCCAAAACAACTGAAATGGAGAGAAATTTGCCTCAGAAATCTTATGAATGCATACAAAATGATACAAAAGTGTAAACTAAAATTTACAATTGTGTACAATGATTTGTGAGTAACTTTTGAGGTCTCATGTGTGCTCCAATCCACACAACAATGCAAAGCAATTTGACCACATGCAAAAGTATTTTACAAATGCATACACCAAAGCCTGAATAAACAATGATTACTCTCGCACAATTTATTAAGCTGAGCTTCACAAATTGAATAATGTTCTCTTTCAAAAACCTTTCTGTTTATTACAAATGTCTAAACCGACACTTAACATCCATCGCACAGATCACATCCAATGCCAGCGTTAGGTTTTCAGACAAATTTCACACTGCCCGCTTTGCAAAAATGTACTTTGCATTCAGGTCCCTGTTTAAAACTATCACTGGGCTTCCTCTGGTTATTTAAAAAATAAAAACTTGTCACCCCAGGTATTGTGCCTGTTAGGTTTAATATACTGTATTTTTCAATAAACTGTTAAAGAGTTCAGGATAAGCCATCAAGCTAATATTAGTGTTAGCCTGCTATTATGAGAGAATAGTAAGATAGTGTCAGTTTGTCATTCCACATTACCTGGATCATATCCATCTTCAAAATATACCGAGTGTCACATAGGTGCTATGTGGCTGGCAGGATGATGACCCAAATGCAGAACAAAAAAACAAAAAACCCAAACAACAAAATCCACAACAAAGAAAAAAAAAACAGTTCTGGAGGGCCCCCACGTGGACAGCGGTGGTGGCAACAGTTCTGTTGGCCGACCTTGTGATAAGTGGCGGCGCAAGAAGTTATGGAGGTTGACCAAGACAGTGAAGATCCTCAGCCAGTAAATCAGGAGGTCAACAGCAGAGGTGAAGAAGGAACCTTCAGGACCTAGACAAGGGCGAAGACAGAGGTGGAGAACTTCAGGTGGCTTGGATGGTGGTTGGCGCTAGCGTAGCTGTAGTCTGATTGATGGCCAGCATCGGTGGGGCTTAGTAGATGCAGGACGTGCAGGCCACGTCTGACTTGGCAAGCCATGCAGGCTCTGGACATGCAGACCTCTGGTGGAGTTATCTGGAGCTGCACAGGGCACACAGCTTTCTCAAGATGCATTGGCTGGGGCTGCACAGCATTGCCTGCTCTGGACGTTTATCAGGCAGCAATGTGGAGTTCATGGCTGGCAAAATAAACTTGCCTGAACTCCCAGCTGGCAATGGAGGAGGCTCGGTTGGCACGCCTGGGCACGCAGTGGAGACAGGTGGCTAAACTCACAAGCAGGGGAGGCTAACCAGTCCCTACGAGGTGCAGGTTCAGAAATAAAACAAACATCTCTAACAGGCTGAGATACAGGGAGTGCAGAATTATTAGGCAAATGAGTATTTTGTCCACATCATCCTCTTCATGCATGTTGTCTTACTCCAAGCTGTATAGGCTCGAAAGCCTACTACCAATTAAGCATATTAGGTGATGTGCATCTCTGTAATGAGAAGGGGTGTGGTCTAATGACATCAACACCCTATATCAGGTGTGCATAATTATTAGGCAACGTCCTTTCCTTTGGCAAAATGGGTCAAAAGAAGGACTTGACAGGCTCAGAAAAGTCAAAAATAGTGAGATATCTTGCAGAGGGATGCAGCAGTCTCAAAATTGCAAAGCTTCTGAAGCGTGATCATCGAACAATCAAGCGTTTCATTCAAAATAGTCAACAGGGTCGCAAGAAGCGTGTGGAAAAACCAAGGCGCAAAATAACTGCCCGTGAACTGAGAAAAGTCAAGCGTGCAGCTGCCAAGATGCCACTTGCCACCAGTTTGGCCATATTTCAGAGCTGCAACATCACTGGAGTGCCCAAAAGCACAAGGTGTGCAATACTCAGAGACATGGCCAAGGTAAGAAAGGCTGAAAGACGACCACCACTGAACAAGACACACAAGCTGAAACATCAAGACTGGGCCAAGAAATATCTCAAGACTGGTTTTTCTAAGGTTTTATGGACTGATGAAATGAGAGTGAGTCTTGATGGGCCAGATGGATGGGCCCGTGGCTGGATTGGTAAAGGGCAGAGAGCTCCAGTCCCACTCAGACGCCAGCAAGGTGGAGGTGGAGTACTGGTTTGGGCTGGTATCATCAAAGATGAGCTTGTGGGGCCTTTTCGGGTTGAGGATGGAGTCAAGCTCAACTCCCAGTCCTACTGCCAGTTTCTGGAAGACACCTTCTTCAAGCAGTGGTACAGGAAGAAGTCTGCATCCTTCAAGAAAAACATGATTTTCATGCAGGACAATGCTCCATCACACGCGTCCAAGTACTCCACAGCGTGGCTGCAAGAAAGGGTATAAAAGAAGAAAAACTAATGACATGGCCTCCTTGTTCACCTGATCTGAACCCCATTGAGAACCTGTGGTCCATCATCAAATGTGAGATTTACAAGGAGGGAAAACAGTACACCTCTCTGAACAGTGTCTGGGAGGCTGTGGTTGCTGCTGCACGCAATGTTGATGGTGAACAGATCAAAACACTGACAGAATCCATGGATGGCAGGCTTTTGAGTGTCCTTGCAAAGAAAGGTGGCTATATTGGTCGCTGATTTGTTTTTGTTTTGTTTTTGAATGTCAGAAACGTATATTTGTGAATGTGGAGATGTTATATTGGTGTCACTGGTAAAAATAAATCATTGAAATGGGTATATATTTGTTTTTGTTAAGTTGCCTAATAATTATGCACAGTAATAGTCACCTGCACACAGATATCCCCCTAAAATAGCTAAAACTAAAAACAAACTAAAAACTACTTCCAAAAACATTCAGCTTTGATATTAATGAGTTTTTTGGGTTCATTGAGAACATGGTTGTTGTTCAATAATAAAATTATTCCTCAAAAATACAACTTGCCTAATAATTCTGCACTCCCTGTACACACAGTTCAACAATTTTGTTGAACTAAAAACTAGGAACAAGGAACTCAAGCTAGGACACTGGAAAAGTAAGACAGAGTAGCAGGAAATATAAGAAGCACAGAGGAAATACATCTGTACCTATCAGGTGATTGTTGCACCAACATTTAAGGTTTTGCACGTAAGCGAGAAGGATGTTACGTGTAGTTTTAGACATTTGTGCGCACAGAAAGGGTTTTGAAAGAGAATATTTTATGTGTGGTCAAATTGCTTTTGAATTTTTGTGATGGGAACATGCATCCTACATACAAATTTGGAAATCCTAGTTTACACATGTGGATCATATTGTACAGATTCATAACACTTTCTTTCCGTACAACTGCTTGTGCACCCCAGCAGAAGAAGAAGAGAAGCCCCAGATAAAGCATTTTAGCCAAAGGTCAAGATTCCCAAAGAACTAGAGGCAACAGGCATGCCACCCCACTAGAGGCTGGCCATTACAGCATGAGCCAAGAACAGAGCCCAGGGGTTCATGATGCCAAAGAACCTCCAAGTGTGAGTGGGCTCCCCACCTCAATGTCAGTTACCCACTAGTCAACAATAGACACACAGAAAAGCACATGAACTGGTCTGACTCTTAGTCAAGCTCCAAGGTAAGCTGAAATTCTCCATGCCCACACTCTGTATGAATCTGAAATGCACAAGATCTCCTGCTGAATTTGGTGATATCAATCAGGAATCCAGAAAAATACATTACATAAAAGTTCTAAATTGATTTCCATGTCACTGAGTGAAAAACGTGTTTTTATTTGTTGTTGGTCATTGTCACTCACTCACTCTACAACCCATATTCAGTGTTCTGGTTTAGAGAAGGTTGTCATCCAAGATTTTTCAATATATGGCTCAGTCTACTGGGTGCTTAATGCACTAAAGTTATCCTGTACCGTTAGCAGAAAAATGGCCTCAGAGTTCAACCTCCATGGTTGGCAGTGGGGATGGTGTTCTTTCTTTCATGTTTAGCATTTCTCCTTTTCCAGTCTGATGCCAAATTGATGATTTTGATCTCATTTGATGACAGTATTGTCTTCTAAGCTTTCTCTAAATAATTTAGATGTTATAAACATAAGGCGGCCCTGTACACATCTTGCAGGTGCAGCAAAATTCCAATACGTAATGGTGTAGGTGTGTTGATGTAGTGGATCATCAAAAAGCTCCTTGTGTTTAGTTTTGGGCTCATCAGCCATCTTTCTTGTGTTGATCCTTACCTCATGAGGCATGATCTTGCACGGAGCTGCAGACTGAGTGATTGATGGTCATTTTAAACCATTCACACCTATGGGCAATTTAGAGTTTCCAGTTAACCTAATCCAGGGGTGGGCAACTCCAGGCCTCGAGGGCCGGTGTCCTGGGGATTTTAGATCTCACCCTGGGTCAACACAACTATCAAATGATTAGATCATTACCAGGCCTCTGGAGAACTTCAAGACATGTTGAGGAGGTCGTTTAGCTATTTAAATCAGCTGTATTGGATCAAGGACACATCTAAAACCTGCAGGACACCGGCCCTCGAGGCCTGGAGTAGCTCACCCCTGACCTAACCCCACTAAATGCATGTCTTTGGACTGTGGGAAGAAGCTAGAACACCTGGAGAAAACCTACACTAACATGGTTTGCATGCAAAAAATACAGAGGAAAGAACCCAGCCTGAGGGGGGAACTGAACTCAGCACCTTCTTGTTAGAAGTAACAGAGCTTACCAATGTGTCACTGTGCTGCCTGCTTGTGTGCAGTTCAGTTTAATTTTATTTATACAGCACCAAATCACAACAACAGTCGCCTCAAGGCGCTTTATATTCTAAGGTAGACCCTACAATAATACATACATACAAAATTTAACAGGGAGCCAAAGAAGGGAAGCCAATATAGGAGGAATCTGCTCTCTCTTTCTAGTCCCTGTCAGGACTCTTGCTGCAGCATTTTGGATCAGCTGAAGGCTTTTCAGCGAGTTTTTAGGACTTCCTGATAATAATGAATTACAGTAAAATAATTTTTCACCATCACTCTGAGACAGTGAATTTTCTCTTGTGGGACAACTAAAGGATTATTCTATGCTATTCTATTCTATTCTATTCTATTCGATATTTCCAATTTTAGAGATATTGCATAAATGGAAGTTAAAAATCACAGTCCTACATATTTGCTTAATTTGTGCAGTGAAGGACATATCCTGGTCAAATATGACCCCAAGGCTCCTCATAGTGTTACTGGAAGCAAGGTTATTATCGTTAACGAAAACTAACGAAATAACGAAAACTAGAAGTGAAAAAACATTTTCGTTAACGGAAATAAAAATAAAAACAAAAAAGGAAAACTAACTAAAACTGTAATGAGTGTTCACAAAACTAACTAAAATTAACTGAATTTATAACAAAAATGTGTTTAGTTTTCATTGATGTGTGCGTGTCCTACAATAGTCAAGGGTGAAAATGAAGTTTAGTTTCCAGATTTATTCTTGCTGTGTCTCATTGTGCCAGCAGGTTAGTCGAGTCGTCTGTGTCGCTGCGTCCACGCGCAGAATCATGTCAGGGAAAGTCGGGAGAAAGCGCCAGAGTCCAATTTGGGATTACTTTGAATATGACTGTGTTTTGGATAAAGCAAGTGTCTTGTAGTGGAAAGAGACAAATTATGAGGGACATTTCTAAAGGGAAAAAAATCCCACAAACCTTAAAGCGCAGTTGAAAAGCTCACACAAGAAGGCTAACCTAGCTTACCTTGAGAAGGGAGCACACTCAACCCGCATTCCCAGAAAACAGACGCTAACCCCAGGCAAGGCAGAGTGATGCATCCCGGGACAACAGGACGGGGACATCTACACAACTGTGTGAGTCAATTGCCTTAAAAAAGTTTATCAATTCACTTGAACCAAAATTACGAACACCTGGTGCTGCGAGAGTTAATAGTCTCATTGGGGCCAAGATATAAAATTTAAAGTTGCCTGGTATCAATGGTTGTTCATCTGCCTTTATTTATTTATTTATTTATGTATTTATTTATTTATTTAAAGAACCCACAGTGTTGGGAAGGTTACTTTTAAAATGTATTCCGTTACAGAATACAGATTACATGCCCCAAAATGTATTCTGTAACGTATTCCGTTACGTTACTCAATGACAATAACGTATTCTGAATACTTTGGATTACTTAATATATTATCATGCTTTTTACAACAATGTGAATGTACTATTGCTGTGTGATTTATTACTATTAAGATAAGATAAGATAAGATAAGATTAGATAGAACTTTATTAATCCCTCGGGTGGGTTCCTCTGGGAAATTCGATTTCCAAAAAAGCACAGCACCGACAGAAGTTACAGAGTTATACACACACACATATATATAAATACAGAGACAATATAAATAAAATATACGAAGGGGATAAATAGAATAAATAGGAATAAAAATAAAAATACAAGTGAATTGCACATTTTACACATTTTACTGAAGGTCCGCGGCTTCGAACTGTAGTAAAGGGACCTCTGACTAATACGGCGGGGTCCGTAGCCGAAAACTAGCTTTACTTTGTTGTGTGGGTCAACTTTTCTTGACAGAGAGAGGCGTTGAAAGGCTGCTCCAACGGAACTTATTGTTTTCGGAGGAAAACACGAACACGGTGTACAGTCGAGTCTTAATAGCTTACTTACAACTGGGCTCGTCAGGCTCTCTTCTTGGCTGCAGTGGTTATTATTATATTTACATGCTTCCAGCTCCCGTTTTTCCTCGATGACAACTCGTACCTTTCCACTCCCCTTTTTCTCCCTCCTCGCTCACAGACACATAACGTGTATGGCAGTCCATCCTCCCTGCAACACGGACTACACTGCCCATGATGCTACATTCTTTAGAGCTATATCTGTAGCATTCTGCCTGTTAGCTTAGCACAACAACAACGAAAAGGCGCTCTCTCACCCAGGAAACACACAGAGAGAGTCACCCTGTAACCATGGCAACCGTAACGCTGCCGCCTGGAACAACAGAACGTAGCTGTCAAACAAACCCAAACAGTCCTGACCCGCGACAAAATGAAACAGGAAAGTACCGCAGTGTAATCCATTTATTTCAACAAAGTAACTGTATTCTGAATACCACCTTTTTAAACGGTAACTGTAACGGAATACAGTTACTCATATTTTGTATTTTAAATACGTAACGGCGGCACATGTATTCCGTTACTCCCCAACACTGAGAACCCATAGGTGGAAATGTGAGTTGTCTGTCTCTGCGTGTTAGCCCTGCGACAGACAGGCGACCTGTTGACCTTTTGTTACACTTAATTATTGCAAACACAGCTAAAACTATAACTGAAACTAATCAAAACTAAATCGAAACTAAGGATTTTCAAAAAAATAAAAACTAAACTAAAGTAGCAAACAATTGGTAAAAACTAATTAAAACTGATATAAAATTGAAAATCTGAAGTCAAAACTAAATAAAAATAAAAACTAATGAAAATTGCAAAACTATTAAAACCCTGACTGGAAGCCAAGATAATGCTATCTAGAGGAATGACACAATATTGTGTCTGATGACACAATATTGAGAAATTTCCTGGAATTTTAGGGTCAAGTACAAAGGGAAAGTTGTCACCAATCTTTTTGCCAATTCCAGCCTATTTTCAGTCTACAGTCTATTTTCTTAAATTTGGGATTGATATTCAGTCTCTCGCTATTAAAATGAAACCATAAAAATTACAGACTGTTCATTCCTTCATAAATGAGCAAATTCTGTATTCAGCAGAAGATCAAAACATTATACCCTCCTATGTTTAGAAACCTGTCAAATATACAGTCCTCATGAGAACATTTCTCATTTATCTAAATTAAGAAAGTTTTCCTTTTTAATAAATTGTGTATTTGAAATGGAACAAAAAGATTGCAGGCGATAGAATCAAACATGTGGGCTGCTCTATTTGACTGAAAACACCCCCAATTAACATTCAGCTCCAGAATTTAAAAACTTGGCTGCCTCTCAAGTTCATATTTAATCTCAGACCTAGACCTTACACCATAGAACTGAAACAACCTTTATACTGAGCCATGTCAACCCCATTGTTTTTCATGACTGCAGGGAAAAGGTGGTCATTTGGATTCTGTAGACCCACACAATGACCTTCAAGCCCCAACAGTTTCAGGATCTTATTCTGGATCCTGAATCACTGGATAGTTTCCTCCTGATGGGCAGGCACAGTGCACATATTGTTAACAGAAACCCACTCCTTCATTCACAATACACAGTTTCTTTCCTGTCCCTACCACACCCTGCTTACTATTGTCCTCGCATACAAACACAAAATATCATATTGGGCTTGTCTATAGTTCACCTCCACAGGCACAGCTTTTACTTTCTCAGTCTTTCTTTTTTCTCCATGCCTTAATTTTTTGAGCCAAGTCACTATTCTTTGCATTGTAATCTGTCATTCTGTCTTTGTGCTGTTATTTCTCATTTGGTAACTACCAAAAATATTGGTACTTATAAAAATGTTACCTTTCTACACAACTTGAGCACTCAAAGTGCTTCCTACTACAAGTGTCTTTGAAGTATTCCCAGTCACCATGATCATGGTAGTCTAAGGGGCTTGGAGATAAAGTGGCCAAACGTCTTTAGATTTATTGAAAATGTATCATGTGCTTCATCACATGAGTCAAGATTTGAAAGATCTGTTTAGACTTACATTACAAGACTTAGACTTCAAAAGAAAGTAATTCAAAGAAAGTAATTTATATTACTTTCTTCTTACTCCATAAAATGACCTGAAACACACTGTCTCATAATTGCTAGTTAACAATATAATCCTACTCTGGGCTATAGTTCAGGATCAGAATCAGAATACTTTATTAATCCCTAAGGAAATTTTGTAATTCCACACACGAACACAAATTCCTATCCTAATGAGGACCAGTGTTGGTCAAGTTACTTGAAAAAAGTAATCAGTAACTAATTACTGATTACTTCCCCCCAAAAGTAATCCTGTTACTTGTCACGTACACAGTCATACACAGTACGATATGTAGTGAAATGCTTAGACAACTGCTCGTGACCTAAAGAAAAAAAAAGGAAAAGGCTATGAATAAGATAGGAAATAAATATAAAAAATTAAAAAGGGTAAATTTAACTAGGAAGGAATAAAATATAAATTAAGGTTAAAAATGAAATAACTGTTCAACACAAATTAGAATGAAGGGTAAATTTAACTGGGAAGAATAAGATAAAATATATAAATTAAAGTTGAAAATAAAATAACTGTACAACAAAATACACAATATAGAACTATATAAGAATGTATGAAGAAATCTAAATATAAATAAATATATACACAATAACAGCAGCTGTACAAGTATTAACCGGAAATGAAGAATATAGTGACCAGTGTTGTGCAAAACCAAAGTCCAGAAAGTCCAGTGTGTGTGTAAGAACTGTATGTGTGGGTCAGTACTGTGTGGTGGTGTGATTGAGAGACCGTATCGCCTGCGGGAAGAAGCTCCTCCTCAGTCTCTCTGTGTTGGTCTTCAGGGAGCGGAATCGCTTTCCTGACCTCAGCAGAGAGAACAGTCTGTTGTTGGGATGGCTGAGGTCCTTCACCATCTTCCTGGCCTTGGTCCAGCACCGCCTGCTGTAGATTGAGTGCAGGTCAGGGAGCTCGGAGCGGATGGTGCGCTCAGCTGACCGCACAACCCTCTGTAGAGCTCGTCTGTCCTGCATGGTGCTGTTCCCGAACCAGGTTAAGATGTTTCCCGCCAGGATGCTCTCTATGGTGCACGAGTAAAAGTTCCTGAGCACCTTGGAGGGCAGTTGGAAGTCTCTCAAGCGTCTGAGGTGGTAGAGACGCTGACGGGCCTTTTTCACCACGGTGTTGATGTGACAGGACCATGACAGGTCCTGCGTGATGTGAACTCCGAGGTATTTGAAGCTGTCCACTCTCTCCACTGGGCACTCGTTGATGACGGGGGTCTGGTAGTTCCTCTCCTGCTTAGTGCTGAAGTCCACTATCAGCTCCTTTGTCTTACTGACGTTTAGAAGGAGGTTGTTCCTCTGGCACCAGTTCTCCAGATTCCTAATCTCCTTCAGGTAGGTCGTCTCGTTGTTATCAGAGATCAGGCCCACCACGACGGTGTCGTCAGCAAACTTGATGATGGTGGTGGAGCTGGTAGTGGCCACACAGTCATATGTGTACAAAGAGTACAGCAGGGGGCTCAGAACACACCCCTGGGGGGCTCCAGTGCTGAGAGTGGTGGAGGCTGAGACATGTCCGCCCATCCTTACTGCCTGTGGTCTGCCAGTTAGGAAGTTGGAGATCCACTGACACATAGATGAGCTGATAATAAATAAACTGAATGAAATAACTGCAATATTTCAACATGTCACTTATTTGACAAAGATGTAGTGACTTGATACCAATTAAGCCACTACGAGGCTCAAGTGGAGAGTACTGCTTTGCTGACTCACTCTTAAACAGACCAACAAACAAATTGCAAATCCCACGTGACATACTATACCATGACAACCATAATCCCTGGATTAGACATGTAAATACCTTGCACACTACCTTATCACCTGATCAACAATCAATGGTCATTGAATAATGGTTTTTGATCAGTTTTTGTTGATCAATGGTTTTGACAATCTGCATATTAATGATCAAGGAACTGAGCTCACAGCCCATTGTTCACCATTTATTGCGCAAAGGTACTGTGGGGGAAGCCTGCAGTCAGACTGAGACTGAAGAAGTCCCTTGGATGAGTGACAAAATGCTGAAAAGGCTACGTCCAGATGAACAGAATGAACTTTTTGGGATTTCCTTACTTTACCTGCATGATTGAGCATGGATCAAGACAAAAATTCAGTATTATTTCTGTTCATATTATAAGTTATGTTGTTTTGTTAGCATTTTAAGATGTCTGTTAACAATCTCTTTATGTACTTGCACTGAATGCATCCATGTGCTAATTTTAGCTTTCTGACCTATGTGACGTGATGATCATATCATACACAATTAAGTTGTGATGCACTTTGACATAGTTTTAAAACCTTTTATTTTTTCTTCATTAATAACTCTGGAGTACTTCTTTTTGGATCTTTTAGGCTTTATTTGCACTCCTGTATTGCTTTAAGTCACAGAGTGTATAATACTTGTATGTTGTGATATTGTTCACAACTTAATTTAAAGAGACTATAACTGCTCCTGAAGGTTTTTCATGTTCGAAGTAGAATAAAGGGCCATGCTCCAACTGATGTTTAACCAGTATTTTAATCTTCTTTTCACCAGCAAACACCGTGAAAAACTATGTTGAAATGATCAATGAAAAACACGGATATTATGTCAGCAGAATAAAAATTACAACTCAAATAAAACATACACACAAAGTAAATGCACCAACATACTGTGTGCGCCTTTCTACTCAACATTCATGTGCAATTGTGGTCCATATTTTCCATATTTTCACCTTGTACACAAGTCAGCCTACTCCCATTTGGTTCGAGCCCTCAGTCTCTGGCAACATGTGCGCTTAATTACACATCACCCCAAAGCACCACAAAGCGCCATACTCAGGTCGACCAGTAGGTTGCGACAAAACAACATGAAACCAGATTAAACACCAACTTTTGAACATTGCAATCACATAATAATTACATTTTAATGTGACAGCTACAGAAACTGTATGAGAAGCAATAAATTTTTTATTTTGTAGTTTTCACTGTGTTGAAACGATGTCCAAAGAACTGTCAGACATTGTTCAGAACTGTGTTAGCTGAAGAAAATAAATGGCTAGACCCATTAGAGACTCTCTTCTGTTATTATTGATGCCAGGGGCTGCTACATATGCTGCAAATCATTAAGCATACTGGCAACTATCTCTAGATCATGTTAATAACATTAATCATGAAGAAATCTACTTTATATAACCTCTGAGAGGAGTTGTACATTCCTGTTAACATTTTTCCAAACAATATGTACGTGTGCTTCTAGCCTTGAGCAAACTGTCATTGTTTATTTAACAAAACCTAAGCCAAAATCTGATTCGCCGTAGATTCATTGATTGAGTCATTAATTGATTCATTGTAGCTTGTGGAACCATGTTTACCAGCAATAACTTAAAGTTACCATTTTCTATATGACTTTAACAGTCAGTCACATCATTGTGGAGAAATATTGGGCCACACTATTCACAATGTTGCTTCAGTTAATTGAGGTTTGTGGGCATTTGTTTATGCACAGTTCTATTAATATCATACTTTAACATTTAAAATCTAACTGAGGCCTGTGAAGTCTGAGATGTAGCTTTGCATATTTTGCAGTTTCCTTCAGCTTCCACGGTTTAAACTTGAGGTAAAATAACTGAGACTTCCACACATGGGAAGATTGGCAACTGTCTTGAATGTTCTCCACTTGTGACTGATATTTCTCACTGTATCATTCCTCAGATTGCTTGAAAATCACCTTATAACCCCCTTCACTGATGGGCAGGAGCAATTGCTTCTCTAATATCGTTGCTGATGACTCTCCTCCTTGGGGTTTTGTTAAAAACACCTCAATATTCAAATTCAGCAACTGCAAAAATTACATAAATAGATAGAAAAATCATTTATTCCTTATTATCATTTTGCATTTTTGTACAACAAAACCTTTTTCAACTGCAGTCTTTTTCACAACAGCATATACAATAAATAAAGTATAAGAAGAATAAAAAGAACATAGTAGATACTAAACTGGCTATTGCTAAGTTCTTTGAGTCGGAGAGTGTAATTAAGAATAAATACAAAAGAATAAATAACACACATTATAATGTCCACCTCATTCCTGACAGGACCATGACAGATGCCTGGTGGATTCCTGACTGATTGCCGGCTGATCTGTGACTTTAATGATATCCCCCACCTGTGACTTGTACAATACAAGGAATATTAATGCCCCCTCGCAGCATTTCTGAAAACCAGTGTTAATGTCTTGTACATCCACCAGGGGACGCAGTGCAAATGGAAGTTTATTCATGTTTTTGCATTGAGCAGAGGTTCTATAAATATAGCAGAGGTTGTGCACACTGAGCACGCAAGAAAACAAAAAGTGATGCTTACACTTGGTGGTAGAGCAGGTCAGCTACTGATTGCAAGGTTGGTGGCATGTAGACTAGGGGGTCTGCATGCCAAGTATCCTTGGGGAAGATACTAACCCCCATCCATCAGAGCGTGAAAGTGTGTGAATGTTAGCTAAACAGCACAAAGTATAGAAGAAAGTATTTGTGTGATTGGGTGAATGAGTCGTGTTGTATAGAGCGCTTTGAGTACTCCGACAGAGTAGAAAAGTGCTATATAAGAACCAGTCCATTTACGAATGTTGTCTTTGTTTAAAAATGAAAATCGAAATTTTAACTCAAATCGATTGGTTGGTCCTGTCAGAGAAGAGTGTATTTTAGACGTGATACAAAAGGCCAAGTCAGACAGAGAGCACCATGGTAGCAACAACATTCATGTGCTTGTGCATTCTGTCATAATAAAATCTACGTGCATCTACTGTACATGTATTGGCAATCTGTCCATGCCAGTTACTGTATGCATTGGCTTAGTAAATAAATGAGCAAACATAGCAGCAATGATCGCATTCACGCATGGTTACTTTCAGCAGTACTCAAAGCACAAAGTTGCCTGCTGCTAATATTTGTACAGTACATTCCTTTTTTAATATTGTGCTGTGAATTGGACACTCCAAATGCAACAACAGATAACGGTTTGTTCAAAATATTTCTGATGATTAATAAGGTAAGTGAAATGTTGCTGTAGAAGTTCACCAGGTAGCTCTTGCACTGTGCTTAAAACTATTGGTAATTCTTGCCATTTACACTTTCCAAATTAATCAAAAGTCATAGCAGTATTTTTATGATTTATTTTAATAATGTGTTTCAAAACTTTTGCACTGTGAGAGAGACACGACAGGGAAACAACCCCCATGCCTTCCTGGAGATCTTCAGGGCCACAGCAGAGACGTGCCGTTGGCCAAAGGAGTGGTCGCTGGGGCTGCTCCTGCTGCAGTCTGGCAGAGCCCAGGCAGTGGCTCTCAGCCTGCCCACAGCAACAAGGTGCAGGTTTGCGGGTGTCCACCGAGCAATCATGGATGGCTTGGGCCTGGTATGTCTGCAATGCATTCAGCAGAGATGTGGGGTAGTCCGGACCTACTTGCATTTTGCATTATTGAAAGAAAGGCTTTATTGATTGAGTCGTGACACTCACACAGAAGAGGAATGCCAAAAATGATTTTCCAGGTGGCTCACCAAAACGCCATGGCAGGGCATATGAAATATGCTAAAACTCTGGAGCAAATAATGGCCAGATTTTATTGGCTGGGAATCTGAGCAGATGTGCGCTGATGGTGTGCGCCCTGCCTGGACCATCAGCTGGTTAACCAGCTGGCCATCGCAAAAGTGCCCATTACTATGTAAGACTGCTTTCTTCCATTTGCGCAACATCTCTAAAGTTAGAAATATCCTGTCTCAGAGTGACGCTGAAAAACTAGTTCATGCATTTATTACTTCCAGGCTGGACGACTGTAATTCATTATTATCAGGATGTCCTAAAAACTCCCTGAAAAGCCTTCAGCTGATCCAAAATGCTGCAGCAAGAGTCCTGACAGGGACTAGAAAGAGAGAGCAGATTTCTCCTGTTTTGGCTTCCCTTCATTGGCTTCCCGTTAAATCCAGAATTGAATTCAAAATCCTGCTCCTCACATACAAGCTCTTAAATAATCAGGCCCCATCTTATCTTAATGACCTTGTAGTACCATATCACCCTATTAGAGCACTTCGCTCTCGCTCTGCAGGCCTACTTGTTGTTCCTAGAGTATTTAAAAGTAGAATGGGAGGCAGAGCCTTCAGTTTTCAGGCCCCTCTTCTGTGGAACCAGCTTCCAGTTTGGATTCAGGAGACAGACACTATCTCTACTTTCAAGATTAGGCTTCAAACTTTCCTTTTTGCTAAAGCATATAGTTAGGGCTGGACCAGGTGACCCTGAATCCTCCCTTAGTTATGCTGCAGTAGGTGTAGGCTGCCGGGGGATTCCCATGATGCATTGAGTTTTTCCTTTCCAGTCACCTTTCTCACTCACTATGTGTTAACAGACCTCTCTGCATTGAATCATATCTGTTATTAACCTCTGTCTCTCTTCCACAGCATGTCTTTATCCTGTCTTCCTTCTCTCACCCCAACCGGTCGCAGCAGCTGGCCCCGCCCCTCCCTGAGCCTGGTTCTGCTGGAGGTTTCTTCCTGTTAAAAGGGAGTTTTTCCTTCCCACTGTTGCCAAAGTGCTTGCTCATAGGGGGTCATATGATTGTTGGGTTTTTCTCTGTATCTATGAAGCGCCTTGAGGCGACTTATGTTGTGATTTGGCGCTATATAAATAAAATTGAATTGAATTACTATTAATGGAGGTCCCATTTGAACGCATTGTCAAGGACCTCATCAGGCCATTTCACCGGAGTGCACGTGGATATTGCTTTATATTAGTTCTGGTGGATTATGCCATGCAATATCCCAAAGCAGTGCTGGTTGGCTGAAACGTTTAATGTTTAATAATGAAGAACCTTAAAACATTACTTTCAGCATCAACTTTGTTTTAAAGCCTTTAAAATATATACCGTTCAATAGTCGACCTTTATCTTACAGAGATGTGATGATTTTATGGATAATTAAAGTCAGTCATATATCTACAAACACAACAAGCTGAAAGTCAGTGATGCTGCTCGGTTTGCAGTCCTGAACATCACGGCACAAGCAGGATTCACTGCACTGTTAATGTTAGCTATGTTATATTGCTGCCTCTGTTCGGTGGTGTCGAGCCAATCAGACTTCAACGTTTGTTTCAACGAGCTGACGGTTCACTCGTTAAGCTGAAAGAAAGATGCTAGACAATCTGCTCCCTGTTTGTGAAGGATTGCTAGAAAAGTTTTTTAAAAAATTATTAGGTAAAAATTAGGTAATGTTAAAATAATGTTATCATCCCAGTGTTTCCAGTGTGGGAGAAAGTACTCAGGGCCTTCAAGTTACACACCATGAAAGGCAGCAACAAGTATAATGTTCAGAAACCTAAAGTCTGTATCAGCAGCAGAATGGAGCTAAAATAAATGTTGGTTTCAGTTCTATGAAGCTTTGAGTATTTTGGATCAGTAGCTGCTGTGTTTGTTGCATCATATTGCTGTAATTATTATATGCTTTATATATTCTGAGCTAAGTTGATCTATAGTGTTACATCATATTCTATAAGGATGTTATGTGTTTGTAGACTTTCTGCCCAGTTTGACCCATTTAGCAGAAGTCAGCCTGTTTAAGGCTCTGATGTCTATCCTGTGTGACTTAAAGCAGTTGTGACATGGTCTGATTTTCTCACCCAATAAAGGAATATTTCACATATCAGTATAGCAGACATCTTGCTCCTCCCCCTTTTGTGAGTGTGGACACTTCCTCTCTTTGCTCTTTAAATGCTTTGCTTCTTTTATTGATTTTTATTGATTTTTATGCTGATTTTTTCCCCTTTTTTCTATATGAGCTTACCTGCGATAGCTTCTGGACACTTATAGATCATTAGGACTAAAGTGTTCTTAACAGAAACAGCAACATTTTTATAGTTACCTTATCTTCAGCGCTCCGTGTGTTTGTGGCCTAGACACAGCTGAAGCCTGATTACAGCGTCTGGGCACCGAACAGCCTCAATAGCCTGGAAAGGTGCTAACCGCTAGGCTAACTAGCAACAAGATGCCTTCCCTCTCCACAGATGACTACCACAGCCTCCTGCAGAAGATTGCAGTACTGGAGACAAAAATTCATCGCTTAGAAGTAAACGTGGAGGTAAATGGACTGTGTGGAAATGAAACAACCTTGCCTTTGACTCAAAACAATGGCGATGAGCACGCTAGTACACAGCTAAGGAGCACAGATAACATGACCAAGAAAGTAGACTCTGTGCATTATTATAAATCCTCAAGTGATAATCCCCCCTTGGACTGTCTTGGTGCAAAACCAAGACATAAATCACGTCTCCTGGAAGGGGGAGGACGTACCACAGGCAGGGCACAGCGAGCTGAAATCTCTGAAACCGACTGGCCTTCACTTCCTATGAGACAGAGAAGCTCTTCTACCCCTGTATACGGGAGGAAACAGGACTGGACAACCGTGAATAGGAAGGTTAGCAACAAACCTCCAAAACAACTGAATGTGAAACTGCAGAACAGATTTGCTCCACTATCAAAGGACCCTGGATCGATATCGGACAACCATCCATCTAAAAGCAGCGAAATAAGGTCTGAAAATCTGTTAAAAAGTGAAAGGCCACAGGGAAAGCTAAAGGCTAGGCCTGAAACTCTGATTGTGGGTGACTCTGCCGTAAAGGATGTACAAAGGATGTGCGGTAAGAACACTAAAGTCGTTGTTTGCACTGAATAAATGGCTTATATCAGCATGTGCTGACCACTCAGTGCATTTTATCAACAACTTTAATATTTTTTGGGAACGCAGGCATCTGTTTAAAGCAAATGGATTTAATTTTAACAAGTCAGGGGTGAAACTGTTCACCTCCAACTTGTTTTATTCCATACGTCATCCATCTGTGCTTGGTGCCAAGGCTGAGATAAACGAGGAGTTATCTCATAAAGAGGAACAAACAGTACTCCAAGAACAGACAAAGCCCAGCAGAAACCTTGAGGAGGAGCTCCATTTGCCCCCACCCGGGAAGAGCCTCAGAAAGGAGAGACATCTGAGGCAAGAAGAGGGGTCCCTATTTGCCTCCAACTCTCTCAACAACACCAACGAATCAGGACCAGGGACCACGACCTTCCCCAGTCCCCCAAACCCCTGACAGGCCATCACCCTCCTCCCCCTCCCTTTCTCCCTCCTCCCCACACCTGAAATTCACTGAGAAGATGATGGAGCGGGTCAATGCTGGGCTCAGATCTACCCCCCAGCCCAATCCCTTTTTGTCCCCCATAAACCCCCCACCAGAGCGGCCAAAGGTTCGCCATCGAGCCCCACCCTCAACAGAGCAATCGAAGTCACATTGCCCAGCCTCGCCCCCCTTAGTTCCTCTTCATGCCCTGTCTCCGCAGTCTGATGTGTGATGTGTGGAGGGTCCGGGCTGTGAGGATTATGGCAGTGGTGACTTTTCCCAGGAGAAGCTGGGACCCTGTTTACTAGAAGGTTTTAAAATCTCTGTACTTTTAGGTGACAGAAGGAGACATGTGGCCTGGTCAAAACACAGAGAGCTGCACTCTAAAAGATCTTTAAACATAGTAAACATACCTTGTGTGCCACAGACTGCTCCCAAACACGAGGGGACAAGTAATGCCTCTAAAACACTTAAGTTGGCTTTATTAAACATTAGATCTTTAGCTGGGAAAACATTTTTAATTAATGATTTAATCACTGAGCACAGCCTTGATTTTATGTTTTTAACTGAAACTTGGTTGGACCAAAGTAACAGTGGAGCTGTTCTCATCGAGACGACCCCTCCTAACTACAGTTTTATCAGTGAGGTCAGGGCGAGCAGGAGAGGAGGAGGGGTTGCTGTCTTATTTAATGAATCATTTCAATGTAAGCAGCTATCTCCTGGAAGTTTTCAGTCTTTTGAATATGTGGCTTTACAGCTGAAGGCCCCATCCAAAGTTGTGTTTCTTAATGTTTACAGGCCTCCCAAATACTGCACAGACTTTTTTAATGACCTCAGTGAACTGCTGTCTGTGATCTGTGTTGATTTCGACTGTGTAATTATTGCTGGGGATTTTAACATTCATGTGGACAACCCTCAGGACAAAGGGACTAAAGACCTGAGTAACACTCTGGGCAACTTTGGGCTGACTCAGCATGTAACAGAGGCCACACATAATAGAGGACACACTCTTGACCTACTTGACTTGATATTGATATTGTATCACTGTGGGGCTGTATACTGTTGATCTAAAGTGAAATTATCCTGTGGAAACAGGAATTTTCCATTTTAGAGCATTTTGAAATCACTGAAAGTTAGGTCAATTATGGACAATTTGAAAAGGCTTTTATTTTTGAAAGCAAAATCAGAATGACTTGATATTGATATGGTATCACTGTGGGGTTGTATACCGTTGATCTAAAGTGGAATTACCCTGTGGAAACAAGAATTTTTCATTTTAGAGCATTTTGAATCGTTAGGAGATTAAGTCAAATATCCGCAATTTCAAAGGGCCATTACTATGAAAAGCAAAATCAGAAAGAATTTATTTGATATGGTATTACTGTGAAAAAGACTGCGGTTGGAAAGTGTTGATACAAAGTTCAAATAGTATTTGGAAATACGACTTTTGCTTTTAAGAGCATTATGAATTCATTGAAAGAGTAGTTCAAAAATGAAGATTCACAGGGCTTTTACTTTGAAATCCAAAATAAGATGGCCTTGATAGTGACAGGGCACAATTAGGGTACAAGGCTGTGTCATATAGATGTAACATTAGAGTTTGTAAAAAAAAAAAAAAGCCTAAATTATATGTTATTATGTTCTTAACATATCTGTTAATTCACTCGAAGTTGGCTTTTATTTTGAAATCCGGTTTCCACATCCATTCCCGTAATACTTTGAATACACAGGGAACGTAAAATAAACTGGAGGCTGGCTTGACACCAGTAAACTAACGCCAGTTCTTCAGTAACTGACGAGGGCTCAAGCATCTCCGCACCAACGGTAAGTTATTTTAAAAAAAGCCAGAGAAACGAGCTGCAGAAGCTGTAACATAATGTTAGCATTTACTTTGGCTGATCCAAGTACGTCCATTAAATGTGTTGTTTTTGAGAGACTCATGTTGTACTTTTATTTTAATAGTGATGAGTGTCGAACTAGTTGTTTCGCTAAATTAAGTAACTCACCTGAAACGTAAATGAGAGCTGTGGCAGAAACGCAAAGCTGCAGTCTTGTCAGACTGTTTTTTTTCCCAGTCATCCGTTCGTTCGCTCCGGTGAATGCATCCAAACTTTGCAGAAAGTCCTATTAGTTTAAAAAAAGTTGATATATTGTTGAAATACATGTTGAAATCAGCTGGTAAAAGCCAGTCAGCTAACTGAATAGGTCACTATCATGTTTACATATGTGTTCAAGGTCAACTTAAGCCATGTCCACACGTACACAGGTATTTTTGAAAACGGAGATTTTCCGTTTTCGTTTTAAAAAATAATCCCGTCCACACGTAAACGCAGAAATGAAGGAAAACGCTGCTATGAACATGCCAAAGCAGCAGGTGGCGATATATTCCTAACCGTGCAGAAATGTTGGCCAATCAGAAGTCTAGAAGCCTCGGTGGGAAAAAGTAAACAAAGCTGGGGCATAGAAGCAGAAGCAAGTGGTATGTGTGGAGGCAGTGCAGAGAGTACAATTAACAGTAACAGTATTGTAGAAATTCATTTCACCGAAACAATAACGTGGCGCACAGTGTGACGTCAAAAAATGAGCACACCTTTGACACTGCGTTTTCTCCATTTTTCTGTCCACACATAAATGCAAAAACGGAGTTTTAGAAAATATCCACCCTGGCCGGAGTTTTTAAAAATCTCCGTTTTCAGTGACCAAAAACGGCGTTTACGTGTGAACGAAAGGTGCAAACGCATAGAGAAATCTGCGTTTTCAAAAATACCCGGGTACGTGTGGATGTAGCCTAAGATAATGACTATTAGGCAAAGCAAACCAAAATTACATGATTTGTTCAGAGTTACTGTCAAAAAAATTTTAAACACACAAAAAAAATACTCATCTTCACATTAATAAGAGCATTAAAGTCAATATAACTTTTATTGTCAGTATTGGTCTTTTTTTTTTTAAAGGTGAAACTACTAAATATAACATATTTCAAATTGTCAGTAACTTGTCCGACAGTAAATAACTGACATAACTAATTACTTTCATACAAACCAATCAGTAAGTTATTTTGTATATTTTTTTAAATGAGTAATCAGTTATAAATAACTATTTGCATTTCTGAAGTAACAGTAAGACTACTGACAACATTAACTGTTACTTTTCTTTTCTAAAACTATCTTTTGTTTTTCTTTTCTTTACCTTTTTTTCTTAGTAACTCAGGAGGTTATGTTTTTGGTGGCATTTGTCTGACTGTTAGCAAAATAACTCAAAGTTATGGACAGATTTTAAATTTTCAGGAAATGTCACAAATGGGCCAATAAACAAGTAATTCAATTTTGGGGGTGATCAGGCATGATCAAGGAATTTAAACTATACTGTACTGAACTCTCCATGTGCTTTGCTAGTCTTATTAATCTATTATCAAGTACTGCTTTGTTTGTCATTTTAGTTGTCATTTTAAAAGCTCAAATTAAAGACATCAGTCAGTAAAAATACATCTACCTTGTACCTTATGGGCATGAATCTAGCTAACTAATGAATGCAATATTGTTTGGTGATTGCTACCTATCAATGCAATTATTTATTTCTGTTTTAATAGATATGTTTTTGTTATTCTGTTTCAGAGTGGATTTCAAGAAGATGGAGAGGGTCACCTGAATCTTGACATTTATAAACATGCAACTGCATTTCTTCTTCAAGCCAAGGAAACCCATCGACTGACACAGGTAATTTATGCCATTAATTTTCCATTGAATTGTATTTCATTGTTAGAGAACCTAAAAGCAATATGCTTAACTTATGCTGAACAGTGCTCAAGCTATAACTTGGGCACTGTTCAGACCTGGCATCTTGAATAGATCATTCAAGATGTCATAAATGGACAGCTTTAGGTATGTGAGTGAAACACCTGACATTCGAATGTGTCTCCATGTACTTCATGGGTGACCACTCAGATCTCACTCCCCCACTATATATGGAAATAGACATGTATGTTGCATCCAAAATCTGCCTATCACTATATTTCCTTAGCATGAGCTAAGAATAGAGACAACATAATACACACAACACAAATTTTCAATTTGCATTTCCACCTATGATCCGATTCCTCAAAATGCATTATAATTAAGTGAATACAAGGTTTTAACGTTGCATAAGGCAATATTATTCTTTACAAAAAAAATTGGGTGGTGGGGGTAACTTATTTTGCTCATTGCATCGCACTAACTTTATGTAACTGAAGGTTTCCTTTTTCAAAAATTGTGTCTGTGAGTTTGCATGTTGACTGTGTTTTCATATGAATTTTGTAATTAAGGTTTTTTCCTTTGTTTTTCCTCTTCCACAGAGAGCTGTTAACCACTTCGTGAGTGGAATCCAGCAATATCAGGCCGTATTATTGGAGCACTTAAAACAACAAATGAGTGACATGATTGAGAGACATTCTGGGGACCTGGATCAACTAAAGAGTGATGCAGTGGGGGTATTTGACCAGTTTGTTGACCCTTTCACTCAAATTGCTTCCACACATTTGCAGGAAAAGACTATCAAAGAACTGTTAAAACCAGTTGAACCAGAGATTATTGTCACAAAACAAACAGTCTGTTATTCGAAGCGTGGAGACTCCAGGGTTCTTGCCATTAAAGACCATTGTTTTCATTACATACCGTTGTTGAAAAGTTTGGAGCAGCTGCTATCACATCCAAGAATGCTTGCAATGATTGATGAGAGGCCAAAGCCATGCAAGGATGGCTTTCTTCATGATTTCATTGATGGAGACATTTTTAAGTGGCACCCACTGTTTATTAAAGTCCCTACAGCATTACAGTTGATTTTATATACAGATGAAATTGAACTATGCAATCCTCTTGGATCTAGGGCAAACAAGAACAAGCTGTTATTGATTTATTACACCTTAGGTAACATCAGCCCTAAGTACAGATCAAGACTTCCTGCTATTCGTCTGCTTGCCATGGTAAAATCAAAAGATCTTTCCCGTTGTGGTATAGATGAGATATTTGAGAGGATTAACCGTGACTTAATTGAGCTGTGTGATGGTGTCCAAGTTGTCACTGCAAGGGGTGAGAGGACAATTCATGGGGCACTCATATCTGTGTGTGGAGACACTCTAGCTCAGCATGAAGTGGCTGGATTTAAGGAAGGAGTGGGTTTTGCCTACAGTAAATGCAGGCACTGCGAATGCCACTCTGAAGACATGCAGGAAAAATTTAATGAAGATTTTTTTTGTTAAAAGGACCATGGCCAGTCATAACAGGCAATGTAATGACATTGAGAAGGCAAGTACGGACTTTCTGAAAGACAAACTAAAAATAACGTATGGTATAAACAGGAGAAGCAAGTTAACAGACTCTCCTCACGTTGATATAATCAATCAAACCCCGCAAGACATCATGCATGTTATCCTTGAAGGCGTTGCCCCATATGAAATCAAATGTGTTTTAAAGAATCTTGTGCTTTCAGGGCAAATGAACTAAGATTCATTCAATAGTGCAATTTTGTGTTTCCCTTATTCTCATGTTGATGTGAGGGATAAGCCTTGCCCCATATCTGTCAGTACGCTGTCATCAAATGACAATAAATTGAAACAGTCAGCTGGGCAGATGCTGGTTTTGTTGAAGATCCTTCCATTTCTTATGGACAAAATTGGAGAAAATCATTACACACAAATGCTACGTAACATGTTAGAGATCATAAAAATTCTGTTTTCACCTATTATTGCTGTCTCAACTCTCTCCAGATTGAAGCTTTTAATAGAGCAGCATTTAAAACATTTCAAACAACTGTTTCCAGATTAAAATATTATACCTAAACAGCATTATTTACTGCATCTTCCTTCTCAGATTAAGGCTCTTGGTCCTACAGTGAGGCATATGTGTATGCGTTTTGAGTCAAAACATTGTTTCTTCAAGCAGTGGGCTCTGAAAAGTAGTTTTAAGAATATTTGTAAATCTCTTGTGAAGCACAACCAACTTTATGAATGTAGTCAGAACGTGCATGAGAAACATCCCATTTTTTCAAGTGAAGTCGACATGGTTCCAGCCAAAGAGGTGAAAAATGTTCATTATGTAGAAGGCAAGATTAAAGACTTCATTGAGCAAGTTGAACATGTAGTTTCTGTACAGTGGATTATGCTACATGGAAATATACATTCATGTGAAAAATCTTTGGTTATTTCTGATGTCATAAATGATGCTCCAGAGTTTGCACTTGTTAAAAACATCTATATTGTAAATGCATCTGTGTATTGTTTTGAATGCCAGCCTCTCTCTACAGTTGGGTGGAATGATCAATATTTAGCTTATGAGGTAGAAGTTCCCTGTCTAGCTCAGGCAAATATTTTTGTGGATGCTGGAAATCTTGTTGATTATACAGCGTACCACTATGTAAACTTTAATAACAGCAAGTACATTCCAGTGAAGTATGATCTAACTGACATCATCAAACATTATTCTTTTGTGAATATGTGGGCTGAAATAAGGTTTTTAAAGACTGGCAAAAAAATTGTTCTATTTACTTTTTATTTTACTTTTGGCGCAATCTGTTCAGTGCAACACAACTGAGAGGGAAACAATTTCAGTGTTTTGCCTCTTTTTCAATGTCACATTGATATGGTTTGACTGATAAATACACTGTGCTTAAGATACTAAGACTCATAATAATGTAATGTTGGGCATGATATTAACCTGCAGTTCTCAATAAAGTAGATTTGATGTCCTGATTCAAGTTAGGTCTATTTCTTGAAACAAGATGATAAATCTTTTACAAATAACACAGCAGCTTAAAACGTTTATGAAATGCCAAAAAAGCTTGTTTCGTGTGAGATATGACTCAAAACAATATGTTTTCAAGAGTTTTTCACTTAACAAGATATCCAAGATGCACTGTCTAAAAACAAGTTCCTATATCTCACTGAAACGTTACTCTTTAGCGGATTATGGCTTATTTTAAGTGTGATTAGATATTTTGACTTGAAATAAGACAAATATACTTGGTAAGATTTTGAGTTTTTGCAGTGTAACTGAGGCAGATCTACCCTGATGGACAATGGGGACTCTAACCCACAAAATGACCAACAAAGGTCTGACCTAATGACCAACCGGGACTTTAACCCAGTATTTAAACTTTTCCTAGCAGACTCTAACTGCTTTCATTTCTTTCTTCTTAGCAGACTCTACTGCTTCTACTCATGAGATTTTTCATCAAAATCAAAACAGACATCCACCAGTAATTTCAGTGAGTAGACTTAAATTTTATCATGTCCAATTTGGCACACTTTGGAAATAATTCAACAGGTAGTGCCTTACCTTTGGATAAGCCGGCTTATGCCCACTCACTTCGACTACTGGAATTCATGTCTGCCCGTCAGACCACCTCAGACCACCGAATTTTACCACCGAAGATTATATTATTAATGCAATGGTAATGATGATAATTATTTAACAATAGCAGTAAAATTTCCCTGCTCCACATCGGTTTTCAGCGTTATTTTGTTATCGTTTTTATCGTTAACTCGGTTTTCCTGGTCTTTTCACGTGTGTTATGAATAAATCTGTTTTTTGGTACCGGTACTGGTTTTATTTTGTTGTATGTATCCGCGACACCTTAAAGGCCGGTCCGTGAAAATATTGTCGGGCATAAACCGGTCCGTGGCGCAAAAAAGGTTGGGGACCGCTGCTTTAAATAATGTTTCCTTTTATAAAAGTAGGATAATGAAAAAACATTTATCATAAAATTTATTATTGACATGTTTGTGGCAATTAATATGTGAATCAACTAAATGGGGCGGGGGGGAGGAGGGTGTTGGCCCAACTGGTCTTAAACTAAGAAACACTAAAGTTAAATTTGAAAACAATTTAAAACAAAACATCCCCATTCTAAAATGTCATGTGACAATCTGATTGGCTTACGGAGTGATGATGTCACAAGGACTATGTTGCCTTTGATCTGAAGTCTATAAATAGGGGTCAGAAGCAGCAATTTATCAGTTTGTTCACAGCCTTCAAACGTTCGACCAGAGATCCATTTGGAAATATTTCTAAGCCTTTTCAGAGTCACTGTGCACGGGCTCCAACATGCCTCCACGAAAAGGCCAACAAAGACAAAAAGATTATGCTGCCTGTCCTTTGTGTTCTGGCCGGCCAATCTCTCCAGGAGAAATTGTGCGGCCAACCTCTCCAGGAGAAATTGTGCGGCCAACCTCTCCAGGAGAAATTGTGCGGCCAACCTCTCCAGGAGAAATTGTGCGGCCAACCTCTCCAGGAGAAATTGTGCGGCCAACCTCTCCAGGAGAAATTGTGCGGCCAACCTCTCCAGGAGAAATTGTGCGGCCAATCTCTCCAGGAGAAATTGTGAGTGAAGAAAGGACAAAAGCTGGCATCGTTGGACCATAGAAGCATGATGGGGAGATGTTATGAGGAGACTCCGTCTCAGATTAATCCTCGTCCACTTCCAGGGAAAACTACATTTATTCAGGTACGTCCAAGACACCCTGGCAGAAGTGCAGGTATGGCTTCCCCAGTGAATCCTCCTGTAGAGTCTCCATCAACACCACCTTTCCTCAATTCTGATGATGGATTACCACCAGTTGATTGTTAAAAATTAACTGCTAAAATAGGCCATTAGAAGTATACTTCATCTTGTCTCCCTATATCATGGCTGGGCATTCTCAGTCCACGAGGGCCGGTGTCCCCGGCCCTCGTGGACTGAGATTGCCCAGCCACCCCCAACCGGTCGCAGCAGATGGCCGTCCCTTCTTGAGCCTGGTTCTGCCGGAGGTTTCTTCCTAAAGGGAGTTTTTCCTCTCCACTGTCGCCCAGTGCTTGCTCAAAAGGGGATCATTGGATTGTTGGGGTTTTCTGGCTTTTACTGTAGTGTTTTCACCTTACAGTATAAAGCAGCTTGAGGAGACTGTTGTTTTGCCATGATGCAAATTGATGCACATCTATTATAGCATCAAAGTAAAACAAAAAAACTAAAGTATACTTCAGTGAAACGAATCACAATGTCTAATCTGGCAAAAAGAAAAGAAAAAAGCTTCCACCTTTAAATAAAAATCCAAATCACAAACACATTCTGATTTTTGTTGTGTTTTTTTGTGTGTTGTCACATATAAAATCTTTGCACTCTGTCACGGTCTCGGTGTCTGCCCGGCCGGCTCCGCAAGGCTACATATGTTTATTGTGTTGCTGCTTTCTTCCACTCGTCATTCTGCCGGGGCGGAGCTCAGGCCCACGCACCTGTCTGCAATTACGCTGCAACGTGTCCTGTCTGTATGGAGACTGAGCTGCCAGAGTAATAATGTAGATACAGGCCTCTTTCTCCTGCTGCTGGTGTTCATGGTTTTATTCCATTGATGTTGCTATCATTTGTAAATATATTTATTTGCTGTTATTTTATCAATTTTCTACTACTGTCGTTCATGTATTTAATTTTTGTATTTAAATATGATTTTTTTAAGTAATGCTGCGAGATGGACAGTTAAATAAAGGTTTCATTGAATAAAAAAAGATTTAAAGATGACTGGTGGCGGAAGCAGAGCACAGACTGTGTCTATCGCTATCGTGTGGTGCAGAGATATATTGCCATTGAATTTAGACAACGAAAGCTTGGCTCACAGAGCAGCTGCAACACGAACAAAAAACATTAAATAGCAACATGATGTATTATATTATATTATAGTGCAAACAGATATCAAGTGGAAGACAGTCTGGATGGTCCCCCATAAATATTTGATTGTAAATGTAACCCAGGTCCCACGTAGCTATGGTAAAGCTAGAGTATGTAGTACAATGAGACTGGGCCTGGGTTCGTAGTGCTACTAGTAATTGATAGGTTTGTAGCTTGTACCTATCCGCTGGAACGTTGAAGACAATATAATTACACTGCAAAGCAAGACACAAGCAGGCTGGTTTACTCATGCATGAGGGAAATCTGGCTGGAGCCAAGTGTCGTCCCACCACCTAGCCTCCATCAGACTCTCAGCCAGGCTCCCCATAGCACTCCTTTTATTGTGGTTACATGAATATGCATAGGGTCATTAACATATGACATCTTACATAGGTATACATGTGAACAAAGAATACTGTGTGTGTGTGTAATCTATGCCGGAACACTCTGTAGAGGGAGTGAACGCACTCCCCCTTCATGCTACACAGAGCTGTTACTTTAGGATGAAACATCCTTTCAATCCACCAATGATTATTATACACTTCTAAGCATATATAAGTAAATATTTCTAAGCATAAATGACAATCAACAATACAAATCTAACATTTCCCCCCTTTTTGACCTTTATGCTTGAAAAGTTCCCAGTTATGAATACCTCATGTCTGACAGTTTCAATGCAAACATTGTTATACTCAGCATATGTCAAATCACCCTAAATTACTGAAAAAATACACAGTTTAACAAATGTATTAGCAGTTATCCCAGTCCTCATTGATCTCATCTCATGGCAAACTGCATCCTACAAGCAAACAAAGAAATTGTTAATTTAATAGTGAAAATAAGAAAGTAACATTTTCAAAAACATCTCAGCTTGGTGATGCTTCCTGCGGGTGTGCAAATCACATGTCTCTCTGCAGGGTGGTTTGAGCTCTGCAGGGCGTCATGAATGTCTCTTCCAGATGTTTCCATCATTGTCCATAGGACCAGAGTCCAAATGTATGTAGAATAAACATTCAAACATACCAGTTGGTTTTGTTGTTTGTCAACATGGGTCTCAGCTATTTCCAGAGCTGCAGACCTCTCAGCACTCTAGTTTTATGGCCTCCCATTACCTCATTTCAGGCCTTCGTCCTGTGAGGGGGATATTTATGACTCCTTCATTGTCCACGCTCTGCAGAGAAACACCTCTGTGAAAACGGTGCAGGGTTCAGTTGTCTTACTGCTGTTATGATCCCAGCAGCCTTCAGAGTGTCATCGTATGCACAGTATAGTGGCACAGCGTTAGGTGATGTTCATAGGAAACTGCTGTCATCACCACCATAGCTTCTGGTTCCTGTGCTTTCACAGAATCATGATGTCATCCTCGACCTCCTTCTGCGCTGTCGATGGAGCTTGGCACGCTCCCCTCATCCCTCGAGTTTTCATGTTCCAACGCTGCTGAAGGTTTAAGGCAGAGCACGTCGTACACCTTAGCTGTCTTCCTCAGCGTCAATATTGAATCTTTCATTTTATTTAAAATCTCCTGGAAGCTCAGTAGCACAGCTCTCTGTGTCATGTCTGCTGTGCTGAAGATGATCTCTGATCCTCCTGAAGCCTCTCTCCTGGCCTCAGCTCCCATCTTGTGGACGATCCTCTCAGGCACTCCTTTTCGTCACGCATAGTCCTGATTTTGGGCCTGCTGGATCTGTCTCAAAACACTCAGCTTCTCCGCCTTCCTCCGGGTTCAGCTGATTCAGCCGTCACGCCTCGCACTTGGTTGCCTTAGAGTTGATCAGAGGCTGGAGGTTGAAGTGCGAGCTTACCCTACGGGGGCTCAATCAGCACTCCCCCCTCACCACTGAAACAACCAAGTGTGAGATTTCTCTATTGTGCTGTCTTGGGGGTGCTGGGGTTTCCTGGGACCTCGACCTCTTTGCAGTGGCTCCAAGGTCTGATCTCATGATGGGCCCCAACCAGCTTGACCTTTGACCTCAACCACTGCCTGGGCTATGCCTGGAATGTTTCTCCTCACTGCTGCACCTGTATTTCAGAAAAACTTCTATTTGGAGAGCATGTCAACAATCATCAAACCACATTCTTTAGTTCAGTGAACTTCACTTATAGGCCATCAAAGCCTCATCTGAACATGGGTGCACCACTTGCATAGGTTTAATACTTGTAAATAAACGGCTAATCACACAAATCACTGCAACAATAATAGTAAACATTGTTTAATGTTAATTCTGGACCCCACCTCTTGACGCATGGACACTCTCATGCGTCAACTCACCAAACCTGGATCCCTGTCTTAAAAACTGGCTCCACCAGGAGCCTGCATACATAAGATCTGGAAATAAAATCAAACTTCACACGTATAAACAATTATATCAAAAGAGTAATAAGCATTCAGCACGGGCAAGACAAGTGTCATGTGCAGGTTTTCTCAAATCATTAAATCACTATTATTACCATAATTCGCCTCAAACATGGATCATCCCATGTGCTCAGTTAACATTAATGTAATCGGTGACTTCTCTTAAGCAAAGTCACTCCACTCACATATTATTATTATGGGCTCAAAGTGGCCAGCAAAGAGCCCATAATAAACTATTCCATAAATACCGTAATCTCTTATTTGTTTTACTCATGTCACTTGTCCGTTTCAGCTGAATCTTCCACAGCATTCTCAAAGAAACAAACATTAGCAATACACATTGACTGTGGTCAGATGGAGGTCAGACACAGGTCAACAGGTTCCAGAGGTGCCATAAAAACACCATAAAATCAACCATCAAAGTAACGTCACATTTTCCCAAAACACAGTGTAACAGCATCACCACTCATAACCTGTAAACACAGTTTTCCTCACACATAAACCCAAAAATCCTGTAGTAGGAAAAACATCAACCAGGTGTCCTGGTATAAATCATGTGAGCAAACCACATGAAGAACTGTAATGCTCGCTGAATCCTTTTTTTTTTAGGCTGGGACATAATTGTCCCAAATAAGTGGCTTTCTCAATCGGTCGTATAGCACTTTCAAACAAAATCAGTGCCTGTTCAAAAGATAAAAAATGAAAAATAACAAATTATCAAACCAAACTTTCAGTGCTCTGTGAAAGTATCAAAATAAAAAGGCCTTGTTAAGTCATGACACAAGCTCCTCATCAACTTCACAACAGGAGAAGAATCATCAGCTAGATTCACTCCAAACCAACCATCAGCTGCACAACACACAACAGTCTAATGTCTTATTAACTTATGAGTTTAATCACCCGGTCTGTGCTCTTCACTCATTTAGGCCACAGATCTATTTTATTCAATTTTCCTTTTTCCCTTCATCATAAAACATGTGACATGCTGTCATGCACTTCACAAAAGACGTTTGTTCTGACGTATTCAGAGTTGTATATCTAGATACAGAATTCACTCGCACATCAAAGCAGGGAACTCAGTGTTTTAGAGTTTCCACTCAAACACATCTCATCCACTCGTGCTAGAATTCAGTCACCTTTCATTAATCTAAAACCGATCAACTAATTTGCATATCAGCCATTAACCCACTAAGTTGACAGGACAACAGGAAAGCATGTTCAAAATAGTATCACAAAAGACAATTTCCCTCATACAGTAAATTACTTGCTGCATCAATCAAGCAGGAAGCTTCTCCCAATTTACCATTTTAACACTAAATTTATTGCCTGATCACTGATTCATCAAACCAGGATTTTTTTTTTTTCCCCACAAAGGGTAAATTGTTGTCCTGCAACCTAGAGTCAATTTTTTTTAGGATAAATTCAGTATTTGATAACAAGTGTCTGCTAAATTGACACTATTTTAACACTGATGAAAGATAAACTAATTTTCATTGCAGGTTTGTGTAATTAGACAGGTCTAATGCATGTCTGTGGAGCTGCATATGCAGCAGAGCATGTTCTTAAAGCTGCCTTTCCTACACACTTCTCTGCTATTATTTGATCATTTCTTAACTAATGTGCTATGAGTCTTCATGAGTCATTTTGTGTTTGGAATTGTTAGTAAAGTTAATTCATGTTCTGCTTGTTTGTGTGATTTTGTATGTTTCTATTTGTTTCAGACTCCTTCACAATTTTCCAACTTAAGCAGTCAGTTTTCTTTTCCCCAGATTTGCTAACCCAAATTTTGATTTCCCACATTTAATAACAGCATTCCTCTGTGTTTCCACTTACTCTCACTCTGTTGTCATCTCACTCTTTTGTCCTCTCCCACTTGCAACAGTCCCCAGCCGGCAGTTCTCCTTCAGCTTTGTCCTGTGTTCCACTGTCTCTTCTTGCCATTTTACTCCACAGGTGGCAAATGTCAAACTCCAACAGTCTCCTCAGTTCTCCTCGAAAGTTTTCTTCACATGCATAGTGAAGTTGCAGCTTGTTGTAAACACAGTGCCATTCATCCGATCAGTCAGGATGATGGGTTTGCTCTTCTCTGATGCTGTTTGTCCACATTGCTGCTGCTTGCTGAGACTTTTTGCTCAGGACTTGATGCTGTCTCTTTATCTGCCATGTTATTGCTTTGGAGCTGCATTCTTCAGGGAGGAGTGAGCTTGCTTGTGAGTTTGTGAGGTTGAGAAACACATTGCGCTGTATATAAGTCAGCCAGAACTTGGCCTGCATGTTTCCAATGATGTTTAACTATAAATTTCTTCCGTCCGACTGCTGCATGTGGAAAATTGATTCAGGTCTGCTTTTCACCTGAAAGTGACAAACTAAGACATGTTCATTATCATCACTGCTTAATCAACACACATCTCTCTCTCTCTCTCTCTCTCTGTCCGTGTTTGTGTGAACAATCCTTTCTTAAAGCAGAAAATGACATTGTAGTTGTTTTTTGGCTGATCAACACAAAACCTTTTTCCTATGATTATTTTTCTTCGTCTACAATGTAATTTGTCTCTTTTTCACTCTTTTTTTTTTTTTCCCTTTACAATAGCTGGTGATCCGCAAAATCACTGCTCTCACTCACAATCAAAGGCAATCACTTTTGCACAGTGCACAAAAACACTGTGATGTCAGACACATTCACACTCACTTTTTCATCTGCATAAATAAATCATATGGCTGGAGATATGTGCCATGGTGATCCATAGGCATGATCACCAGTTTATTTAATTATTTTTAATCCAACAAAACAAATAAACAAAAACATGATGCTGATGCCACACACACACACACACACACACACACACACACACACACACACACACACACACACACACACACGAGTCAAGGTGCAGAAAAACTGCTCATGGAAACGCTGCACACTCTGTTTCCCTTTCTTTGAGTAGTTCTCAGACAGCTCCTGATCTGATAATGTGTAGCTTGCTCATCAGCTCAAAAAACAAAAACAAAACTGCAACGCGACATCACACAGTAGTTGCAGCATATTAGTTGTTTTCACAGATGTGCTCTATATCTCAACAATGGCTCATAATAAGACGACAGTCTTCCACACAGGTCAAGTGCCTCTATGCACTTCATGAGTTTAAATATTTACCTATATCACTTCACATGTCATTGTACTGAATTTGAGCAACCACAAGCTTAATGTAGGTTACTTTTAACAACTATCCACCTCAATGGTTTGGCGCACAGGCTGTTGTCGAACAGGGCAAGCTAAAGAGTTAACATTTTGTGTCAGCAAGGGGTGGGGGGAAAGCCACCCACCAGAGCACAGCTGCTGATGTGGGCTGGCCTTTTCCACACACTCCTGGCTGCTTAGGAAACCATGATAACAACAACAGTCGGTGTCGCAGACCACGTGTTCTACTCCGCACACACTCACACAACAACAACAACAAATATCCTCACTCACAACCAACAAAAATTAGGCCTATTGTCTCAACGCAGTCTCACACAGTGACCACGTGCTCTGCCGCACACAGTGGCAAAGACTTACATAGCAGTGATCACGCGCTTTATCGCACACAGTGATAAAGACTTTCAACGCAACCTCACACAGTGACCGCGTGCTTTGCTGCACACAGCGGCAAAGACTTAAACTTACTCGGTGTTGCTTAGCGTGTAATGTAGCCTCGAATCCCGCCAATCGTCATTCATCGAGGAGAAAGGACAGACAGCGAATCCACAGGAACTTCCTGGCTGACGTCAGTCTTTCAGCGTGCCTCTCCCCCCCCTCGGTGAATGCGATCCCAGGGCTCCGGCATCGAAGGACCAATTAATGATAGGTTTGTAGCTTGTACCTATCCGCTGGAACGTTGAAGACAATATAATTACACTGCAAAGCAAGACACAAGCAGGCTGGTTTACTCATGCATGAGGGAAATCTGGCTGGAGCCAAGTGTCGTCCCACCACCTAGCCTCCATCAGACTCTCAGCCAGGCTCCCCATAGCACTCCTTTTATTGTGGTTACATGAATATGCATAGGGTCATTAACATATGACATCTTACATAGGTATACATGTGAACAAAGAATACTGTGTGTGTGTGTAATCTATGCCGGAACACTCTGTAGAGGGAGTGAACGCACTCCCCCTTCATGCTACACAGAGCTGTTACTTTAGGATGAAACATCCTTTCAATCCACCAATGATTATATACACTTCTAAGCATATATGAGTAAATATTTCTAAGCATAAATGACAATCAACAATACAAATCTAACAGTAATGATACCTGATACCCTCTAATTTAACTAATAAGGACCACCACAACTGTATTTTACACAAATTTATCCCTCACCGGGTATTTGTTTAGACAAAAAGAAATGAATAAAATAAACAGTTACTTTTATAAAATGAATTGAATTCAAATGAACAAACAAAAATACTGTAAATGTGACTACATGGATTTTCAATAAAAGATCAACACAAAATACCTCTTTCTTTAGTGCCAACTGTTATTTCAGTTACAACAGCTCACACCTTTAAAAGGGATGAATTTCACCCTTTGATAATAACTTTGATTAAAACTACAACACTTACTCAATTTAAACTAAATTTGTAACAGTGGGCCCCCACACACAAACACACACACACTTTAACCTGTCCACACTACACCGGTAGCACAGTGCTTGTTGCAGGCCTGATTCGAAGTTCGGGTGCGGTGAGGCCTAAAACTGATGGCCGCTTCACTCAAACTGAGCAATAAACAAAATACGTGCACTTTAGTTCCAGTTAGTACTCACAAGTCCAATGAGTTTGTTAGTGGGGCAATCAGAAACGGGCAGTTAGCAGTTAGTTCACCAGTAGTGAAGACATTCAGGGGTAAGAAAACAGTCAGGGGCGAGGAAATAGCAGGGTCCATCCGGGCAGAAACCTCTCTCTCCCTCTCCTTTCAGAGCGTCCCTCGGCTTCTAAACATATTAAAACACTTGAGCTAACAATACCAAATGCTATCACATAACGATTTAGCATTAGCATGCTTTGACTGAAAATCACAGAGCTAAACATACAGCATGGCATCACAGCACATAACGCGGTAAGCTGCGCTAATTAGCAAGTCGCTAGTTAGCATCACTATAACGAATAGTTACAGTACAAATGTCAAGGCACACAGTCTCATTTACCTCTTGCAGATCACAAATAAGTAATATCAGGACCACGGGTAGTCGACCTCAATGATACACTTAGATGCAAAATCCACACCACGTTTGCCTTACGACATCTCTCTCTTCGGACTTAGCTTCTGTGTCCGCTCCCACAGATTCACACAAACTGTTACCACTCGTCCCGCCCCCATAACAGAGAAGAGTGACATTGACTGGCTCGTCAGCACAACAACCAATGACAATACAATATTGAGATAACTGACATTAGATGGGTAAATAAGCTTAGGTTACACCCCAACATATTTAGTGTGCACAGAAAATGAACTCTAAATCATGAAACCCTTTTATTTATTGGACTCTTAACTGTAAATGAAATACATTTGTACTTGCATTTGATTTTTAAACCTTTTATCAACTATTTATATTTTAACCACTTTTTATAACAGTAGACTTTTTCTTTATACTGCAAGCCCGAATAATTGCAGACAGGGCTACATAAATAAGGTGAAAGAAGTCTCTTTTAAAATTCTACATAAATGTTATCCAGCCAGTCACTACATGGTCAAATTTAAAAGGGACATAAATACTAATTGTACTTTCTGTGGGGATCATCCAGAAACTGTGACACATCTTTTTTGGTACTGTTCTTTTACACAGAGATTTGTTATTGTCCATATTTTAAGGGAGTTTTCTTTACGATGGGAAAATGTTTTATTCTGTTTCTTTAAGTTTTTCTAGCAATACAAAGTCCTGTGTCACCCCTAAGGTTCAAACATGTAAAGTGAAACACACACTTGTTTCATAGCACATGAAAATAAAAACTAACTAACTATTAAATCATGATACATCCTAAGTGCAGAGCCAGCACTGGATAGTTCAGGTGTACTATAATCAAGCGGTAATGACAAGAACTGCTAAGATACCAAGAACATACCCACAGAAACAAACAATGCTGTTACCAATATTTTTATCTGTACGATATCAATGGAACTGATAATATGAAATATTAGTCAGATATTGCTTTTTTTTCTAGTATGAATATAAAAAGAAATAAATTAAATAATTACTGAAGTGTATGCAGTGACTTTTAAGATGACTTTATTGACCAAATCATGATCAAATCATAGCACTGGGTTACTTAAAAAAAAACCCAGCATGAGAACAGATTTTGTTATCACGAACACTTTTCTGCCCACCGTTTCAGCAAATTATTCTTTAAAGCATGAACCCCAGGCAGAGCACTGAGTACCAAGACCCACGAACACCTTTTGAATTACTTCAAAAGTGTACCTTAAGTCCTTTAGATAGTCCAGGTTAAGTGCATAGATGAGTCCAAGAAAAAGTGCAACTGCATTAGGGAAATCACAGACGTCATTGAGGACAATCTGATCCTCAATCACCAGGGCAATGCTTGTTATTGTTGGGCTTGAGCAGATGGTCCGAAATTGTGTCAAACATTGATATTTGACATCACAACAGAGAGATGAATCTGGCAGGTCTACCAGAACGAGTAAGAGCTGACCTAGAAAAGAACCCAGACTTTGTGGTCGCAAATTCTACAAAATGGGAGAGACACGTGATACATAGACTTCAGCTTGATATTTGACATCACAACAGAGAAGCGAGTCTGGCATTGATATTTGACATCACAGCAGAGAGACTGGATGTGATGTCAGAAAGATGACTGTGATGTCAGAACCCTCTAAATGTTGTAATTTACAGATGGTAAATGGCCTGTATTTATATAGCGCTTTACTAGTCCCTAAGGACCCCAAAGCACCTTACACATCCAGTCATCCACCCATTCACACACCGGTGACGGCAAGCTACATTGTAGCCACTGCCACCCTGGGGCGCACTGACAGAGATATTTAATTCCAAATGATTTGACTGCATCATTGCGTCTTTGAGTTATGACCCAAACTCTCTATCAACTTTGTGAATAAATTCACGTCCCCCTGTGACCTCATAATTACACCACAGTTCAGATAGCATGAATGAGTCATGAGGTCACACCAACAGTGACATCAGCAGTGACATCACTAAAGTTGCCAGGTGAGTCCATAAATAGAACCCGTGACGTGGAGCAGGTACCGCCATTTTGCACCTTGTGAGCAGCCTGAAAGTGTTGGCCCAACTGGTCTTAAACTAAGAAACACTAAAGTTAAATTTGAAAACAATTTAAAACAAAACATCCCCATTCTAAAATGTCATGTGACAATCTGATTGGCTTACGGAGTGATGATGTCACAAGGACTATGTTGCCTTTGATCTGAAGTCTATAAATAGGGGTCAGAAGCAGCAATTTATCAGTTTGTTCACAGCCTTCAAACGTTCGACCAGAGATCCATTTGGAAATATTTCTAAGCCTTTTCAGAGTCACTGTGCACAGGCTCCAACATGCCTCCACGAAAAGGCCAACAAAGACAAAAAGATTATGCTGCCTGTCCTTTGTGTTCTGGCCGGCCAATCTCTCCAGGAGAAATTGTGCGGCCAATCTCTCCAGGAGAAATTGTGCGGCCAATCTCTTCAGGAGAAATTACCACGGATGGTGTCTTATCAGTCCTAAGAACATTACAGGAAAGTCAGAAGGAAAAATCTGACCTACATTACAAAATTAAACAAATTGAAGAAGAGAAGCTTCAACTAGTGGAAAAGTGCAGACAACTGGAAGCACGAAATAAAGACCTGGAAGAAAAACAGCAACGCCAGCCTGATATAAAAATGATCAACGAGGGCTCGGGAGTGAAGTTTGGTGAAGGACGAGAGAAGATTTTTTCTCGTTTTCTTTCATCAGGAACACAGAGTGCTGAATTAAAAGAAACATCTGCCCAGCTTCAAGGAAAGAAAGCTACTATTGAGGAGATACAGTGGGATCTCCAAAACATTGAGAAACAGAATCAGGTGCTTCGAGGAAAGCTCAATGCAGCGGAGAAAACAATTGAAAAAATCCACCAACAGAAGACTGAACAGGAAATACAAATGCAGGACGAACTCAAAGCCATGCAGAAATTGTACAACGATCTGAAAGTCAAGTGTGGTGAAACAAAGCGCAAAAATAAAGAGCTTCTTGAAGAGAAAAAGCAACAGGAAGAAGAAAAACGTATTATCCAGGACTTTGAGAGAAGGCATCTAGAATTGCAAGAATTTTATAATAAAGAATATGAGGAAACACTTCAACTGAAAAGAGAAAAGGAAATACAAATGAAGGACAAACTCAAAGCCACACGGAAATTGTACAACAATCTGATAGTCAGGTTTGGTCAAATAAAGCGCAAAAATAAAGAGCTTCTTGAAGAAAAAAAGCAACAGGAAGAAGAACAACGTATTATCCAGGACTTTGAGAGAAGGAATCTAGCATTGCTAGAACTTTGTGATGAAACTCCTGAACTGCAAAGAGAAAAGGAAATACTGGAAAAACGATGTTCAGAGATGCAGTGTAGGATTGATGGAATGAAGAGAAAACACTCAAAGGTCATTAATGAGATGTTGTTGAAGTCCAATGACTTGAAGAGCCAAATAATTGAAATGCAGGCACAAAAGCAACAACAAGAGAAAATACATGAAGACCTGCAGCGTACGAGTCAAGAAATCCAGAGAAAAAACGAGCTGTTAGAAGAGATGCACAACAAAAAGCAAGAAAAGCTTAGAAAAAAACAAGCAACCTTAAAAGAAATGAAGCAAAGATGCCAGCAACTCGAGCAGCAGAATGCAGAAACAAACGATCAGCTGAGAACCCTTATCCTGGAGAACGAGCTCATGGAAAAATACCTGAAAAAGAAGAAAAAAGGCTGGTTCTGCCGCTTATTCAGATGATTTAGCCTCGTCCTCCTCCACCTGTGCCCCATCTTACTTTGCACCTCTCCTGTCCCCCCAACACATATTCTCCACCTTCTTCATCTTTTTTCACCCTCCCCCCCCCCCAACCAGTCCCAGCAGTTGACTGTCCCCTCCTGAGCCTGGTTCTGCTGGAGGTTTCTGCCCGTCAAAAGGCAGTTTTTCCTCACCACTGGCTGAAAAGGTGGCGCACGAAGAGAAACTGCACTCCACAAAAAAGCAACGGGAAAGATTTATATCCAAAGTGAATTGGCTGGAGAAGAAAGAGCGCCACTTCCAAGAGGAATTGTACCAGTGAATCCTCCTGTAGAGTCTCCATCAACACCACCTTTCCTCAATTCTGATGATGGATTACCACCAGTTGATTGTTAAAAATTAACTGCTAAAATAGGCCATTAGAAGTATACTTCATCTTGTCTCCCTATATCATGGCTGGGCATTCTCAGTCCACGAGGGCCGGTGTCCCCGGCCCTCGTGGACTGAGATTGCCCAGCCACCCCCAACCGGTCGCAGCAGATGGCCGTCCCTTCTTGAGCCTGGTTCTGCCGGAGGTTTCTTCCTAAAGGGAGTTTTTCCTCTCCACTGTCGCCCAGTGCTTGCTCAAAAGGGGATCATTGGATTGTTGGGGTTTTCTGGCTTTTACTGTAGTGTTTTCACCTTACAGTATAAAGCAGCTTGAGGAGACTGTTGTTTTGCCATGATGCAAATTGATGCACATCTATTATAGCATCAAAGTAAAACAAAAAAACTAAAGTATACTTCAATGAAACGAATCACAATGTCTAATCTGGCAAAAAAAGAAAAGAAAAAAGCTTCCACCTTTAAATAAAAATCCAAATCACAAACACATTCTGATTTTTGTTGTGTTTTTTTGTGTGTTGTCACATATAAAATCTTTGCACTCTGTCACGGTCTCGGTGTCTGCCCGGCCGGCTCCGCAAGGCTACATATGTTTATTGTGTTGCTGCTTTCTTCCACTCGTCATTCTGCCGGGGCGGAGCTCAGGCCCACGCACCTGTCTGCAATTACGCTGCAACGTGTCCTGTCTGTATGGAGACTGAGCTGCCAGAGTAATAATGTAGATACAGGCCTCTTTCTCCTGCTGCTGGTGTTCATGGTTTTATTCCATTGATGTTGCTATCATTTGTAAATATATTTATTTGCTGTTATTTTATCAATTTTCTACTACTGTCGTTCATGTATTTAATTTTTGTATTTAAATATGATTTTTTTTAAGTAATGCTGCGAGATGGACAGTTAAATAAAGGTTTCATTGAATAAAAAAAGATTTAAAGATGACTGGTGGCGGAAGCAGAGCACAGACTGTGTCTATCGCTATCGTGTGGTGCAGAGATATATTGCCATTGAATTTAGACAACGAAAGCTTGGCTCACAGAGCAGCTGCAACACGAACAAAAAACATTAAATAGCAACATGATGTATTATATTATATTATAGTGCAAACAGATATCAAGTGGAAGACAGTCTGGATGGTCCCCCATAAATATTTGATTGTAAATGTAACCCAGGTCCCACGTAGCTATGGTAAAGCTAGAGTATGTAGTACAATGAGACTGGGCCTGGGTTCGTAGTGCTACTAGTAATGATACCTGATACCCTCTAATTTAACTAATAAGGACCACCACAACTGTATTTTACACAAATTTATCCCTCACCGGGTATTTGTTTAGACAAAAAGAAATGAATAAAATAAACAGTTACTTTTATAAAATGAATTGAATTCAAATGAACAAACAAAAATACTGTAAATGTGACTACATGGATTTTCAATAAAAGATCAACACAAAATACCTCTTTCTTTAGTGCCAACTGTTATTTCAGTTACAACAGCTCACACCTTTAAAAGGGATGAATTTCAACCTTTGATAATAACTTTGATTAAAACTACAACACTTACTCAATTTAAACTAAATTTGTAACAGTGGGCCCCCACACACAAACACACACACACTTTAACCTGTCCACACTACACCGGTAGCACAGTGCTTGTTGCAGGCCTGATTCGAAGTTCGGGTGCGGTGAGGCCTAAAACTGATGGCCGCTTCACTCAAACTGAGCAATAAACAAAATACGTGCACTTTAGTTCCAGTTAGTACTCACAAGTCCAATGAGTTTGTTAGTGGGGCAATCAGAAACGGGCAGTTAGCAGTTAGTTCACCAGTAGTGAAGACATTCAGGGGTAAGAAAACAGTCAGGGGCGAGGAAATAGCAGGGTCCATCCGGGCAGAAACCTCTCTCTCCCTCTCCTTTCAGAGCGTCCCTCGGCTTCTAAACATATTAAAACACTTGAGCTAACAATACCAAATGCTATCACATAACGATTTAGCATTAGCATGCTTTGACTGAAAATCACAGAGCTAAACATACAGCATGGCATCACAGCACATAACGCGGTAAGCTGCGCTAATTAGCAAGTCGCTAGTTAGCATCACTATAACGAATAGTTACAGTACAAATGTCAAGGCACACAGTCTCATTTACCTCTTGCAGATCACAAATAAGTAATATCAGGACCACGGGTAGTCGACCTCAATGATACACTTAGATGCAAAATCCACACCACGTTTGCCTTACGACATCTCTCTCTTCGGACTTAGCTTCTGTGTCCGCTCCCACAGATTCACACAAACTGTTACCACTCGTCCCGCCCCCATAACAGAGAAGAGTGACATTGACTGGCTCGTCAGCACAACAACCAATGACAATACAATATTGAGATAACTGACATTAGATGGGTAAATAAGCTTAGGTTACACCCCAACATATTTAGTGTGCACAGAAAATGAACTCTAAATCATGAAACCCTTTTATTTATTGGACTCTTAACTGTAAATGAAATACATTTGTACTTGCATTTGATTTTTAAACCTTTTATCAACTATTTATATTTTAACCACTTTTTATAACAGTAGACTTTTTCTTTATACTGCAAGCCCGAATAATTGCAGACAGGGCTACATAAATAAGGTGAAAGAAGTCTCTTTTAAAATTCTACATAAATGTTATCCAGCCAGTCACTACATGGTCAAATTTAAAAGGGACATAAATACTAATTGTACTTTCTGTGGGGATCATCCAGAAACTGTGACACATCTTTTTTGGTACTGTTCTTTTACACAGAGATTTGTTATTGTCCATATTTTAAGGGCGTTTTCTTTACGATGGGAAAATGTTTTATTCTGTTTCTTTAAGTTTTTCTAGCAATACAAAGTCCTGTGTCACCCCTAAGGTTCAAACATGTAAAGTGAAACACACACTTGTTTCATAGCACATGAAAATAAAAACTAACTAACTATTAAATCATGATACATCCTAAGTGCAGAGCCAGCACTGGATAGTTCAGGTGTACTATAATCAAGCGGTAATGACAAGAACTGCTAAGATACCAAGAACATACCCACAGAAACAAACAATGCTGTTACCAATATTTTTATCTGTACGATATCAATGGAACTGATAATATGAAATATTAGTCAGATATTGCTTTTTTTTCTAGTATGAATATAAAAAGAAATAAATTAAATAATTACTGAAGTGTATGCAGTGACTTTAAAGATGACTTTATTGACCAAATCATGGTCAAATCATAGCACTGGGTTACTTAAAAAAAAACCCAGCATGAGAACAGATTTTGTTATCACGAACACTTTTCTGCCCACCGTTTCAGCAAATTATTCTTTAAAGCATGAACCCCAGGCAGAGCACTGAGTACCAAGACCCACGAACACCTTTTGAATTACTTCAAAAGTGTACCTTAAGTCCTTTAGATAGTCCAGGTTAAGTGCATAGATGAGTCCAAGAAAAAGTGCAACTGCATTAGGGAAATCACAGACGTCATTGAGGACAATCTGATCCTCAATCACCAGGGCAATGCTTGTTATTGTTGGGCTTGAGCAGATGGTCCGAAATTGTGTCAAACATTGATATTTGACATCACAACAGAGAGATGAATCTGGCAGGTCTACCAGAACGAGTAAGAGCTGACCTAGAAAAGAACCCAGACTTTGTGGTCGCAAATTCTACAAAATGGGAGAGACACGTGATACATAGACTTCAGCTTGATATTTGACATCACAACAGAGAAGCAAGTCTGGCATTGATATTTGACATCACAGCAGAGAGACTGGATGTGATGTCAGAAAGATGACTGTGATGTCAGAACCCTCTAAATGTTGTAATTTACAGATGGTAAATGGCCTGTATTTATATAGCGCTTTACTAGTCCCTAAGGACCCCAAAGCACCTTACACATCCAGTCATCCACCCATTCACACACCGGTGACGGCAAGCTACATTGTAGCCACTGCCACCCTGGGGCGCACTGACAGAGATATTTAATTCCAAATGATTTGACTGCATCATTGTGTCTTTGAGTTACAAACTCTCTATCAACTTTGTGAATAAATTCACGTCCCCCTGTGACCTCATAATTACACCACAGTTCAGATAGCATGAATGAGTCATGAGGTCACACCAACAGTGACATCAGCAGTGACATCACTAAAGTTGCCAGGTGAGTCCATAAATAGAACCCGTGACGTGGAGCAGGTACCGCCATTTTGCACCTTGTGAGCAGCCTGAAAGTGTTGGCCCAACTGGTCTTAAACTAAGAAACACTAAAGTTAAATTTGAAAACAATTTAAAACAAAACATCCCCATTCTAAAATGTCATGTGACAATCTGATTGGCTTACGGAGTGATGATGTCACAAGGACTATGTTGCCTTTGATCTGAAGTCTATAAATAGGGGTCAGAAGCAGCAATTTATCAGTTTGTTCACAGCCTTCAAACGTTCGACCAGAGATCCATTTGGAAATATTTCTAAGCCTTTTCAGAGTCACTGTGCACAGGCTCCAACATGCCTCCACGAAAAGGCCAACAAAGACAAAAAGATTATGCTGCCTGTCCTTTGTGTTCTGGCCGGCCAATCTCTCCAGGAGAAATTGTGCGGCCAATCTCTCCAGGAGAAATTGTGCGGCCAATCTCTTCAGGAGAAATTACCACGGATGGTGTCTTATCAGTCCTAAGAACATTACAGGAAAGTCAGAAGGAAAAATCTGACCTACATTACAAAATTAAACAAATTGAAGAAGAGAAGCTTCAACTAGTGGAAAAGTGCAGACAACTGGAAGCACGAAATAAAGACCTGGAAGAAAAACAGCAACGCCAGCCTGATATAAAAATGATCAACGAGGGCTCGGGAGTGAAGTTTGGTGAAGGACGAGAGAAGATTTTTTCTCGTTTTCTTTCATCAGGAACACAGAGTGCTGAATTAAAAGAAACATCTGCCCAGCTTCAAGGAAAGAAAGCTACTATTGAGGAGATACAGTGGGATCTCCAAAACATTGAGAAACAGAATCAGGTGCTTCGAGGAAAGCTCAATGCAGCGGAGAAAACAATTGAAAAAATCCACCAACAGAAGACTGAACAGGAAATACAAATGCAGGACGAACTCAAAGCCATGCAGAAATTGTACAACGATCTGAAAGTCAAGTGTGGTGAAACAAAGCGCAAAAATAAAGAGCTTCTTGAAGAGAAAAAGCAACAGGAAGAAGAAAAACGTATTATCCAGGACTTTGAGAGAAGGCATCTAGAATTGCAAGAATTTTATAATAAAGAATATGAGGAAACACTTCAACTGAAAAGAGAAAAGGAAATACAAATGAAGGACAAACTCAAAGCCACACGGAAATTGTACAACAATCTGATAGTCAGGTTTGGTCAAATAAAGCGCAAAAATAAAGAGCTTCTTGAAGAAAAAAAGCAACAGGAAGAAGAAAAACGTATTATCCAGGACTTTGAGAGAAGGAATCTAGCATTGCTAGAACTTTGTGATGAAACTCCTGAACTGCAAAGAGAAAAGGAAATACTGGAAAAACGATGTTCAGAGATGCAGTGTAGGATTGATGGAATGAAGAGAAAACACTCAAAGGTCATTAATGAGATGTTGTTGAAGTCCAATGACTTGAAGAGCCAAATAATTGAAATGCAGGCACAAAAGCAACAACAAGAGAAAATACATGAAGACCTGCAGCGTACGAGTCAAGAAATCCAGAGAAAAAACGAGCTGTTAGAAGAGATGCACAACAAAAAGCAAGAAAAGCTTAGAAAAAAACAAGCAACCTTAAAAGAAATGAAGCAAAGATGCCAGCAACTCGAGCAGCAGAATGCAGAAACAAACGATCAGCTGAGAACCCTTATCCTGGAGAACGAGCTCATGGAAAAATACCTGAAAAAGAAGAAAAAAGGCTGGTTCTGCCGCTTATTCAGATGATTTAGCCTCGTCCTCCTCCACCTGTGCCCCATCTTACTTTGCACCTCTCCTGTCCCCCCAACACATATTCTCCACCTTCTTCATCTTTTTTCACCCTCCCCCCCCCCAACCAGTCCCAGCAGTTGACTGTCCCCTCCTGAGCCTGGTTCTGCTGGAGGTTTCTGCCCGTCAAAAGGCAGTTTTTCCTCACCACTGTCGCCTCGTGCTTGCTCAGAGGGGATTGTTGGGGTTTTCTCCCCTCCTCCTTTCCCCCCTTCATTTACTTGTTTAACTTTTCTTTTGTTGTTTCTGTAGTTACTTGTTTTACTTTTTTCAACTTATGTAACAAAATAATAAACCAATTGAATTTATCCTTTGAGTATTTTTCATCTAATCTTTACAGAATTAAGCTCTGTCTTTTATTTGCTTGTTAAAACCCCATCAATGGTGAAGTAAAAACCCTGGGATATGGTTTAAAACGTTGAAATAGACTAACCAACTAGTCTGAAACTAAGAAACACTTAAATATTACGTTAAATTGAAAACAGTTCAAAAGAAATATCCCCATTCAAAAATGTCATGTGATAATCTCATTGTCATAGGACATCATCACTCCAGCAGTTCAATAAGGCTGATCGAAGGGTACAAAGAAAGGGGCAAGGCAAACTGATGCAAAACTAAACTTTAACCTAAACTGGGTGAACTAAAACACAACATGAAGAACCCTGACATGAACATGAACAAACCTGGACATGAATACATGAAAAAAAGCACATTCCTGTGTTTGTGACCCCCTCCCCAGCCTGTTGAATGGTGGGGGGAGGCTGTAGTCTTTTATTATAGGCACAGCCTATGTGAGGGTTCTGTTTTCTTCTTTAGTAAACGTCCTGCCTTTATGACCCTTTTGGTGAGCAGGAGGTCACACAAATGCATCCCCAAAAACACACACACATGGACACGCATACACACACACACAGACACATGCACACACATGCACACACTCACATGCACACACATACCTAGAAACTAGAATTCTGTGATCTGTTGTGTACACGTAGCCTGGGTTTTGGAGTAAGTCGCGTTTCCTGCCGCAAACGTAAAAGAAGTCCAAGGGTGAAATACACTGCAAAGTATTTATTGGGCAGTACGTGGTGTGTGGATGGTTGACGAATGAAGTGAAATTGTGCGCTAAGCAGAAGTGAGTGTGTCTGACGTCACGGTGTGTGTGAAAAGGTATCCAGCTGGGGCAGACATGATTCTGCAGGTCACCTGCCCAGTGGACAAAAAGAAATAAAATATTTGTGTGGATGAAATATGAATGATAACATGAAGAGTGTTTGGTGTTTCTCAGTTATGACCTGCAGTCTATCTGGGTCAGATATAAACCAAGTTTAGCTGGAGTTTATTTTCGTTGTGCTGACTTTTTACAGTCAGTTACAATAACTCGTACTGCGTGAGCTAGCATGACGGAGTTTCTATACAGCTGGGTGGTGCTATGATGTTACTGATAGTCAGTGTTGGTCAAGTTACTTGAAAAAAGTCATCAGTAACTAATTACTGATTACTTCCCCAAAAAAGTAATCCCGTTACTTTACTGATTACTTATTTTCAAAAGTAATTAATTACTTAGTTACTTAGTTACTTTTTAAAAACACGATTTACAACCTGAGTAGGTGATAAAGCGATAGATTTTTCAGCCCATGTCACGGACCCAGTTCCAGGGATTCGGGGTCCGTGAGCAGTGTGGACTACTATTGTAGTTATTATTATTATTATTATTATTATTATTATCATTATTGTGGTTGTTGTTATTATGGTTGTGTCTGCTGTCCTGTTTTTCCGTGTTGGTGTACTGTCAGGTGTTTAGGGGTGTGTGCTTGTGTATGTGAGGGTGCGGTCGTGGCAGGCACTTTTAGGCCTGGTGGGTGTGGCCCTGCCAGCTGACCGGTCCCACCCAGGAATCCACACACACCTGGCGCCGATCAAGCCTCGTCAGAGGAGCTTCAAAACAGTGTGGCTGAGAGCTCCTCGACGCTGGATCGTTGAGTGACTTCCCGTCAGTCTTAAGTGTATTGTGCAAGGTTAGTGCAAGTCTACTGTTAGGTTTTGTACTCACGGCTGCCTTTGGTATGCGTGTTTCCTCAGGAGGAATTGTGGCGACCAGGAGGCAGCACACGGAGAGTACACAGGGAACGGAGACAGAGCACGGAGCACGGGATAAAGGAGAAGACACGGAACGGGAGTTGGGATCGCACGGGGGGATTTATTGTTGTTCGGATTGTCACCACTGTAAATAAACACTGTTGCACTGTAGAGTCCTGCATTTTGGGTCCTCCTTTCCCCACATCCCCACGGTCTGCCAGCGAGACCGTGACAGCCCAATTCTACTTTTTCTGCATAATCCATCATACAAAATGTAATCAAATGGAAAAGTCTCTTTTTTTAACTTGTTTTATTAGTTTTAATCTTTTAACTTCATGCATCAAGCAAACATTTAATTATATGCAACATTCTCTGACTTGAATAAATTAGTTTAACATTTAAACCTATTTTCTACACATTCCAGCTCATAAAATAAAATATTTTTGTGTTTACACTCAGTCTTTCAAATAGATGCAAGTAAAACACAGCAGAAAATAAATAAAGTCAAAGACTCAGCGGTCCTGTTGCTCTATTTTCACCTGTAAAGCAGGAGTGGGGCAGGCGGAGGTTTTCTGTGAGTTTCCCAGTACGTCGTTGCGCAATGTATTAGAGCATTCATTAATGCGGTATAGCTAATAGTCTGCAAGGTTTAATTCTTCTGTTTGTGTGGTCTACAGATAAAGGAGGAGTTCAAGAGAATAACCACTGCAAGTCTTGAATGGCTACACTTGACCATTGCACTCCAAAACTGATGGATGTCATTTTATCAAGCGGAGGAGCTAAGGGAGTGAGAATCGTCGTCGTTATCGTTCCTCTCCTACGTTTTATTTCTCCGGTTTCAGCGTTTTTGCTTCACAACTAAAGCGAGCAGTTTACTTTGTGCACTAACATGGACTCGAATCAACCAGCGCCACCTCTGGCCAAGTGCCACAGCCTACAGCCAGATCAGCCTGTGACACACATCTGCACCACGTTTGAATTCGTTTCATGCACAACACATTTGTACCTTTCAAACTTGTCAGTTTGTGCGTCATGCAAATAAACCTTTGAAAAGAATGAAATGACACTAATATTTCACTAGTGTTGTAACATCACATGTCGTTAGCGTAGTCTGCCTGCGGCGACCAGCTGTGAGACGGGCGCTGCTCTTGTGGCGACCTGCAGCAGGTGTTTATTGGCATTTACTTTCTCTTTTTGTTTTTAACCTTTGTTTTTAACTCTGTTCTTAACCGTGGTTTTAACTTTTTGCCGAGATGGAGATCTTCTACACCTTAGTTTTATTGTTGTTGGCGATATTCACCTGGAGTCATTCACTCTCACTGACAATCACTTATACACGCGAGGAACTCCTTGGATTACGGTGGTCCTGTTTGTCTATGCACGACTCTTCTAATGCTCGGACAGATGTGATTCTTGGTGAGGATTTATTTCCCCGGTCAAAGACAAATTTTGGAAAGCCCCGCCGCTTGAGAAAACGCGGAAAGAAAGGCGGTGTGCGTCAGCGTGTAAGAAAACTTCGGAGGAGGAATCGTGTTCCTCTGCCTTCTATGATTCTGGCCAATGTCCAATCTCTTAGGAACAAAACGGATGAATTACAAGGGAATGTGCTTCATCTACGGGAATACAGGGAGGCTTGTCTGATGGCGCTTACCGAGACATGGCTGACCGATATGGACAGTGACACTTCACTGCGAATCAGCGGCTTTGGGACCCCTGTCAGGCTGGATCGGAACTGTGGAGTAACACGCAAATCTCACGGAGGAGGGGTTTGTTTGTATATCAACCAGGGCTGGTGTAATAATTTTACTGTGCGGGAGCGGTTGTGTCTTTCTGACATCGAGCTCCTTTCAGTATCTGTCAGGCCTTTTTACTTACCGAGGGAGTTCCCTCAAATTTTTGTCACTGTTGTTTACATTCATCCTAAGGCTGACGTTAAAGTTGCTGCCGATGCCATTTTTAAAGTGGTACACAATCTGCAGACTCTCTCACCGGATGCTCCAAATTTTATTCTCGGTGATTTTAACAATTGTAATCTTAAGAAATCACTGAACAATTTCTTTCAATATGTCACTTGTCCTACAAGGAATAACAAAACGCTGGATTTGTGTTATGGACCAATTAAGGGGGCATACAAGTCTGTGGCCGGACCTGCGCTAGGTTCTTCGGATCACAATGTTATTCACCTCCTCCCTGTCTACAGATCTGTGGTTAGGAGGGAGAAGGCCTGTGTGAAGCGGACTAATGTCTGGACAGAAGACAGTTGTGTTGCCCTTCAGGGGTGTTTTGATTGCACTGACTGCTCCTTGTTTCAAGAGAGCACTTCTGATTTGGATGAACTCACCGATGTGGTGTGTAGCTACATCTCTTTTTGCAAAGACTCTGTGGTTCCAGTCAGAGAATTTAAGACTTTCCCTAATAACAAACCGTGGCTCTCTAAAGATATTAAGGATCTGATTCTTAAAAGGAAAATTGCTTTTAACGAGGGAGACGCTCCCACTGTGAGAATATTGAGGAAGGAGGTGAGGGCTGCAATAAAGATTGCCAAGATGAGGTATAGAAATAAGATTGAGGCAGAACTCAGTAGTAACAACCTCAAAAGAGCTTGGCTTGGTATGAAAACAATGGCAGGGTTACAGACGAAAGGTAAAAGCAGCATTACCCTAGAAGGGTTTACCTCTGACAAACATCTGGCAGACGATCTTAACAGTTTTTACCTTCGTTTTGAGAACTATGACTGCTCTAGGCAGACCAGCACACTGAGGGAAAGGACTATCACTCCCCCATCTATTTGTATTGATGAGACAGGGGTAGCTAATCTTTTCAGACACACCAAAAGCAAGAGTCCTGGACCTGATAACATCTGTGGACAGGTACTGAGAACTTGTGCTGATCAGCTGAGTGGGATTTTTCACTATATCTTCTCACTTTCTTCAGAGCTACAGACAGTACCTAAGATTTGGAAACATGCTGTCATTGTTCCTGTTGCTAAGGGCAGTTCTCCTAAGGCACTGAATGATTTTAGGCCTGTGGCGCTGACTTCTTTAGTGATGAAGACATTTGAGAAGATAATTAAGAAGGAGATTTTAATGCATGTTGAACACCATCTTGACCCCTTCCAGTTTGCCTATAGAGCAGGGAGAGGTGTGGAGGATGCTGCTGTCACACTCCTGCATCTCTTGTATAAGCATCTTGAGGCCCCCCACACCCACGCAAGATTATTATTTGCTGACTTTTCATCTGCATTTAATACAATTCAACCCTCTTACTTGCTGACAGGCTTTACAATCATTTCAAGCTTGACACTAGTCTGGTCGGCTGGGTGACAGACTTTCTGACTAATAGGTCACAATGTGTGAGGGTGAATCATGTCTTTTCTGATGTGCTCTCCTCCTCTTCTGGATCACCCCAGGGTTGCTGCCTCTCTCCCCTTCTGTTCATTCTGTACACAAATGAGTGTCGCAGCAATTTCACAAACAGACACATCCTGAAGTTTGCTGACGACACAGTGATCGTCAGTCTTCTAGTGGGGGACGAGTCAGGCCATGGACAGGTTGTAGATGATTTTGTGAATTGGTGTGATGAGTCCTTCCTCTCACTGAACGTGTCAAAAACTAAAGACATGATTATTGATTTTAGGAAGTCCTCTTATAGCTCATCACCCACTATCATTAAAACTGCCGATGTTGGGATCGTTGAGAGTTATAAATATCTAGGTGTGGTACTTGACCATAAACTGTGTTTTGAATCTCATGCTGATGCCACTACTAAAAAAGTTCAACAAAGACTGTTCTTTTTAAGGAAAATGAGATCTTTTAATGTCTCATCTGAGATGTTGTCTTTGTTTTATAGAAGTTTTATCGAATCTGTGATGTCTTTTTGTATCGCTGCCTGGTTTGGTAACCTGACGGTGAAGAATAAGAATCGGTTGGGATTTCTGGTAAAAACCGCTAGCAAAATTTCAGAGCGCTAGCAAGATGGACGTTTGGCCATTTACAATAGAAACGTGCTTAGAAAGGCTCATTCTATTATTAATTGTGTGAACCATCCACTTCACAGTGAGTTTGAGTTGTTGCCTTCCGGCCGCCGTTTTAGAGTACCTCCGAGGAGGACTAAAAGACTCCAGGTCTCTTTTATCCCTACTGCGTCTTGTCTCCTTAATGGCAAATAATTGTCCTTGAATTTTCTATCATTATTATTGTTATTATTGTTTTATAGTATTGTTCTGTTGTTCTTATCCTCCTGCTGCTAAACTAATTTCCCCTTGTGGGACAATAAAGAAAAAAATTGAATTGAATTGAAAAATTGTGTCTTTTCTCTGCAAACAAACATTTTAGAGTTGGTAGTTATATACAGTCTGTTTAAGTGTGGTTAATCTAACGAACATTTATAAGGAGATGGCAGTTACTGTGAATGTACAGCAGGTGATTAGTAATAAACAGTCAGACAATGACCCTGACAATCTCATTCAGTCTTGCAGATTGCACCTTCTGTGGAAAGTGGTACCACACGGTGTGTGTGGACTTCCCCTGTGCAGAAGACGACTACAAATGTTGTGGATGCTAAATAAACAGACAAAATTGATCCCTGTTGTCTTTGCTTACTGATTGTTTTCAGTGTTGACAATCCACATTGCTGGGTTTGCATCTTTCAACATGTGTGTGGGTAGATGTGGATGTACCAGGGGTAAGTGCAGCCACTCAGCCTCTACTCAATGTGATCATAGCAGCAGGTGCAGATGTGTCACAAGTTAATCTAGTAGTAGGCTATGGTACTTGGCCACAGGTGGCAGCATTGGACTGACCTCCATTGGAGACTGCTCCAGCTGCTGTGTAATAGTGGATCTGCTACAAATTGAAGATCATATGCAAGTTTTGGAAATGAACCCTTGTATTATGTTGAAAAACAAAAAAATGACATTGATTTTGTTGTGGGTCATTGTGACCCGTACTGTGTAAATCCACTCAGAATTGTCAAAAAACTGCAATAAAACAATAGCAACTTTATTTCCCATCAGATAAACATGTAGAACACAGACATACAACAGTTAGACTTTCCATAACTATTGTAGGTACCATTTGGTTTTTCGTTCTTACAAACACATTTCTTTTGAACTTGCCCAACGTTCTCAGTTTTTGTGAGAGTCCAGTCTTATAGTGACGTGTGTGGGAGAGTCCAGTCCTACACCTGGTTCAGGGCCCGAATAGCCTGGGGGAAGAAGCTCCTCTTCATTCTCTCTGTTTTGGCCTTAAGGGAGCGGAAGCGCTTCCCAGACCTCAACAGTGAGAAGAGTCCATTGTTGGGATGGGAGAGGTCCATCATAGTCTTCCTAGCTTTGGACTTGCACCGCTTGGTGTAGATGGACAGCAGGTCAGGGAGCTCTGATTGAATGATGCGTTCGGCCGAGCGTACCACTCTTTGCAGATCTCGCCTGTCCTGCTTGGTGCTGTTCCCAAACCAGGTGCAGATGTTTGCCGTCAGGACACTCTCGATAGTGCAGGAGTAGAAGTGGGTGGCTGTAGCTCAGGTGGCAGAGCAGGTCAGCCACTAATCAGAAGGTTGGTGGTTCGATCCCAGGCTGCCTCCTGGCTGCATGCCAAATATCCTTGGGCAAGATACTATGTCTGCCTACTGGTGGTGGTCAGAGGGCCCGGTGGCGCCAGTGTCTGGCAGCCTCGCCTCTGTCAGTGCGCCCCAGGGCAGCTGTGGCTACAATGTAGCTGCCGTCGCCAATGTATGTGTGAATGGGAATGACTGGATGTTGTAGAATGTTTAGCCTATTTTAGAGTTTAGAAATGTGTTAACATAGAATGTAGAACTATTGTAGAGACACTGACACTGCCCTCAATATAATAAAGGCTTCACTGTGTCGTGAACTTAGGAGTAGATTGTAGGAGACCCCTCCCCCACTTGAACTGTGAAAGTAAAACAGAGAGGAGTTAATGCTGAGTGGAAATTCACGCACACACATCCACACGCGCACTCACACATACACACAGGTATGCGTACACGGTCACACACGAGCACTCACATAGACACGCGGGAACGCGCACATGTAGGCATTCATGTGCTCGTGCACACAGACACAGAGTTTGCAGCACACCGTGGGGGTTTTATGATAGGGTCGCCCCTACAAAACTGTGTTTCACAGACAAAGGAGTGTAGATTTTGCTGAGGGGCACCGGCCTGGCAAGTCTTCCCTTGCCAGTCTTCCCTTAAATGAAGATGAGTAAAGATGAATAAAGTTTTGTGAAAATGACTACTGAGTCCGGTGCCATCTCTGGATGCTCGAGGAATAAAAAGAACCAGGGTAAAACTGATTTCGTAACAATGTGTAAAGTGCTTTGGGGTCCTTAGGGACTAGAAAAGCGCTATGCAAATGCAGGCCATTTACCATTTAGAAGTTCTTGAGCACCTTCAGTGGCAGATGGAAGTCTCTAAGTCTTCTGAGGAAGAACAGACGCTGACGGGCTTTCTTAACCAGGGTGTTGATGTGACAGGACCATGACAGGTCCTGAGTGATGTGGACACCCAGGTATAGGAAACTGTCCACTCTCTCCACTGGCGTGCCACTGATGATGAGGGGTTTGTAATTCCTCGCCTGCTTTTTAGTGAAGTCCACGATCAGCTCCTTAGTCTTGCTGATGTTTAGGAGGAGGTTATTCTCCCTGCACCAGGTCTCCAGGTTCCTAATCTCCTCCAGGTAGGCCGTCTCGATGTTGTCGGAGATCAGGCCCACAACAGCAGTGTCGTCAGCAAACTTGACAATGGAGGTGGTGTCTGATGTGGCTACACAGTGTGGAGATACAGAAATTCTTTTATTGCTGCCATATAATCTGCATCATTATAATTGCATTAATAACATTCTTTACAGCATTATTTCATCTAATAATATTTCTCACAGTATTGATACTGCATTACAGTTGTTTATTGAAGATGTCCATTTGAGGATCCTTCCATTATGTTAACTTTTATTACAAGTACGGTTAGAAATATTTTACACACATTGCATATCTGTGCTTATTTTGAGTTGATGTTCGGTTCATTAAGGGTCTTAAGCTTCACTGGCGTAACTTTCCAGGTGATACATGCTGAGGGAGACTAGAAGATAGAAGGATAACTGCAATGTGTATAGTGAGTACAGCAGGGGGCTTAAAACACAGCCCTGAGGCAACCAATCTCCACACCTGAGTCACTGACTTTCTTAAATCCACTCACTCTGTTTATTACTAATCACTGTGTAACTGCTGTGAATTCACAGTAACTGCCATCTCCTTACAAATGTTTATTAGATTAACCACACTTATACAGACTGTATATAACTACCAACTCTAAAATGTTTGTTGCAGAGAAAAGAAACAGGCAGACTACTCTAACGACATGTGATGTTACAACACTAGTGAAATATTAGTGTCATTTCATTCATTTCAAAGGTTTATTTGCATGCTGGTTTGTCGGTAGCAACTCCTGAAACGCAAGACTGCCACACATCTGTTCGACCAACAGCAGTTGATCTAAACGGCAGTAGATCTGGAACACCGGGATGCACAGTCAGCGAGAAACTCCGGAAACTCCGATAAAAACTCCTTGTTATATTTAGGAGGCCGATAAACTATTGCACACAGCAATGAAGGCGAGTGGCCAAGTTCACACAGGCAAAGTTCAAAGCTTGTGTGGCGTGTCCATGAGGATAGTTGCTTAAACTCAAAGTGTGCTTTAAAAACAACAGCTAACCCCCCGCCACGACCAGTAGCTCTCGGAGTGCTAAAATAAGCACAGCCAGCAGTTCAGAAAAGACGCTTAACTCACAGGGTGTTTCAGTCAAACAGAGGAAATCCAATGCATGGGAAGAAAAGAAATCCTTCAGGATGAAGGTCTTATTCGCCACCGATCTGGCATTTATTAAACCCAACCTGAGGGGAGCTGGTTCGGAGACCTCCACGGCAGTGACATCCAGATCCACCGATCGAAGCATTTGATCATTGTGTACCCTCAGGTACCGGTAGTCCTCAACTACCTCCACGTCAGCCCCTCTGATGGTGACAGATAGGAGGAGGAGCATGCTTCCTAAAGTCCAGGTTCCTTTGTCTTTGTGATGTTAAGTTGTAAATGGTTTAGCTCCCACCACTCAACAAAGCTGTCCACCACACTCCTGTATTCCTCTTCCTGTCCATCCCTGATACAGCCCACAATGGCAGAGTCATCAGAGAATTTCTGCAGATGACATGACTGAGACTTGTACCTGAAGTCAGACATGTAGAGGGTGAAGAGGAAGGGTGATAGGACCGTGAACTTCATTAAACCATGGCCTGCAATGACTTTGCCAAATTCTTCACAGAGCAAATCCAAAAAATTAGACAAGCAATTGGTACATCAACAGCAGATCCAGGATATGTACTGTGTCCACCAAAAAACTGTTTAAACACCATGAAACAGTTTCAACCTATTAACAGCAAAGACCTGGAGGACATCTTAGGTCAACTGAACTCCTCCTCCTGCTGTTTAGATGTCCTGCCAACAAGTTTTTTCAAAAAGGTCTCAAAGACTTTGGAGTCAGACCTGTTACAGATCGTCAACTTTTCCTTAATGTCAGGTGTGTTTCCAGAACCACTAAAAACTGCTGTAATAAAACCTATACTGAAAAAGGACAATCTTGACAAGACACAAATGAACAACTACAGGCCGATCTCAAATCTCCCATTTTTAAGTAAGATCATTGAAAAAGCAGTTTCTCAACAGCTCAGTTACTTCTTAACACAGAATAACTGCTACGATGCCTTCCAGTCAGGTTTTAGACAGAACCACAGCACTGAAACCGCTCTGACCAAAGTGTTTAATGACATATGTCTGAATACAGACAGTGGAAAAATGTCAGTCCTAGTTTTACTGGATCTCAGTGCAGCATTTGATACAGTTGACCACAACATATTACTCAAACGACTGGAGAACTGGACAGGTCTTTCAGGAACTGTACTAAACTGGTTCAAAACATATGTAGAAAACAGGAAATACTTTGTATCAATAGGTAACTTCACATCTGAGCAGACAAGTATCACATGTGGAGTTCCCCAAGGTTCCATCTTGGGACCCCCTCTGTTTAACATCTACATGCTCCCACTGGCACAGATTATAAACAACAACAAAATAAACTATCACAGCTATGCAGATGACACACAAATATATATCACAATGTCACCAGGAGGCCGAGGCCCTGTACAGGCTCTTGGTAAATGCATTGATGAAATTAATGACTGGTTGTGCCACAATTTTCTCCAGCTAAACAAAAACAAAACTGAGGTAATAGTCTTTGGCGCCAAAGAAAAACGATTACAGGTCACCAGAGAACTTCAATCTATACATCTAAAAACCACAAACCAGGCGAGAAATTTGGGTGTAGTGATGGATGCAGACCTAAACTTAGAAAAACACATTAAGACAATAACAAAATCAGCTTACTATCACCTCAAGAATATTTCAAGGATCAAAGATCTGATGTCTCAACAGGACCTGGAAAAACTAGTCCATGCATTCATCTTTAGTAGGCTTGATTACTGTGACAGCATCTTTACAGGTCTACCTAAAAAATCAGTCAGACATCTACAGCTCATTCAGAACTCTGCTGCTCGAGTCCTCACTAAGACCAAAAAAGTGGACCACATCAGTCCAGCTCTGAGGTCCTTACACTGGCTGCCTGTCCGTCAGAGGATAGACTTTAAAGTTCTGATGCTGGTCTATAAAGCTCTGAATGGTTTAGGACCAAAATACATCAGTGACCTCCTGACCCAGTATGAACCTTCCAGATCCCTCAGGTCATCAGTTCCCAGAGTCAGAACCAGACACGGAGAAGCTGCATTCAGCTTTTATGCTCCATATATCTGGAACAAACTCCCAGAAAGCCTCAGATCAGCTGAAACACTCAGTTTATTTAAATCCAGGTTGAAGACTCACCTGTTCTCAGCTGCATTTGAATAAAGCACCAAATCCACACTTTAAGCTTAAATTTCAAAACTTACATTTAACTACTGATTTTATCTACTGTTTTTTTTAATCTATTTTAAATCATACTTTTTATTGCTTTTGTTTTTTAATGTCTCTGTAAAGCACTTTGAATCACCTTGTTGTTGAATTGTGCTACACAAATAAACTTGCCTTGCCTTGCCTTACTCTTCATTTTATCAGAAACAGTTATCACAGCTCGTAAATTGAATTTTTACACATATATGTATGGATTGACATGTCAACATATTAAAAGAACAATATTTGTCTCTTATATATAACACACCTATATATACACTGTAACAGATACTTGTCTTTGAGTGAAGATTTAAGGTGATAGGAAATATAAATAACTGAAACTTGAATCTTTACTGAAGCTCAGTAGCTGACACAGAGTTCAGGTTCACTGCTGTAATAACTAATAATGATTAATATATGGTATATAATATATAAGTGGTAAATGGACGGGTTCTTTTATAGCGGTTTTCTACTTTGTCTGAGCACTCAAAGCACTTTACTCGCTGCAACAGCATTTTGCAGATGTGTTCTCCCTGCTGCCCGGCTGTGCAAATGGAGCACCATTTTAAAACACAGCCTGGCATGACAATGTGTTTACGGCCCTACAGGGTACCTGAGCATAAGAGACAAATTGTTCAGATTGAATTGGCCAAAATGCTAAAAGTGGGAAAAATAGAAAAGTCACACAGCACTTGGTGTAGCCCCACGGCTCCTGTGGTGAAGAAAGATGGTTGTATACGGTTCTGTGTTGATTATCGCAAGGTGAATGAAGTGTCACAGTTTGATGCTTATCCCATGCCCCAGGTCAACGAGCTCCTGGACCAGTTATGCACTGCTCGCTTTTTCATGGTTCTCGATTTAACCAAGGGCTACTGGCAGATTCCCTTGTCTGGGTGCGGAGTCCAAGGAAAAGATGGCCTTTTCCAGTACATACAGTTTGTACCAATTTGTCACACTTCCGTTCGACTTGTTCAGAGCCCCTGTCACATTCCAGCGCCTGATGGACCGGGTGCTGCAGTTGCATGCTGCATATGCTACTGCCTTTTTGGATGACATCATCACAAGCCTATGAAATACTGGGAACATATAGTCTGGTCAGATAAGACCAAAATTGAACTCTCTGGATGCCATAATACACGCCATATTTAGAGGTCAAAAGACATATCACCTCAAAAATACCATACCAACAGTGAAGTTTGGAGGAAAGGACAGAGATATTCTTCATAAAGATCTGCTGCCATCTACTGGGACGATGAAGATGAGATGAGGATCAATGTTTGAGCAAGACAGTGATACCAAACAAAGCCAAGAACAACCTCAATTAGTTTCAGAGGAAGAAATAAAGCTGCTAGAATGGCCAAGCCAACCACCTGACCTGCATCTAATTAAAAGTCTATGGAAAAAACGTAAGAGCCCATGAAACCTTCAGGATTTGAAGACTGTGTGGAAGAATGAACCAAAATCACACCTGAGAAATGCATGCAACTAGTTTCTCCATACAACAGGTGTCTTGAAGCTGTCATCACCAACACAGGCTTTTGTAGGAAGTATTAAATACATTTGAGTAAGCATGTTAAGTACTTTTTCCCTGTGTCATTATTACAGATAACGTAATTTATCCATCGTCTTTGTTGTGTGACACTTTGGTAATGAGACGCCTTTTCATAGGCCATTTTCTCGTATTATTAATGTAATTTATGGATATCTATGGTATGATTTCTTTGCATGTGTGAATTGGATGGGTTGCTAGTAGGGCTGGACTGGAATAAAAGAATCCTCCCTGACATTTTTGGTCCAGGCGGTCCATCCCTCAAAAAAAAAAAGAAAAAAAGAAGCATCCATATATTATGTACACATTTCATATTGTTTCATTATTGATATTGAAAGATTTTCTTGTTAATCAGGTTTGAATAGTTGTTATTGGGTTAGTTATTAGTTGCACTGCTAATAGCTAAAGCTACACTTTAGCTATTAGCAGTGCCTCGTGGTCAAAGCGGCCATTCCTTTTACCATCTCCACGGGACAAGACTCATCTGTCCATCCGCATCATCCGCAGATGCCAATGTTCACATTTTGGACAGAGAGGACAGATGGTTTGAAAGAGGAGTGAAAGAAGCATCTATGTCCACTGTGAGCGACCATCTTTGAACAGAGGCGGGGTTTACGACACCAACTCTCTGCCATCTATAATCCAGTTTTGAGATCCTTCCCAGACACCTTAACGCCCACTCACATCCTGGGCCATCTGACCTCAGGAATTCGCATGATAAGGTGGGGCCAGGTTTCACAATCAGCTCACCCGAAACCTTGGCTGATTGGGACACACACCCGTTTTCACACCTTGGCTTGTGTGATTAAGTAGAGGATCATTAGGGGGTCCATTGTCCCTCTCGGGGGGATACTCCACAGGGCTTAAATCTGGGACCCTCCACCATTTGACCCTAGAACTGAAAAAACTGTTCGGATGAGAAGTGAAAGGTCTTCAAGCAACTTAAAGAAGTCCAGACGCTTTTCTTTCCAAGCCCCTTAGAATATTCATTTTACCCGAATCCATGAATCTAAGTATGTCTGTTCATCTATTTTCTCACCACCTTAATTTCACCTCTTCCTCACTCTGTTGTTATGACTGCGGTCTCGCCTCCTGTAGTTCTCCTGTGACTATGTGACCTGGTTACTGGTTCTTTCTGGTACAGCAGCAGGGCCTCCCACAGCTAAAGTGGTTAATTTGACACATTTTTCTGCATTTATTTTTAGTTGATTTGCCATGTGTAAGTGATACATGCAGGTTTTAGAATGTGAAACAAAACATAGCAACAAACTGATTTTCTATTACTTTGAAACATTTCTAAATGATCAAGGTGTACTTTCTTGGTATCTATCATACAGCACATGGTATGTCTGGTGTTAAATACATATAAATATATATGGTATTATTAATACTGTATGCTGTTCATTAACATTAATTATTAACTGATATTTATGCAAATGCTGGTTGTTGCTGTGGTTTCTCTGCTGTATCATTTCTTTTTTTTCAGCAGGTGTTGAAGCAGATTCTCACTGTTTCTTTTCTCTCTTCCTCTCCTTTTGTTAAATTCAGCTGTTAAAGTAAGACCGACATATTTTTACATCAGGGGACGAGCGAAATACTCAGTTCTCCTCCGCCATTGCTGCGTTTGAGTTTTGGACGAAGTGCATTCTGGGATACGTATGGAGAGACATTTGGCCATATTTGTGTACTTGCGTTCTCATGAGATTCTGATACCCAAAGTAAAGCATGCATCATGTCAAGTACGCTCAAAATGCGTCCTCGATAGAACCAGAGGATGCCACGGACTTGGTGCAGCCAATATCCCAAAATGCATTTCGTCCATAACTCAAACGCAGCAATGGCGGAAGACAGCGGGTAAAACTACAAATAAAGTTTGAGGGGGTGTCCAAATTCATGGGCTGCATCCTCCTGAGGCCGCATTTGTAAACCGATTGCGTCACAGCGACGCGCCGAAGGCTGTCCAAATTCATAGACTCCTCCGAATGCAGCCGACAAATGCGTCCTCCTTTTCCCCGAATTTGAAGGATGGGTCGGGTGCGTCCTTCGTAGCCCACCATATCCCAGAATTCATAGCGCGGCCCAGCCAAACTCCAGTTTCCGGCAATGGCGGCCGCTACTAAGTTTTAAAATTACTCTTATTAATCTTCCTGGGTCGATAGCTAGCCGGGAGCTCGAGGGTCATTAGAGCCGCAGAGAACGGCAAACTCCCGGCACATCATGTTCAGATCACCGCGGACTTTTGCTACTCAGGTTAAATGTAATATATAAGTCACTTAGACAACCTAAAAATGTTATGGTTTGGCTTATTTCAGTGTTTTGTTTGTTCGTGAGTAAATCGGTTTGGCTGAGATTAAAGTTATTAGATTAGATAAAATAAAACTTTATTAATCCCCCGGGTGGGTTCCTCCTTGGTTTTCACACAGCTGACTAAACGTCAGACAGAAAACTGATTAAACAGACGTGTGAGATGGTGGAGAGTTTACTCCAGTGTCCTGTTATATTTTAGACAGCAGGGAGCAGACGGCCGAGTTTATTAAACTCCACCGAGACAGCGGTGACGCTAATCTGAAGGCTGGACCGTCCAATTTCACAGCCGCTTACTTCCAGCCTACCCGACCTTCTGAGGACCCGGCCCACGTAGACCGCGAAGGCCGGGTCCTCAGGAGGATGCAGCCCATGAATTTGGAGACATTACTTTGTCTGTGACACAAAAAAAACTTTTAAGATATTTTCTTAAGAATGTAGATATGTAAACTTCAGATGTCTGCTAGCTTTACCAATACATCACATATTTGCAAAAGTGCTCCAACGTTTTGGCAGATGTCTGTTACCCCACCAGCTCGGTAGTTGACCGCGAGATGAAGAGAGCCGGTGAGGATGACTTGACTCCCGGCACATTCTTTCTAGCTAAATAAAGCCTTAAATCTAAAGCTTTACTTTAAAATTAAATAAATATTCAGCTCAAAATATACTGACAGCTGTCATTATATTTTGAGCTGAACCTGATGTAAAATGTTCTGTTCTTACTTTAACAGATGACTCTGAATAAAATCTAACATATTTTAATCCAGGAGGAAACATTTTCACCAGCATGTTGATACATGGCGATCCTGAAGACTGTTCCATTGATGATGAAATTATGTTTTTAGTATTTTTTCAGCAGCTGTCTAGTGTAAGTTCTGAGTGTTTAATAAAATAAAAATAAAAGCATTCTATTATCCAATTTGTTTTTATTCAATAAGCAACTCACTTTGACTTTTGACAGTTTGGAGGCGGAGTCTAAAGGAGACCAGCGTCCTAATGTGATTGGTCACTTTTTTTGGACACTTCAGGTTACCTCGTTAAACTGAGTTACACTGAGGCAGCGACAGAAATGCTTTTTTAAACTGTATTTGTTTACAATTTGAGAAATAAAGTTTGCTGAATTAATTATCAACCGTTGATATTTGCTGTGCAGCAGTGGAAATGCAGACAGCTGTCACTGGATTACGTCAATGTTTTGGAAATATTTAAATCAGAGGATTCTGAGGCACATTCTGAAATACTGCCGTCTCATTAATCTTTTGTACAGTATTACATTGCTTCTATGATTTAAAAACTAAAAAAAGAAACATGCCCAAAATCTCTTAACGGGAATCAGGAATGGAAGTATTTATCAGAATCTGGCCAAAATACTGCCAAAGTGGCTCAATCTGCAGCAAACACATGTAACTGCACATACATGACTGGACGCCAAACGTTTTTTAAGAAGTTTTTCAGTATTAAAGTGACGCTTAGTGATAAATCAATACATCCACTGCAGCACATTAGAAATAACAGCTGTAGTTACACCAGCAAACTTTTCAAAAAGTCAAAACCTCAAGACTGATGTGTAGCACCGATTAATGCTTACATTAGAGATGTGCAAAGCAGCCGGCATTTGTATCGCTAATTGTATTTGTTGGGGGGCGGGTTCACTGAAAAGAAAATAACATAACAGCCAGTACCTCATCCGCATTTAATCTGAGCTTTTGTTCACTGTTCATTAAGACATTGAACAATAACCTTACTAATAACCACAGATCTAAGTAAGAGCAGAAACAGCTCTTTACTATTGTTCTTGCTAGTCTCTTCATGAACTCAATTAAGATTTTTAATAAACAAATATTAAACTTATCAAACAAAGATGAAAAGAACTTGAAAAGAAATTGATCATTGACAACAGGCGGCAGATAGATGTGTGGTGTACCCTGTGGTCTTCAAGTCCAGGACCGGAGTGACAGGCGGCCAGTGAGTGAGGATAAAGCGGGAGTAATATGCTCCCTTCTCCTTGTAGCAGTTTAAAGCCGTGTGGCAGCCACGAGCTGAAGATGTGACAATGATACCAAGGTACAATGAGTTATAGAAATCCAGCCGAGTTGTCTGGAACCAGCAGCTGAGCGCCTCTGAGGCAGAGTTTATCTAAGTCTGATGTAAGAGAACTGAAAACTGCGCTGCAGTGGCTGTGACAATGCCATGCAGGAGCGTGGTTCTTAATGCACCTCATGGACAATACAATGTCAAAGAACACAGGCTTATGATCTGTAGACATTGCATCTAAAATCATCAAGTTGTCAAGTTAGAAAGAGGCAGGCCATAGGCTGAAACAAGGTCCAATGTATGTCCACGTACTTGTGTAGGTCCGTCCAGCCACCCACTGTGTAAGATTAAAAGAATCTCTTTGTTTATCAGGACAACACACATGGATCTCCAACAATAAAGACGTGACCATATTTAGGCATGACTTCAGCTAAGAAATCAGAAAGTCACAATCACCACAAAGCATGAAGCACATATAGCACGCAGCAGCTATGGTGCGTAATACAGTTATTTACACAGCATAATGATGCGTGCTTCTTAGTATGATGACTTGTTTAAATCATAGAAGCTATGTGATACTGTGCACAGATTATTGGGACAACAATACTTCAGAACCTGCCAAAGAATCCTCTGATTTAAATATTTCTTCAACATTAAGGTAACGCGTGTGGCTGCTGAGTTCTGCGTGTGGGCGTTGTTGATTTTATGCACAAGTAAATTTAAATGCACTGAAATGATTTGCTGGAATTATGTTTTTTCTTGCCCTGGACTTATAATATTATCCATACAGTTCCTAAAGAGTCAATGTAATACAGTTAATACTGGAGGAAATTGCAAAACTGACATTGTCCACATACTTAGCTAGCTGTGTCACCATGTGGACAGCTGGCTGGTAAAAGCAAGATGAACTTGGATTTCAAGCAAAGTGAACTTTCTTTCTTTTTCTTTTTCTATTCTGTCCTGTCTTGCAGTAGCTCTCACTTGGAGAGCTCTCAGTATATTTGAAAATGAATCTTTTGCTCGTTTTTCAGTTTGAGTTTCAGTCGTGTAGTAACTGTTGGTGCTTGTGTTCTTATTAGGCACGATGAAACACATCATATGAAAAAAAGCGCTTAAAATACTTAAAATTCTATTTTTTGTTACTTCAAAATGTGTAATATGTGTAATTTCCATTGCAAATAACAATCATATTTAAATTGGGAGGATGCCACTAAAAAACTGGGCTGAGCTGAACTGTGATGTTCCCCAGGTAGACTGAAACTATGTGCCTTCTTCTTGTGTCGTCTCACTCATCTCTAGCCCTGTCAGTACTCTTGCTGCAGCTTTTGAATTACAGTAGTCGAGCCTGGAACTAATAAATGCAGCTTGATGATTTGTTTTATGTCTTAACAAATTACACAGTGTGAGTAAAGATTTTCAACCTGAACATTTCTCAGGTACAGTGAGGACAGGCTTTCTTTGTGCTAATTAATTTGTTGAAAAATTGGATGGAATTGGCCTTTCCCACTATAGAATCTGCTGAGTTAACATACTGCTGTCAATATGATGCCTGGCCTTGTTCACTGTGACAAGGTCAGGCTGTATTGACAGCAATATGTTGAATATCTCACGCTGATAAGAACAGCAGATGTTTTTTTTCTCAGACAGACTAACAGATGATCAAACTCCAGCGACGTCTCAACACATTTATATGCAGGGTGATTCTTACTTTTGCTTTTTAGAAATGTCAGTGAATTATCTGCCTGTATTACTTTAGGTCTAACCATGCTGTAGAAGAATAGTCAAAAATATCCCATCACTTACAAAAACACCTAAATACATGTGCTTGACAATAATAATAGATGGAAATGGATTTATACTATAGGCAACATTTTACCCTATGAGTACTCTATCTCCTCGCATCCGCAGACAAATTAGAATCATCAGTTAACCTAAAGAGCACATCTTTTGAGGAAGGTCAAGGACCTGCACAGGTATGTTGAAAACATGCAAACTCCACACGTAAACCCTAGCCTACTGGGAGAGATCAATCCAGAACATTCTTCCTGTGCAGTGACACCACTATGATAGCATCTGTCATAGGATGGAGAAGAGGTGGAGTGGACAGGCCATCACATTAACAACACAGAGAATGAAGCGAAAACACTCATTAATACCAGCAAAGAATTTAGAGTCATCACTAAATTGTGCTACCTGTCTAATGCAGTTGGGTACCATGCTGCGTCAAGCTATAAAGTACTGTTCACTAAAAGTGGTCCAAACATTTACAAACCAATTAAATTCAATTTTATAAATGTTTTAATGTAACAACAGTTGCCTGAAGGAGCTTTATATTGTAACAGTAAAGATCCTATAATAATACAGAGAAACCCCAACAGTCAGACGACCCCCTGTTAGCAGGCACTTGGGTGACAGTGGAAAGAAAAAACTCCAGTTAAATAGGAAGAAACCTTCAGCACAATCAGGCTTAGGGAGGACAGGCCATCTGCGGATGGTTGGGGATGAGGGGAAGAAAACAGGACAAAAGAGAAACTGTGGATAATTAATGTGGATGATTAATAACAACTAATAATTAAATACAGAGAGGTATATTAACACATAGTGAGTGAGAAAGGTGTGAGAGAAGAAAAACCACTCAATGCATCACGGGAATCCCTCATCAGTCTAGACCAGGGGTGCCCAATCCCGGTCCTCGAGAGCTACCGTCCTGCAGCTTTTAGATGCATCCCTACTCCAACACAGCTGAATCAAATGAATGGCTTGTTATCAGGCCTTTGCCAAACACGATGGCATGCTGAAGAGGTAATCAAACCATTTGATTCAGCTGTGTTGGAGTAGGGATGCATCTAAAAGCTGCAGGACGGTAGCTCTCGAGGACCGGGATTGGGCACCCCTGGTCTAGACCTATTGCAGCATAACTAAGGGAAGATTCAGGGTCACCTGATCCAGCCCTGACTACATGCTTTAGCAAAAAGGAAAGATTTAAGATTAATGTTGAAAAAGAAGAGAGGCTATTCTGTCCCCTGAATCCAACCTGGAAGCTGCTTCCACAGAAGAGGGGCCTGAATGATGAAGGCTCTGCCTCCCATTCTACTTTTAAATAGTCCAGGAACCGCAAGTAAGATAAGATTTGGTCTGATTATTCAAAAAACTTGTAAGTAGTGAGAAACATTTTAAATTCAAATCTGTATTTAACAGGAAGCCGATGAAGAGAAGCTAATATGGGAGAAATCTGCTCTCTGTACCACAAAAAGATAAATAAATACAAAGTTGAATTATGAGTGATTTCTATGTGGAAATACTTGTGTCTGCAGTACCTTCAACGGTATTACATGCATGTAAGCTGAGAAAATAGTATTTCTTTGCAGCATTTTTGTCATACACGGTCAAAAGCACTGGAAGTATTTTGTGCAGGTTTGTAGGGGTGGTGATGGCATCCTTGGTAAACCATGTTTTTCACCTGTAAGTTCAACATTCCAACTACCAGTTAAGCCTCTCATGGTGTCCACTTTTCTGCTTGTTTTTTAAATTTATTTTCCTGAATTGACTCACATTCAGCCGTTTTATACAAACAGTCACAGCACAGAATACAAACTGAGCTGACAGCTTTTGGCACGAGGAATGGGCTAGAATTAAAAAATTCTGCAGACATCAGAAGTTGAGAAAATGCTATAAGGATTTATTAAAGCTTGTCAGGTTCAATGAATATTGTTAATTGAGGTCCTTAATATTAACATTAATGAATGGCCTGCATTTGTATAGTGCTTTGCTAGTCCCTAAGGACCCCAAAGCGCTTTACACTACATTCAGTCATCCACACATTCACACACTGGTGATGGCAGCTACATTGTAGCCACAGCTGCCCTGGGGCGCACTGACAGAGCCGAGGCTGCCGGACACTGGCGCCACCGGGCCCTCTGACCACCACCAGTAGGCAAACACGGGGTGAGTATCTTGCCCAAGGATGGAACCAGCGACCTTCTGATTAGTGGCTGACCTGCTCTGCCACCTGAGCTACAGCACCCCTGTAAATACAGACTGTGGGTTATTAGACTTTTGAAGAAAATGTATCTTTAGGAATATTAGCATGCTCCACAACGTTTTCTCAAATGTTCTTTTTTTCTAGTTAGTACAGTAACTTACATTATGACATAAAATGAAAAACACTACATACATATGTGTGTGTGTGTATGATGTATATATATGTATCTGAATACTTCATGCTCTTATGACACGCGTGTACACTAAACCTGTGACAGATGCAAAGTTTCACACCAGTTGCAATGACTCACAGTTTTCCATCTGCAGTGATAACACTTTCTCTTGTGTTTGCACCTTTCGACACATCCTGTTATCGTTGGCGAGCCAGGGAACAGTATAAAACTTGACAGAAAGACGCTCACTCATCAGCGTTTCAGGTAAGACAGGTCTTCTGTCATCACCGCAAACTCCATCGTTCACATGCTAATTTTCTGATTTCCTTGAAATTTTGCATTTTACGTACTTTAATGTGCATGAGCTATGCTGCTTGATAACATACAATAATGTGGTCTATATCACAAATCTTTTGCAGCCATGTTGGTTTTCCGTTGGTGTCTTGTCACTCTGCTGCTGCTATCCTCTTCCTGGGCTCAGGTAGAAACTTCCAGAGACAACCATGCGTGTTAAATTAAATTGTGTGTAGGCCAAATTCCCCCTGATGCAAAAAAGTATTACATTTGAAATAAAAAATGCTATTAAAGAAACAATTGGTACAAAGAGTTGTATCAGTTTTATAATGAGAGTTTTGTTAGTCGTGTTTATTTCATTATGAAATGCATATTTCAGTTGTTTTAATTTTCCGTTGTCCCTTTGCTTTTCAGTTACAGTTACAAACTAATGTCTCTTTTGTCTGTTCTTTGTAATGTTGCTGTGGCTGAGTACAGGAAGGTAAGAAACAAATAATTGCTTTTTATGATATAATTCAAAAGTCACCAGTAAGGGAAGATTTATTACAGGTTTTAAAATTCTACTTTTTGTGCTATTGGATATCAATTAAAAGAAAGTTAAGCAACAGTCAGTCCATTTGAAGTAAAAGCTATCCAGCTGTAACTGAGCTGGTGTTCAAAATGATCATGTCTACTGTGAATATATTATCTTATGCAGAGATTCCTAGCACTGACGAGGACATACCCAGAGAGCTCTCTGTAGGTCAGCTGCTGGAGAGAGCCAATAGAAACTACAGTAAGTTGGTTACCTGTTTTAAAATTACTTGCACATATTTGTTGCAGCAGCATTGGTGGTACAGAAGTGGGGATGTTAGCAACGTGGATTTAACGTAGTTTGATAGTCTTTTCCTGTTTAACTGGTAATTCACTCCACACTGAATTATCGGTCAAGCAAATATTAAACTGTGTACTATATATAGCTATAACTTATGTTGTCATCACAATAGGCACAGGAAGACATACTCCTGAACAAGAAATTTAAGGCGCATCCAGCTACAGCTCATTTTCATACAAACAAAAACTGAACCAATAACAACGGAGAACTAGATCCAAATCTAACTCAGCTATGCCACCGAGTGCATAATCTTTCCTCATACAAAGCAAATTACAGCCACTAAACTTTCCATGCAAAATGTGTAGCTATTCTGGGAAACAACACTGACCAAAATTTGTACTTTTTATGTTACATGACTTTTAAAGGAAAAAGCTTTTTTTAGCAGCTTCAGGTCTACACATGATCCAGATCACAAGTGCTAATAATAGACAAGCAAAATGGCTCTGGACTGGCTATTTTAATTACACCCTAGACTGGGGCCACGTACAATGTTGTGATTTTTCCAGTAAAAATGCATTTTATCGGTTTTTCTAAACATTTGCATTTGAATCTGGTCTTTGTCATTTGTCATGAGAGGTGGCCTAGTTCTGCTAATATGAACTTTCATCAGTTGTTATGACTGATGTATGAATTGCATGACTGATGACGGCAGTGCCACCTATAATAAACCACTGCTATTCTGCATGTTGAAGACAAGGAGCTGACTCTGTTTTTCTTACAGCACCTGACATTGATGAGCCGACATTAATCGGAGGTGACGTTGCTATCAAGTCTGAAGCTGACAGAAATGCTGACCCCTGCACCTCCAGAGGCTGTATGTGGGGAAAGTGGACTGATGGGAAAGTCTATGTCCCATACTACATTGCCAATCACTACTGTAAGTATTGTTTTCTTAATCATGGAACAGGCCAATGCCAAGTTATGTACAGTGTTTATGCCTGGTGGACAACAATTCATCTTTACACTGACTTGTTATTATAACATCTCTATTTGTATTAAATCTAATGACTTTCAGACTCTGCCCTTTGATACCAACTAATCTTCATTTTAAGAATTAATACATGAATATACCACAAGCACTTTCCTGAATCAATAACCTGACATATGCACCAGTTAAAAGGTTGGACACACCTTCTCATTTAACGTTTTTTCTTCATTTTTACTACATTCTACATTGTACATACATACTGAAGACATCAAATATATGAAGCAAGACATACGAAATTATGTAGCAAAGAAAAAGTTGATAAATAACTAAATATTTATTATATCTTAGATTGCTGAAAGTAGCCACCCTTTGCTTTGTTGACAGCGCTGCAAACCCTTGGCCATATCTCGATGAGCTTTATGATGTAGTCACCTGAAACGGTTTTCCCTTCACAGGTGAGCCTGTCAGGGTTCATTTGTGGAATTTCTTGCCTTCTTAATGGGGTTGGGACCATCAGATGTGTTGTGCTAAACTGCTAGAATTCATATTATGGTAAGAACCAATCAGCTAAGGAAAGAGAAACCACAGTCCATCATTACTTTAAGAACTAAGGTCAGTCAGTCTGGAAAATTGCTAAAAGATTGAATGTGTCCCCAAGTGCAGTAGCAAAAACCATCAAATGGTACGATGAAACTGGCTCACACGAGGACCACCCCAGGAAAGGAAGACCAAGAGTCATCAGCCTCAGAAATCACAAGTTAACAGCACCTCTAGTTAGAGTTAATCAGCTGTTCAAAGGAGACTGCACGAATCAGGCCATTATGGTCAAATAGCTGCTAAGAAAGCACGACTAAGGAAAAGCAACAAGCAGAAGAGATTTGTTTGGGTCAACAGATGGTCTCTACATGCATGGTTCCCACCGTGAAGCATGGATGAGGTGGTGTGATGGTGTGGGGGTACTTTGCTGGTGACACTGTTGGGAACCAGCATGGCTACCACAGCACCCTGCAGCAACATGCCATCCCATCTGGTTTGCATTTAGTTAGACCATCATTTATTTTTCAACAGGACAATGACCCCAAACACACTTCCAGGCTGTGTGAGGGCTATTTGACCAAGAAGGAGAGTGATGGAGTGCTGCGTCAGATGGCCGGGCTTCCACAGTCACCTGAGCTAAACCCAATGGAGATGTTTGGGGATGAGGACCACAAAGTGAAGGCAAAAGGGTCAACAAGTGCTCAGCATCTCTGGGAACTCTTTCAAGACTGTTGGAAAATCATTTTATGTGACTACCTCTCTCATCGAGAGAATGCCAAGAGTGTGCAAAGCAGTAATCAAAACAAAGGGTGGCTATTTCTTCAAAACAGCCACCCTTTGTTTTTAGTTATTTCACATTTTTTGTTTACTACATAATTCCATGTTTTACCAGCTTCCCGTGAGATTGCCATCATCACTCGTGGACTAGAGTCCTTCTCTTCAGTTTCCTGCATTCGTTTCAGACCCTACCAGGATGGCGATCATGAGTGGCTGAGCATCGAGTCCAGAAATGGGTAAAGCTCCGAGTCTGACCATTTTTTTTATTCTTACCACCTTCGGTGAGCCACATGCAGTTAGTAGGATTAAAAATTTACCTGGAGATTGTAAGTTTTCTGTTTTAATTTAAAAGTATCACAACTCCTCCTTTCATTAGTTTATAATGAAAGAAAACCCACTCTTTAATCACTGTATTACAAAGGAAGTGATTACAAATGGGGGCAGCACGGTGGCACGGTGGTTAGCACTGCTGCCGCACAGCAAGAAGGTCCTGAGTTCAATTCCACCATCAGGCCGGGGTCTTTCTGTGTGGAGTTTGCATGTTCTCCCCGTGTTTGCGTGGGTTCTCTCCGGGTACTCCGGCTTCCTCCCACCGTCCAAAGACATGCAGCTTGTGGGGATAGGTTAATTGGATAATCCAAATTGCCACTAGGTGTGAATGTGCGAGTGAATGTGAGTGCGAATGGTTGTCTGTCCCTGTGTGTTGGCCCTGCGACAGACTGGCGACCTGTCCAGGGTGTACCCCGCCCCTCGCCCTATGACAGCTGGGATAGGCTCCAGCGCCCCCCGCGACCCTGAAAAGGAGAAGCGGAAGTGGATGGATGATTACAAATGTTTTAGGGACCACTAATATTTTAAGTAGCCAATGAGTGACTACTGGCCAGTTTAAACAATAAGGATTCAACATAATTCATCATATGTTCAAATACATTATTGTTGTCCTATGAGGTGTGTAAAGCAGCACTTGCCTTACAGATATACAAAAGGCTTTTGTGATTTCTAAATATTGCTGGACTTTTCTGTTTTAACAGCTGCTACTCCTATGTGGGTCGCCAGGGCGGTGGTCAAACTGTGTCTCTAAGCCGTCAGGGCTGTCTTTACCACAGCACTGTCCAGCATGAATTACTCCATGCCCTAGGCTTCAATCACGAACAGACCCGCTCTGACAGGGACAACTACATCAGGGTGTACTGGGAAAACATCCTCGATGGTCAGTCACCATTTTCTGTGCTAATTTGGATTTTGTGTTAAAGTAGTTCAAAGCACAAAGCAGTTCTAGAGAAAGAAATAGTCTAATTAAGGTTGAGATTAAGGTTTTATTGCACTGAGCTAAAGTTCAGTAAATAAAATTTTAAAAAAAACTAAAGATGACAGCATAATCTGTCAACAAAGATGAATACAACTTTAGAATAAAGCTGTTTATGAATGTGTGTGTAAATGGCCTGCATTTGTATAGCGCTTTTCTAGTCCCTAAGGACCCCAAAGCGCTACACTACATTCAGTCATTCACACACTGGTGATGGCAGCTACATTGTAGCCACAGCCACCCTGGGGCGCACTGACAGAGCCGAGGCTGCCGGACACTGGCGCCACCGGGCCCTCTGACCACCACCAGTAGGCAAACACGGGGTTAGTATCTTGCCGAAGGACGGAACCAGCGACCTTCTGATTAGTGGCTGACCTGCTCTGCCACCTGAGCTACAGCCACCCCACCGTGGCTGTAGCCCACCGTAAATGGGCTAATGAGGCTCATAGTAAAAGGCACTTTGAGCATTTAATTAAATCAGACAAGTGCTATATAGTTACTGATCAATTTACCGCTTAGAGCCTCTTAGTTATCTCCAGAGTGGGTGCAGCCCTTTCAACCATGTTTTTATTACTTTAAATCTTTAGTTATTTTTTATTGTTAGTGGAGTTCATTTTTTATTGATTTGATTTACTTTTTAAGACATAATTTTAGTTTTTAGCTTAAAATTAGTTCATGACAACAACCCTAAATGGGATGAGGTTCAACGGCTGCTTTATTAGAATGATAATATAAAAATGTGCATTTGTTAGATATTTGAGTTCCCACACATCATGAACATATCTCCTTATTCTCACAGACATGGTGTACAATTTCTATAAGATTGATACTCTAAACCAGGGAACTCCTTATGACTACAACTCTGTCATGCAATATGAGAGGTAAGAATAAATTCATACTTTTATTTACATATGTTACTTTTATACTTTTTTTACACATAAGTCCAAGTAAACTATGTATCAAGTTAGGAATTTGGGTGTTCCTATTATTTTCACATGAAGAAACCATCAACTGTCCCTGCAGCATACTGCTAGCAGAGCAGAGCCTGTGCACAATCATAACTTGTCTGTGCATACCGTCCTATACAAGTGTGTTGAGTAAAACCAGTGCAAATATGCTTTCAAAGATTAGAACATGATGCACTGAGGAGCTAAATCACCAGAAAAATGAACTTAACTTGTTTTCAGGTACGCCTTCTCCAAGAACAACCAACCCACTATGGTGCCCATTCCTAATAGCAATGTAATGTTGGGCGGGGCCACTCAGATGAGCAAAAATGATATCGATAGGTTGAACAGACTCTACCAGTGCTGTAAGTATACTGCAACAACAAACACACAAAGTGATACTGTACTGCAAAGTCAGCTAACTTTAAAATGAGAAACTGTGTCTGAAAAGACAAAGTCTGGAGGTCTTTAAAGCTCCTTTCTTGCATGGAAATCCCTTCCTCTTACACTTTCAGCTCTAGTTTTTGGGGGTGAACCTGGGTCTTCATTCTGTGTAAGAAATATATCCCAACATTAAAGTGAAATTAAAAAAAGCTTTAGCAGACCAAGTCAAGTAGATATCATGTAAAATGAAAATAAGTCTCATGCATGGATTTTTTGAACTGCCCTGCAGCAGGTTTGCCCCGAATTTCCTCAAAAGAGGAAAATGCAGATTTCTGCAAGTGACCCAAACTAGCATCAGTTCATGTTCATATGCTAGCACCATCTGTAGCTACACAGAGAGCCACACAGAAAGGAGATCAGGGTGAACCATCCAATCAAAGGTTCGTTGTTTTTAAGCATGAAATTGTTTCTATCCCACACAATATGAGACACCATTTAGTTATTATTATTAATTATCCTGGCATTGTTAAACTGCAGTCACAAAGAAATATCCTGTCTGACCAGATATTTGCGTTAGATGGCGTCAACAGTAACACTGTGAGATCATATTCAACCAGGATTTGTCCTTCAATGTGTAAATTAAACAGATATGTAGGACTGCTTTCCATTTGTGCAATATCTCTAAAATAAAAAAAAGCTGAAAAACTAGTTCCTGCATTTATTACTTCTAGACTGGACGACTGTAATTCATTATTATCAGGATTTCCTAAAAACTCCCTGAAAAGCTGAAAAGTTGGACACTTCTGCTTAATTTTGTGCAACATCTCTAACTTTACAAACATTCCTTTGCAGATTCGGTTTAAAATGCTACTTGCATAATCGGGGCCCATCCTATCTTAAAGACTTCATAGTACTGTAATCAGAAAAGAGTGAGAAAAGACTGCGGGCTTACTTTTGGTTCCTAGGATATTTAAAAGTAGAATGGGAGGCAGAGCCTCTCCTCTGTGGAAACGGCCCAGGTTGGATTTGGGAGACAGACACCCTCTGGTTTCTTTAGACTAGGCTTAAAACTTTCTTTTTTGCTGAAGCATATAGTTAGGGCGTTGTTTCTTCTTTCTCATTTCACTCTCTATTGAATTATTATTCGTTCCTTTTAAACGCTGGCTCTCATGCCTTTTATTTTGTGTGCTTCTGCTTTTCTCTTTCCCCTCACTCCCAACAGGTAAGTCCCCGAGCCTTCCTCCTGCTAAAGGGAATATTTCCTTCCCACCGTGTCACAGTTATCATCTGTCAGTCCCATTTTGGTTCTTACAGAAAGGTTCCCTTAATGAGATTCATTTTTGTCTGCAGAAACTGCACCCTGGGCAGAGGACCTGCCACCTTGATGACATCAAAGCCTACGAGGGAAAAGAGTTGGATTCGGGGTATATTTTGGGTTAGACGAGCAAAAGCATTGAAATACAAAGCTGTCTGTTGACAAAGAATAAAAAGAACAACAACACAAATCTCATTTTACTTTCCAAAATCAGCTTCTTTTCCTAATTATTTCCCTTTTCGTCTAAATTGTGAATCAAGAGCAAAATCTTGGATGAATAGTGTGACATAAAAAATATCTTTCATAATTTTGGAACGCAGTTGAACACTTTTATATATGAGCCATATTAACAAATACCACGAGCAATTTAGTCACCTTGAAAGACTGAGAGCAACATTGCTTTCACAAAGCAGGAGACCCAAACAGCAAACTAATAATAACGATAACAGGACAGACAAATTACTTTCATGACTTTTAACCTTTTTCTTTGCCATTTCCTTGAGCAACAATTTTCAATTTAAGAGTGTATTCTAGGTTGCTAGAGTCTTTCCTCTACTTTATCAGCAGTCATATTCAACTGGCAAGCTCTCAAAGCATCTATCAGCATCTTTGTTTGGGCTTCAGCTCCTTGACTCTTCCTCCACTCCTTGAGCAGCTCCACTGCCGTCTCCTCGAGATCTGTTGGATGCCTGTTAGAGATGGACTCCAGCCTGGTTTCACTCAAACCTAATTTGCGGCCTAGTTTTCGCCAACTCTTTCCAAGATTTTCGGCAATTACCTCTGTGGCAATTTTCAGTTTTGCTGCAAAGGAGAAAAACATATTAACAGGTTAAATATAAAACATTTTTCTGATATGGGTAAAGATTCAACTTTAAGATACTTTCTGGAAACCAGGGCAGCCATCTAAACACCCTACCAGGAAACAATGAAACGTGGCCCCAAACAGGGACAACTAGAAACAAGCCTATCTAAAACTCCCTGCGTAAAGACCTACTTATAATTCCACTTATCTAGTCAATGACTGTTGCAGACGGCATAAGTCTGCAGACAATACAATACATTCTTGATGTATTTATGGTTATACATACAACAGTGCAAATCTGCTTTGTTGTATGTAGAGATAAAACCCTACCTCACAACCCTCTAAGAGAAAGCACGTGACGACAGTGGGAAGGAAAAACTCCCCCCAGCAGGTTTTTAACCCTCTCCAGGCAGACGCTGCAGATTTGCAACCGTTAAGAACTAACAACCTGATCACCCCACAGACATATTTTATGAGTTGCTTTACTCAGAAGTACCACTGCAGGACTTGGTTGTGCATTAGCAACAAAAAACTTAATTGGGCCTGAGAGGGTTAAAACTCTGGCTCTCTCCCATGAGCATCTTTTAAGCGGTGTGTCTGTGCCCTCTTCTCTCTCCACTCACCCCCAACTGTTCATGGCAGATGGCCCCGCCCCTCCCTGAGCCTGGTTCTGCTCCAGATTTTTTCCTTCCCACTGTCGTTACATGCTTTCGCTTAGAGGGTCGTGAGGTAGGGTTTTCTTTCTCTCTACAACCTGAGGTAGTAGTGTCATAAACGTCTTTAGCACAAGTGCATCCTTACCAATTTCATAAAAATTAAGAGGGCATGTGGCAGACAGGTGCTGCTCATCACATGTGATTAATTGATTATCAGCAGATGTGACAAACGCTGTAAAACCAAAACTTTTTTGATCATTTATGTGTGTCCTAGCCCAAAATCACAGACACCATAACCCACTCTACAGGCCTGAAAAATGTCAGTGTAGTTAGAAAAACACTGAAAAAGTCAAAGTCCAGACCTCGACCTAACTAACTAACACTGTGGTGTGACGTTAGGACAGCTAAGAGTAAATTAATGCCTCCATAACCTTTGTTAAGAAGAGTGGGGAAGACTTCCTCTACAATTATGTGAAACACTGAAAGTCAAACAGAAAACCATTCGTTCACGTTATTGCTGCTGAACACGGTTCCACAAGTCCCTGAATCGTGAGTCTGCAGAGTCTTGTGATAAACATTGTCCTGGTACATCCAGGGCCTTTTTTACTAATAAGAACACAAGATTTTGGCACGTCTTAATTAAAAAATAAAGATTAATTACATCATAAACGTAGTTAAATACGTCAAAAAGCTAAAGTTACTGTACATTACAACAATTACTTGATTTTGAGGTCAGCTGGAAACTATTGTGGCATTTGGGTGATTTTATACTGAACGACACAAAAACAGTGTCTCAGGCTTCTGAAAACATTTTTGGTCGAAAGATTTCAGGATTGAGAACTTTTCATTTTCTCTTTTTTCTCTTTGCAATCGGTGGCAGGAGTAAGTGTGTGACTGCTAAACAAAGCAGCTTTCATCCTGCACTGTGACAGACAATGACCAGACGACTTCACAGATGTGGTCAGCTGTGTTAAGTATGGGTGGAAGCTCAGACAGAATAAATGGCTAACTCTGCCCAGTCACAGGAACCCAGCGCATCCTTTGGCACTCTTTGTATAAACCTCAAATGAAGCTTGTGAGACGACATGTTTTATTGCCTAAAAAGAATATTTGAATGTTTGGCACTAAATGAGGAAGGCTCCAGCCGTGTTTCTCGAGTCTGCGGTTGATACAATCAAACATGCTGGTGTCTAAAGTGAAAGTCACTCGTTTTCTGTATAAATCAGCGCCCATACTTTGGAGCACGATACTCTGCAGACGTGCATTATTATTACTGTTCTTATCGTTGCTCTTGTCTCCCCACACTGTGACTGTGCTCACACGAACACGTTCATGTCGTACCTTTCTCCTCCTCACTCAGGCCATCGTCAGCTTCAGGCTGAATACTGAAGTTGTCTATCTTGTCCGAGAGATCTTGTCGCTTAATTTCTCTGAGAAGCTTTGAAAGAAAGGCCGTGTTATCTTCTGACAGTTTGCCTCTTTCCCTGAAAAGCTGAAAGAGTTCCCGGCCGCTGCCGATCTTTTCCAGATTTCTTTTCCCGATCTCTTGTAGAACCAGGAACTTCATTTCATTCAGCTGATCAGCAGACATGGCGTTAGAGATCTCCAACAAAACGCTGTTAAACTGTAAGGCGCTCATGTCGACAGGATCGAGCACAAACACAGCACAGCCTCTGGGCGGCTGACTTTCACTTTCATTTCGGTGAGTTACGTCTATCCGGCGTGTCTGTTGTTAAACTTCCGCTTACCGATAACCAATGGAAACACGGCACACGTACAACACCGAGGAGTGTGTTTGCGGGGATGGGGGAGGTTTGCCGTAAGCATGCCCGTCTGCTGAGCGGTGTTACGGTTATGCTAGATCCGAGGGCGCACAGGAGCTGGTCCGCTGATCCCAGCGGCTCAGACCGCCAAAGACTTTTCTTTGAATTAAACAGTTGTGATAGAATCACGTGTTGTTACAGTTATTATTTAATAATGCCATGGTAACGTTGTGCTGTGGCAGACAGTGCTCCCAAGATTGACCCCAAAAAGCATATCTTAGCTACTTCACCCATATGTAAAGTAAGCGCACACAGTGTAGCATGTAAACAGGATTTTAAGTTGGAAAATAAAATAATATACTAGTAGTTAGTCAATATTCATGGGTTTAACTAAAGAAGTTGGAACGAACTGTGTTTTGTAAAAGGCTGCTATAGTAACAAAGTACCTACAGATACAATTCAGTCACACACACACAAATTATTTATATATATATCATAAAGCTATTAAACATACCTTTATTAGTGATACACATTATTGTACTTTATTGAGCCCCGTGGGGAAATTGCTCTCTGCATTTAACCCATTCACTCAGTGGAGCAGTGGGCAGCCATTGGGCGCCCGGGGAGCAGTGTGTAGGGACGGTACCTTGCTCAGGGGTACCTCAGGGTAGCTGTTAAGGGGAATCGAACCCCCGACCTTCCGATCATGGGGCAACCACTCTACCTACTGAGCTATCCCTGCCCTACTGAGCTATCCCTGCCCTAAAAACCTCACTAAAAACAAATATAACTATTATCTAACACAAACTGTCTCTGCTGACTCGTGCAGTCACAACTTGAGCAAATAATACAAACTCCAAATCTACCCTGACTCCAACTGTGCAAAAGATGTGAAATTACTCAACACATAAAACAACTTGAGGACATTCACCCTTTATTTTGCAGTAAATATAAATAATAAACAGACAAGTTATCAAAGACAGCCATGAATGTGCACTGACACACATTAGTTTAAATACTAGGATGTTACATTTGTTGTTTCATTAGTGTTGAAAACAGGAGAATATGATCTCATCAGGGCAATCCAAAGAGGGTGTTCATGTACGACATCAGGTTTTACAAAGTTATAAAAGGCTGTGATGGAAAGAAATTAAGCTAACAAAGGCACTACTACCCCGTACATGTGCTCTATTAATGACTTTGACTACTAACCAACTAAGCCAGAGATTACTATGGGAAAATTATTTGGTAAATTAAAATGTGCAGTTTTTGTCACAGCTCAGAAAGAAGTTACACCGTTAGTGATAAGAATAGTTATAGTTTCTTGTTTACAAAACTATGAATTCAAATTGGGACAACAATAAAACATTTTTAGAAAGTAGCTAAAGTTAGTAGATCCATGGTCACCTACGGATTCATGAAACTAATTCATTGAATAAATATAAAAGACAACGTTATTCATGCTTTGTGCTTAAAAAGCTGGAATTGCAGCTTTAAAAATTGTTGCAAGGTAATGTTTTTAAATACAAATATATGAAAAATGGTGAATGATCATTGTCGACAGAAAGATGATCATCTCATGCTGGAAATCTGTTGAGGAGTTGAGTGATTTAAGGCAGACAACTTCGTAACGCTTTGACCGGGTTCAAACCTGTTCCTGTGGTGACTTTATGTGATACACTGGTCCTACTTTTCAGAGACATCAACAACTTAAAAAAATGCAAAGTTCTTGTCTCGTTGACACTCCACATTTTAAAAACACAATAACACGCACACCGCAAACACTTACTACTATATTTCCTTTCCCTTATTAGCACACAAACTCTACACTAGTAATTAAGAAAATGCACCGGACATTTACTTACTCATAGTTGATAGCTAGCTATGCAAAATAATAGCTTGAATTGCAAAGTGTGAGCGGCTGTAGTGGAAAATGTTTTTCTTTGGCAAAATCTTCAAATAAATAAAATGGCACCTGAAATGCTGTAAATTGTTTTAGAGTTTGAATCACTTCTTCTGGGCTCTGTAAAGCCGACAGGTTCCATTTGCTGAGTAGAGAATGGGTTAAAGAGAGAGGCTGAAGGCTGAATGGCTTTTTCTTTCCTTGTTTACATCCAATAAAGAAGAAGTTGGTAAAATAAGTTGAGGATTTATGGTTAGTGGTCTAAGATGGAAAATGTCACATGCAAGTGCAGCAAAACCTTTGCTGATATTACAAAACTGACTGTTAATGTGGACTTTACACAGTTAGCTTGTACCTCAACCAGACCGCTCTAACAGCTCAGTAAGACTTTGTTTTGCTTATTGCCATTTGTGATTCTTTTCCCACCAACCAACAGGTTAGGAGCAGTTTGCCTGTGAAACAGGGCGTGAGCGTGGCTGTGGTGGCCTCTGATTAGCTGACAGAGGAACTGTGCAGTTGTCTTGGTTGTCTCTTGCTGCAAACCTTTTCCCCTGCTCCTCTTTCATAAAGAGCTCCACCATTAGGATCTTCTCCTTGTGGATCTGGAGGCTGATGTCCTTAGGAATGTCTGGGATAAGCCAGTCCACAAAGTCACTCATAAGCATCACCACATTCTGCAAAGGGCAGAGTCAACAGAGAACACAGATCATTATAAAACAATTCTCATTAGTGATTGAACCTTTCTTCTTCTTCTCTTACATTAAGAATAAAATGTGCAATAAATAAACCATTAATCCAAGTCAGCTGCAACAGAAGTAGCAAAGAGTGCTAAATCAACTAATAGTTATATCATTTACCTCCTTTTAGATAGAGGAGGAAGACAGCATATGAGTGGAGCTCTACAGAAATCTCAAATCTACAGAAGCATAAGTTCAACAAGTTCAGAGAAGATCGCTGAAAATGGCAGGAACATAATAATTCATATGGCTCTGTGTAGACTCAACATTCGTTTTAACCTCCTAGGACCTGCGTCCACATATGTGGACATCACATTTTGGGTTATTTAGACCAAAATACTTAATTTTGCTCTACAGGGGCCTGATATCCACTTACGAGGACATTATGCTGCTACAGTTCTATCAAAATTTAAATGAATATCCTCATACGTGGCTCTCATTTTTCTTAGAAACAAAAATCAGGTAAAAAACAAAACAAAAATCAGGTAATTCTTTTTACATTCATCGGGCCCCAATCAGCCCAAATATCAAAGAGAAATTAAAAATGCTGCCGTGGAAGAGTTCGGGTTTTAGGAGGTTAAAGGAATAAATGGACTGGTTCTTATCCAGTCCTTTAAGTCTGACGTCATCAGACGTTTCCGGGTCCAAATATTCGCTTCAGGTCCCAAAGTCAAACGACTACTGCAGCATCACTGAGTTAAAAACTGTAAATTCTTTCATCTTTAATAAAATGATCAGTGTCGCTGCTCCACCAGGTGTAACTATGAAGTTTAACATGCAGGCATCCATGAAAACAGGTTAAAAACGCCGTAATAAATGCAGAGTGGTTCGGACCTGGAAGCAGGTTCATCACCTAATAAGACCTGATATAGTGCTTTTCTACACTACTGAGGACTCAACGTGCTTTATACAACATGTCTCATTCCCCCATTCACACTTACTCATATAGGTTTGCATACACCCTTTTCTATGCTTAATGGCTTTCTATCTAACATTCACACATTTCAGACTGATGGACACGTTGGAGAGGAACTTGTCTGATGCCATGTCTTGGCATGCAGACTGGAGCAGCCAGGGATTGACCTTCTGATTAGCAGATAATATGCTCTAACTCCTGAATTACAGCTACCTCAATAAGTCAACTGTAGAACTCAACTTCCTGTTTTTATACTAATGTTTTATGACTGACGAGTACTCTGCACTTAAGGCTGTGAAACAGCAGGTTAGGAAAATGAGTACCTTCAAATGAGATGTCACAGGCTATGTTCAGACGATTTCTATCAACGACTTATTTCATGAAATAAACGAAATCATAAATGGTTTGTTTGCTTTGTGCGATCTTATCTGTGCATTGTTCCGAACCTGAAAAACAATAACGAAGGCGAGACGAGCTGCTAGAATGGCCCAGAATTCCTTGGAAAGTTCATATTTCGTACTGGACCAGGGAGGATCTCTGTAGTCCTTGTATCTAGCAGTAAAAAACACAAAAGCTTTTTTACATAAAGTTTATTCAAACTGTTGTTGTGCTTTTATAATAGATAAATGAGAAATTTGAATATGTTTGGATATATTGAGTCTTCATTATATGAATATCGTCTGATGACTTCAGCAGCCTCAGTTTCCAGACCCTAGGAAAGCAAAAGCTTACCTGCATACTGATACCTTGTAGCCCAGGTGCATTGGCTGCAGAGGTTCTGTGCCTGGATCGAAGTCAGTGACATTGAAGTATGACAGAGTGTGGTTGACAAAGCCATGCAAGGTGCCGTCAGGACTGTACATGTATTGGTAGACAAGCCGAGGGATGAAGTCAGAGGTGAAAGCGATGACAAAGGCCTGGAAGACAAAAAGTTCAATTCAATTTCTTTATATAGCACCAACTCAAAACAACAGCAACAATCATATGAACCCTCATAAGAAAACATTTTGGTGACAGTGGGACGTAAGAACTTTCTTTTAACAAAAAAAAACAAGCTCAGGCAGGAGGAGCCATGACCGGTCGGGGTGAGGGGAGGAAGACAAGACAAAGACATGCTGTGGAAGAGAGCCAGAGATGAATAATAACTAATAACTGAAAGCAGAAATGTGTATAAACACAGAGTGAGTGAGAAAGGTGACTGTAGAAGAAACACCCAGTGCATCATGGGAATCTCTCAGCAGCCTAGACCCACTGCAGCATAACTAAGGGAGGATTCAGGATCACCTGGTCCAGCCCTAACTATATGCTTTAGCGAAAAGGAAAGTTTGAAGCCTGATCTTGAAAGTAGAGATAGTGTCTGTCTGGCCAAGGTAATGCTGTCCAGACTAAGAATCTGGTTAGACACCATATTTCTAAGATTTTTAGGGCCGAGTACAATAACCTCAGTTGGATCTGAATTTAGAAGCAGAAAATTAGAGGTCATCCAGGTCTTCATATCTTTATGGATATATGAAGTTGTCATCTGCATAGCAGTGTAAATGTATGCTATGTCTTCTAATGATGCTGCCTAAGGGAAGCATGTATAATGTAAACAGAATTGGTCCTAGCACTGAACCCTGTGGAACTCCATAATTAACCTCAGTGTGTGAAGAGGACTCTCCATTTACATGCACAAATTGGAGTCTATTAGATAGATATGATACAAACCACTGCAGCACAGTACCTGTAATACCTACAGCATGTTCTAATCGCTCTAATAGGATATTATGGTCGACAGTATCGAACGCTGCACTGAGGTCTAGCAGGACAAGCACAGAGATGAGTCCACTGTCAGAGGCCATAAGAAGATCATTTGTAACCTTCACTAAAGCTGTTTCTGTGCTGTGATGAGCTCTGAAACCTGACTGAAACTCTTCAAATAAACCTCTGCAGATGATCTGTTAGCTGTTTGACAACTACTCTTTCAAGGATGTTTGATATAAAGGAAGGTTGGAGATTGGCCTATAATTAGCTAAGACTGCTGGGTCTAGAGATGCTTTTTGAGTAAAGGTTTAACTACAGCCAGCTTGAAGGCCTGTGGTACATAGCCGATCATTAGAGATAGGTTGATCATATTTAAGATCGAAGCATTAATTAATGGCAGGACTTCTTTGAGCAGTTTTGTAGGAATGGGGTCTAAAAGACACGTTGATGGTTTGGAGGAAGTAATTATTGAAGTTAACTCAGAAAGATCAATTGGAGAAAAAGAGTCTAACTTAACATCAATGGTACTAAGAGGACCAAGACAATGTACTAGTGTAGTCCTAACTGAGTGAAAATCGTTTTCCAGGACAGCCTTGGCATTGTTTTTATATTGGCATTGTATAACCATACAGATTGCTGATAAGACTTACGTTGACAATGACCGCTACCTTGCTGAGGCCCCTCAAGAGGTTGTACCAGATCCCTGCAGAAAGACAGAAGAGCCGTTATTCATGAGAAAACAGCAGCTCCGACATGCACACGACTAGAGTTTGCACAGGGTGATTTAGTACAACTGCAACTCACTGGTGCTGAGTGTTCTCTGCATATTGGAAATGCCACTGCAGACGGGTTCTGAGATTAAGCTACTTAATCGAGTCACTTAACTTCTCTACGTGAAGAAAACCAGCTTTCAGAGATTTCAGTCTTGCAACATATAACTCTACACAATGTTAGCTTCATAATAGGTTTGCTGTAGTGTAATTCAGCTGTAAGCAGAGTCTTTTTCCTTACAGCAGCCTACTAGAATGGCATATGTAGCAGTCCTTATTTTTATGTGTTCTGCCTAGTGTGAGAGTCATAAATTTAATTTGAAATCAATTGAAATGTATTTTATTCATATAGCCTCAAACCACGAGGACAGTCACCTTCAGGCTTTTCATATTGTAAGCTATAGACCTTACAATAACAGAGAGGAAACCTCAACAATGAGATGATCCCGTTTGAGTGCACAACAATGGGAAGGGAAACTCCCTTTAACAGGAAGAAACCACTGACAGAAACAAGTTCATGGGATGGGGGCCACCTCCAAAGACAGATGGGTGAGGATACATGTATTTAGTTTCAGTTTGTCGGGACACTGTACTGCAAATTCACCTCTTTTTTCACCCAAATGAAAGAAATGCTGTTGAAGACATCTTAGGGCATAGTTTCTTGAAGTCTGAATAACAGAGTGCTAATTTAGTTCATTGATTAAACTGACTAAAGGCTGCAAAAGAAAAATACACAAACGAGCACTATTAGCAATTGCAATGTGCTACTTTTGTGTGCTGTTTTCAGTCTGTGTGGATTTTTTGTACTGGGTTTATATTTTTGTAACATTAGTAAAACACATTTCTTAACAGCAGATGTTACTGCAATTTTAAGAGGGTTTAATCTCACATAGAGATAAAAGAAACGAACCAATGTCTTTGGCTTTAGCTGCAATAGGCCTGCGAAGCTCGGTAACAAACTTCTTAGCATCCAGACGAATTTCAATTATGTTATTCAGAAGAGCAAAGAGCGGCGCCAGAGGGAAGGAGGCCACGAACAGAGTCACCATCCCAAACTGGATTACTAAAGGAAAAGGGAAAAAAACAGACAAATAGAACAGCATTTAGCAATGACTCATCCTCGATTGGGTGAAAGAAAATTAATACAGAAAACTATTTTTAACATCTATAAATAAGCATGAAAAAAAAATTCCTTCAGAATTTCTTTAAAAATGAAAAGAAAGCCAATTTTGATAGCGGTGGACAGTTGTGAAAACCTATTTCTGTTTAAGCATGCCATGTTTAAAGTCACGAGATTCTGGCTGCCTCCTAATGTTACAATTATTACTGAGTTTCTTGTAACTGTAGTTTGATCTTAATCAGGTATGTCAGAAACAAACTTTATTTGCTCTGCTCGTCTTTGTCCACCACTACTCTTTAAATGCATTTAGTGCAAACCAGGTAATTTATTTATTTGCTAACAACATGATTAACAAAAGTGATGAAACTTATTTACTCATTTCCATGTACTCTGGATTGAGGCCAACAAATGGACCCAGGAGCTGGTCCTTCTCATAGCGTTTCAGAGTTTTATGCGGCACTGGCTCTTGAATGGAAACCATTTCTGACTTCCTCCTGCGGAGCATTTTTTTCAGCTTCCTGCAAATCCCAACAATCCATTAAGAAATTACACAATGAGATTTGTAAAAGCATCACTCAGTTTCTAAAGTGTTATTGTGCAAATGCATGCGCATCTTTGATTTTTGTTGTTGTTGTAGATTTCTCCTTAACTTAATGGATTATGTATCCTAAAATTTGGGAGATTATTAACCACATTTGGACAAATACAGGAACTCTATTCTGAATACTACGACTACGATAAGTGGTAAATTCTTCAAAGTCTTGAGTTCTTAATTGTTAGGGATGATAATTTGGATGTCTAACACTGCTGGAAGAGCCAAACATGTGGCATAAACCTCAGTCACAGTGTATGTGCACAGAGAGGCTGAGCAGACTACAGGCTTACAGTTCAGCAAGGTGCTGTCTGGTTTCCAGGGAAATGTAGATGAAAACTAGACGAGCAGTATTCTCAGACATACACATAACTGAGTGGGTGTGCATTATGTGATCTGTGACTTACTGAACCCACACAGTGGGATCTGTGCACACCACTGTTGCTTGTGAAGCTTGCACACAAGAATTTCCCTCACGTGTGCTGTACCAGTGTATCAGCACATGTAACGTGTCAATAAAACTGATTTGATTTGATGCCGATCCCTCATTCAATCTGTGTTCAAGTGTGTTTTTGAGCTTGCTGCAGTCTCTGTTTTGCACTCACGGTAAGCCAATCTCAAACAAGTTGTTCTGGATGAGCTGTTTGCCTAGCATAGTGATGCACAACTGAATGCACAGCTCCATGAGGCAACCTGCATGGGCACACTGTAGGAGAGACAGTGAACAAGTGTAGAAACAGACAATAGTGAAACATTCGAAACAGACCATTTGAGAAAAGAAATGTAAAATTTAACTTACTATTAGTTACTAGGATTTTTTCCCCTTAATCTTTATATGAGAATGTTAAACTAAAAATAAAGGTGACTGTGTGCTCTTAGTCATAAAGCACCATCTAATCTAGCTGTTAATTGTTATCTAGAGACAACTGGCTCCATTCCCTCCCTCTCTTCTCTTGAGCATATTTAAAGTGGATTACCTCTTCCATCCTGTAAGACCCAACAACATACAAGTAGTTTCCAGGCCTCCCAACAAGCCTATAAAAACAAAACCACAGTCACAAAGTCTGACAAAGAAAGCATTGACTTTACAGAATCATCATGTTTCCTTCTTCCAGCAAAACATCTGCAGACAACAGTGAGTTGGATAAAGCTGTGTGTGCATTGTCAGTAACACATTATAGTGCTTGATTTCCCTACAGTCCAGTTTAGTTTGACTAAAATGATCTGAAACTAAATTATGTGAGAAACTGTTGTTTTACCTGCCCCTGAAAAAGGCCAAGTAGACAATGGGTGTGAAGGCATTGACGAACTTCAAGATAAAAGTCTTGAAGATGAGGCGTTCCTCAAAGCTCTTGTCCGTCTTTGGAACCTCTGAAAAAGCGCACAGTCGATGTAGTGTTAGACTCTCCTAAGATGCCATTCTCGTCCTATGTCGGGGACATTAGTCTGAGATTGCTACGTCAAGCACCATTTATGCAATCTATAGGACTAATGCTGTACTGTCGATGAGACATCCTCGGCTTTCTATGGTTTCCACATTTGTGGGGGCTGTTGCAGCCCCAAGCAAATTTAAAGATGTCTAAACAAACAATGAGAAGGTGGAATGACATCTGCACTAATGCAGCTGTTGTTCTAGACTGTTGAGCTGAAGATATTCTAGCGCTCACATTTGGCCACAAGCTCAAGGTAATGTCTGAAAGAAAGATATCATTAAGGTGGCGCTCGGGCTTAGAGAACTTTTAAGGCAGCTCAGAGTAATTGTTGCATGTCCATAATGGCTAGATTTGGGCACGGGCAAACTTACCATGCACACCAAACTAAGAGAAGACCCATAATTCTCTTTATTATCTCTCATGTGGTCTGGAAGGGGATTGGTGTTTCTGCCCAGGATGAATGGAGAAAAGGGTACCAGGAACACCCTCCTGCCACCACAACTTACTTCAGATAATCAAATTAAAAAGGACTGATAAAAAGAAAGGCTTTGTGTCATGGCTCTTGCTCATTTTGACCCAGCATTTCCTGTTTCTTATATTTTGGTGTTTTTTCTGTATTAGGATTTATGTTCTGATTCTTTAGTTGTGCTGTTTTGATTATTATTGTTCTAGATTTAGTTCAGTGTCACGTCTGCGTCTTTGTTATTTGTTTCTTGTTTCCTGTTTTACTTTGAAGGTCCATGTCTTATGTCAGTGTATTCGGTTTTACTTCCCCCTGTCTCGTTAGGCCTAATTTCTCCCAGCTGTGTCTCCTGTTTCCCATTCCCTGATTATCCCTCTGTGTACATAAGCCCTGTGTTTCTCTTTGCTCTCTGTCACGTCGTTAATGTTGCTACCCTCTGTGTGCTGTGTGTTTTGGCTTGTACTCCGGTTTAGTGGCTCAGTTCCTATGTGCAGAGTTTTGTTTTGTTTCAGTTTTATTCATGAGGAGTTTTTCCAGCAACAGATGCTGCGTTTTGAGTTAAGTCCTGTCTTTGAGAGTGCTGCGATTGGGTCCTTTCCTGCACACAGCCTATTATGACACTTTGTGTTCTAAAGTCCTTTTGTGTGGCATACAAATACTACTACAAACAGTAGGAAGAAAATAATATTTGGTAAGAACATCAATCCAACAAAATGTGCCTCACCCAGTCTAGTGAGCCAGCGGGCAATGGCTCCATAGATTTCATCCAAGATGATGATGATGATGAGGTTGATGATGGCAGCAGTGGTTTTGACTGTGGCTCGGATATTATACCGAACTACAGGGTGGCTGCTCATGTGCAGCGCTGCCTTAATGCTAATCCGGTACAGGATGACTCCAAAGACTATAACAAACGTCACAATTATCTAAAATACAAGAGAGGCAGAATTAATAAGTGTGTTGGTTAAATGCGTCCACACGGAAAAAGCTTGGTTTTCAGCTACTGAACCTGCGGCACACAGTGAGCACCGTGAGACCAAAACAAACCCAACTTCCCAGAGAATGATCTTCGCTCTGCGTTCTAGGGGATCAAGTCCCTTTCCAAGGACCCTTACATCAAAAACTCTCTAGTGACAACTTAATGGACAGGCCTTTTTGAGAGCCCTTTTCTAGTCTTACAGCTCTCTCAAGCTCTGCCTCCTGACATCTGACCCACATTAAACTCATGGACTGAACACACACACAACCACCTATAACTGAACACACACAAAATGGACAAAAACAAACAAATGGACAACTGTACCCTCATACACACAATAACAACATGGACTGAACCACCACTCACAACCACCAGCACTTTATATACCTCTGTGGAAATTATCCACATATTTCTTAACTGCACTACTGTAAATGCTGTATAGACAATCATTCTGTTTATAACTTGCATAGTTCATATTTCTGTATAGCTTTATATTTATATCCTGTTCATAGCCTGTACATATAGTTATAGCATATTCATAACATACCTTAATACCGTGTACATTGTAACATACCTATAATAGACCCATTCTGTAATATATCTATATTATGTCTAAAGCACTTTCTGGATGGATGCAAACCGTTTTTCGTTGCCTTGTACTTGTGACATGTGCAATAACAATAAAGTTGAATTCTATTCTATTCTAAGCACATAGTGGATTATTCTGCATGCTTTATCTAACACATATTGAGGGGCAAATTAAAATCACCAGTTAACCTAACCACCATATTGAAGCATTTAGATTGGTCTTGATGACATTTCAGTAGCAGCTTAAGTTCAGTATTTTGATTCCAGTTTTTTGTAGAAGACACATTTATTTAGGGCGATCGTGGCTCAAGAGTTGGGTGTTTGTCTTGTAATCAGAAGGTCGTTGTGTCCTTGGGCGAGACACTTCACCTGCCGCCTACTGGTGGTGGTCAGAGGGGCCGATGGTGCGATATGGCAGCCTCGCTTCTGTCAGTCTGCCCCAGGGCAGCTGTGGCTACACCTGTAGCTGCCTCCACCAGTGTGTGAATGTGAGAGTGAATGAATAGTGGCATTGTTAAGCGCTTTGAGGGTCTCGAAAAGCGCTATATAAATGCAATGAATTATTATTATTAAATACCCACATTTTCATACAACAGCATATTCAATCGCAGCCTTCATTTCATTCCACATAATCACATAATAAATACCCTATAAAGTGCTTTGCAAAGGTAATGTATGCTCCATAGCCAAGTTGTTTGATGACCTTGTAATTCTAAGGACCTTGTTATGGGAATGTACTTGCATTTGTTAAGTGGTATAAAAAAAACAACTTTTAAGACACTGGTATGAGGAGGAGTTCATATTGTCTTTAAGGATTAATGACTGAAAGTGGTGCTAAAGGTAAAATGTCTACAATTTCTTTGAGATTGGCAAAAGAGAATGCTAACACACTACTAGACAGAGCAGGTCATCTACTAATCATAAGGTTGGTGGTTAGCTCCCTGGCTGCTCCAGTCTGCATGCCATGCTGTATAAAGTGCTATATAAAAATCACGCCATTAACCATGTAAGTAGTGTATAACTTCATGCATTTTACAATAATAACATTTTAAGTTTCCGTAGTTCAGTAGTATAATCCCCTCAGCTCTTTTCACCAACTAGGACCACTGTCAGTGGATCCTCACCAGTCAGTGAGGGTGGGAAACATGTAAGACTGGGCTCTCGACACGTTCCATGCACTTAATAACAAAATAATGACCAATAACTGTTTTTGTTCACTGTCAATCTGATTGCAAAACAATAAGCATTTCCCTGTATGTCATACTGTGTATGATTGTGTATGTGACAAATAAAACTTTCAAACTGAAAGTACGCGTTTCAGGTCATGTTTTTAACCTTGCCTAAGGTCCAGGTATTTTAAAGGACAGGAAACACTTTTGAAAGTTATGTTTGAACAGTGAAACGTATTTAAAAAAAGTTAGACTTGGCTTTATTGTTATAAGGTCACATCAGCCAGGACATTTTTATGGTATTCATTTTTCTTGTAAGTTGGTAGGGTAGAACAGCATTTATCACATTTACGTTGATAAAATGAGGAGTTAATAAAACATCCATCAAGCATATAAACACTGACTATTAAAGATGTAAAGGCATGAACAATGAATCGCCTCCATAATATAGTTCCTGCCCAGAAACTACTGCATATTTATGATGTGAGATGAGGAAATACTTGTTTTTCTGCTAAATTACAGTTTTCACAGTTGTTTTCTGTAAAAACTGACTTGTCACTGTCATGTAATTAATATATTCTTAGTGATTATTTTCTGATTATATTGTTTTTATGTACTTTAATAATGAAGGTTTGTAAAGCAAGGCCACTTTTGATAAACCAAGTGCTTAGCCAGACTGAAAAACAGGTAGTCTAGGGTAGAGCTGCAGAGGTATAGGAATACATGAAACCAGACAGAAAAGCGGAACTAGTACATACAAGGACCAAAATAACACCTATATGAGACACATGTTTGGCTGCTAATGTCAGAGATTCTGCAGCTGGCTTTGGGCTGTGCAGGGCTCTCTCTTCTGATGATTGAATAAACAATTATAAATGTTTTGACCACTGAGTCGGGTTTTCTCTGTTCTATCATGGGGACCAAAGAAGCAGGTTTAATATCACCCATGTATTGAAGTGTGCCTATCTTCAAGTATTTGTAGGCAAATATAAATACATTGTCAATACTTCAATTAATAAGAGCCTGAATTCATTTTGTGATTGCTTAATCACAAAATGATTGTGATTAATTATTTAATTAATTATTTAATATTAATTTAATTTAATATTAATTATTTAATTATTTAATTAATTATTTAATATTAATTAATTAATTATTGTCGTCCAAATCCTAAAACTTATGCAGTAACATTATATTCTCGCCTTTCTCATTTACAAAAACCTTTCAACGTAGTATTGCCAGAAACAGAAATAATATGGGACAATGACATCATCACTCATGCTTCAGAAACACATGTTGGTGAACACAGTGGGAGACTACTGGTACTCACCATAAAACCCATCATGACCACAGTAGTCAGGTAAGCAGGCAGCCTATCTGTACATGTCAGCTTCACCTTTTCATCCTATACACACACACACACACACACACACACACACACACACACACACACACACACACAATGAAGGGCATTAAGACCTGATGCAGATGTGCAATTCCCCTTCCACTGCCTTATTTCTGTCTTTCAGTAGCAGCCCTTTATACACTGGTCATGGAGTTGCACAAAGCACATATAACAAGCATAGACACAAATCAGTGGCTCCAGTGGAGCAGAGTTAATTCTGCCCTCAGCTGTAGTGTCACATTTGAGTGACTTAAAATTGGGTCAAGATGCTGAGATGACTCCATGTTTATAGGATGAAAAAGGTGTGTCCTTGATATAACGCAAGGATTTTTGGGGGGGCTCAGGATATCTTACACTTTGAGCCTTATCTTTATTCAAAAGCAACATCATTAACAACCAATTAGATTAAATCAGGCTGTACTCAGAAAACCAGTTAAACCAAGCAAGTTATCACTATGTAGTGACCTCTGTGGCTTGCAGGTCATTACATAGCAGAACACAACATATTACATAGTGATTTACATTAAACCCACATTGACCATTTCGCACACAGTGCTTTATCATATGTGCTTATATCTACATCCAATGGCAATTTAGAATAACCAGTTAACCTAACATGCATCAATTTGAACTTTGGGAAAAGGTGACGTGACAGCAACCACTGAACCAACACTATTTTAAATCAGCAACTGTCTATGTAAATAAAATTGTGATGTATCCAATATCCATATTTTCATAAAGCACTGGAAACATGAAAAGATTTTGTCAGAAAAAAATTGACTTAATTTTACCATCAAGTCCGAATGTTCCAGTTTCACTTTCTTTTGCATGACCCGGAACTCGTACTCAGCTCGATTGTGGTCCTGGAAGAGAACATTTGCTTGTTACTTTTATTGATGGTGCTTTTTGTTGATTAGTACTAAATGTGCAAGACGTTAAACTTGCAAGAGAAGATCCCATTTGGAATTCAGAATGGAGACAGGAATAAGTTAAACAGCCTTGTGGCAAAAAGTTTTGCAAAATAAGCACTTGGTGTTTAGGTTTCTGTACAACTCTGCACAAGAAAAGGAAGATATGTATCAACTCACCATGAAAGAAATACACCAGCTACACCAGTAGTTTATCCTATTTTGGCATTTACAGAATTTTAAGGTGGAAAGCATCAATCCATCATATTTCTAGCTCATTTAGAAATTTACTGCCTTTATTAAAAAGGCAGTATTTTGGGGATTTCTTATATTTCTGGGACCCCCCCAAAAAAAACAAAAATCCCCAAAGATACGAACAAACAAGTATTACATAAAGTTTAAAACAATGACACATGATGATGATTAATGATGCATATAATTTTTCCTTTAGGATTAATACCGTTATTTTTCTTCTCTGTATTCTTAAACATTAGATTGGTTCCCAATTTTTATTCTTTCCTTCCAAATTTTAACTCTTAACCATTTAATTTACAAATGAAATTAAATGGTTGTGTAATAGTGACGTGTGTAGCTGATGGTGAAATGTTCCTTTAATGGTGAGAAATACATGTTTATATCTTAAGGAATGTGATATGCAGCCAGAATTGAATGGATGTGTACCCAGCGGAGGAGGAGCTGTGTGTAAAGAGAAACTGCATCACTAGAAAACAAAGCTGACGGTTAGACAGTGGCCTAAAGGTACATGTGTCAGACTAATGTACAGACACACAGGCTCAGTGAAACACACATGAGCAAGCTTCCAAATAGGAAAAATGACAATGTTGTCCAGTACAGCTGAGTAAGCAGAAGAACTGGTCTGTGCTGAACACGGCTATTTTTCATGTGGACCGATCAAGTAGAAATAGCTTGAACTTTTTCAAGTAACCATTTTTTATACCATCTCATCTAGATGTTTAACAAGACATTAACTCAGAACCTGCTTTACATTATCACAGTGTCGATTTCAACACTGACGTATGAACTACAGAAAGTAGACGACATGAAGAATGTATTTGCTTCCATATTTCCACTGAGATTTTTTATTTGATCCATTTTGGAGAAAATACATGTATTTGACATAAGATTATTCTACCAGCCTACATGTCCACTGAGGTACCACCGGAGCTAAAAGTGATCTAAAAGCATTTTGAAGTTCATAATTCTGTATTATGTGGACCTACCTAAGCCTGTGCTTTAACTGAACCCCATAACCTGCAGACCTGGATCAGTAGGACCACTTACACAGATGATGCCATTTGCATTGCAACGTTCCTGAACCTTGCACGACCTATCCTACAAGTCAATCCTCCTCAGCATGTTTCACAAGGTCGTGCTGAACCCCCACCATTTACTCTGCATCTGCCTTACTGTACGTGGACATTTCTGCCCTAATAATTCTGTTTCAGTAACTAACTCAGTTTTTTATGCAAGCCATCACAACCTTCAGCTGTATTTATCACCGATTCTAGTTTTTCTACTAGGTTTTGTTGACTTAATGAGGTCCCAAAGATGTATTTTATTCACAACATTGATTTTTCTTCATCACTGAGTCCTGCCAAAGGATGGGATACCACATCCCGCTGACAAAGAGAGGCCATCCTAACTACTCATGCCTAGCAACTCAAATATGGGGGTGGGATGGCTATCGTTTGTAATAACAACCACACATAATTACCTTTGCTCTCTTTCTTCTTTTTCTAGCTTTACTGCTCGTTTTAATCACCATGTTCGAGACATTTAATCTTGAAAAGTCAGTCAAAAGCCAACTACACTGGACCTTGTGCTGGGCTACAGCATCTCATGAATAACACTGAATTACTTTACCTTAATTCATCTGCTTACAAGCTTTTTATGTTTCATAGCTTGGCTCCATTTCCTTCTCAGAGACTTCTACCTGCATTTGCTCTCTCTGAACTCAAAGGTCAGCTAGCAGCTTCTCTAGAACATTCTTAGTTGCTCCTTCATCTAAGGCGTGTCTCAGTCAATGAATTGTTAAACCATTTTAAATACACATCAAACATGGCGCCAAAATATCCTGCCTGTATTGAATCCTCATTGCATTTGAGATTTTTATTTCAAGAAGATTAAAAGTCAAGAATTGGTAGCACTTGCTATTACAGCTCAGTAATAAAGGGGTAATAGTAGGTAACAAGAGTAATAATATGGTAATTTCTAACTCGTTACTATGCAATTACTAAAGTAATAACCACTTAATATGCAGGTAATATAATGGTAGCAACAGTAGTTACAGTTGAGTATTATTACCATGAAATTACCGTAATAGGATAATAAGAGCGCCAAAACTGGGGGTAATAATATGGAAATACAGCTCCGTAATAACACTGTAATAGCAGGGTGACAAGGAAGAAACCAGAATGTCATAATGTGGTCATTTCTAAGTTATTCCCACCAAAAATAAAAAAATGGATAAAAAAGATAAAAGCCAGACAACTTCAGAGCTGTGAGTCCTAGAAATGCCAAGACTGCTGTATTGATCAACTAATTAACTAGACCACATCTTCAGAACAAACCTCAAAAGATAGTCAAGCCAGATGTGCAACACAACTGAACCACAGAGACAAAGTCAGGTAAAAAGACCACATGGAGACTGTTAGACACCTTAAAAGAGAAGAAAAGTCAGAACAGATCTGTAACAGTTAGTGAAAAAGAAGTCAAACCTTGTGTTCCCCCTGTGAAGTAAACCAAACACATAAGAACATAAAAGCGATATCAGTTTACGTGTCAAGTTAAAAACATTTCATGTTTTTTAAGAGTAATATAATGACGATATGATATTGTATTGAATTGTACTGTGTACATTATGATTTAAAAGACATTCACTCCTAAAGGTTTGTGTGGGAACCTTATCTTATCTCAACCATTATGTTACTTATTACTGTAGGAATGTGTTTTTAAGATAGCTGCATTCCTGTATCCTTTATATCCATATTAGTCTCTGTTTGAAGAAGAGTGTTGTTAAACCTTAACATCTGCTTTCATGTTTGACCAAAGCACTTTGTAAAACGAGCAAAGATCAACTGGAACATATGGCACTGCAACAACAAACTTCAAGTTTCTATTTCATTTGTGTTTCTAGCATCTTGCATCACACGTTTATACTACAAACTGTGCAGGTTTTGTAGTTATTGTGGTCCTAAAAATATAATTAGCACATTAACATTAAAAAGATGGACAGTAATATTTGCACAGAAAAAGAACTTGTGCAAAAAGTGCAAACTTATTATTCATTATCACTATTTACTAATTAACACTAGGTAACAATTATGCTCTGTGCATTAAAACACATGTGGGGTTATCTCACCTCCTCCTCCTCTCCAAACCCTGTGAGGTCCCAGACATAGTTGAGTCTCATCTGCCGCCTCTTCCAGTGCTCCATAAAGAGAACAGCTACATAATAAGACACACAAACTCAACGCATGCTCGGACACCAGCTGCAACATGTTTCTTGCTATTTTCCGTATATATAAATGGCAACCATAGAGAGTGTGAACATTTTATACTTTTATTGTACCTGTTCATATAAGGTTATGCAAGTTTTGTTACATAATGTACATAATCAACAGCAAGCAGTGCCTTTATTTAAAAAGTATGGATTTATAAAAGGATTTGGAAATCATGTACATTTTACAATCCTCCAAATGCTTTTTGTTAATTCATATAAGGGGTTCATAATAAGATGTGCTGATGTTACATTGCTCACAGTTGATGACTCCACTTGTATGATTGCACCTTTCATATTTCTTAATATAAAATATGAAATATAAAGTCTGGCAGTATTTGGCACTAAAAATACACTGAAACAAAGGTGCTGGTTCCATAGATCAAAGCTTTAAAATAATACAGTCTTCTGTTCCGAGCTCCTTAGACTACGATGACCTGGATGACTGAGAACCTTTACAGACAATGCAGTCTTGAATTTGGTACAGTTTTAGCGATGCTTTGCTGCACGAGCTTTATTTGTTGGTGGTCTGCATATTTTCTGGTTGTTGCCTATATATTTGGACAGCAATCTGTACTCACCCCATAGAGCCATGAAGACAGAGAAGAACACAGTGGCTGCATTGTCAAACAGATGGCTGGCTCGGGCTGTGCCACATGCTGTAACCAGCTTCCAGTAGCTGCAGGCTTGGTCGCATAGTGGACACATGGTAATATTGTTTCTGGGATCACAAATTTCCATGCTAACAAAAAAGAATAGATTTCAGATATGAATCAGTCTAAGCCAAAAGCCGGAGACACCTTCCCGTCTGTTACTGAGACCAACTTGCTATACTTCCTATGCACTCTTCATCCCACTCTCACTTCTTCCTTACTAATCCTCTCCACCTCCTGATTTACCAACAGTCCTCTAGTACTTCGCTCATCTTCTCAACACATTTCCGTCATTTCTTAGCACATTTCCATTTTTGTCAAACCTAAAATCTGTTGCACACCCTTTCTGGCTTGGTACAAGTCCCTTTCTCGTTTCTTAGCTTCTAGCTCCACATACAACTCACTCTAAGCCTTTTCCATTGCCACCTCTCTCTTTACTGTAGACCTACGCTTTCTTGTACTCCTGGCTACGTTCTTCTTGTTATTAAGACATGAAAATGAGAAATTTGTTCACTCCATTTGTGATGCAAATGTCAACAGGTCACAAATAAAATAAAATAAAATAAAATCACAAAAATGTTACCTACCTGCGGTGAGTTTTAGACAAAATTGGAATCATAGCAAGCTGACACTTGCAATAAAGGCAATAAAAAATAAATAAATATGTCCAGCGTACCTAGGTATGTTATCATCGACAGTAGCACAGCCATAGAGAAATACAATTACTCCAATGATGGCAGCAGGGATCAGCATCTGTGTGTAGACTCCCAACCAGGCAAAATACAGTCCAATCTTTTCCCCAAAATATTTCCTGGGTGAGAGGAGATACAGAGGTCACATCACTGTCAAATCCATCACTGCAAAATTAACTGTGATTCCTTAATAGTTGAGCTTAATTCCATGTAAATAGGTCATGTATGCCACTATTAAAGTCATAATTACAAGACCTATCTGATTAAAATTAATTTCCTCAATTTAAAGTCAGAGGACAAATAAATTGTGGTTTTGCAAACTGCATTTCCTGTCAGCAATTTCATGCCAGATATGGATCTCACCTGATAAGTCCAATGGGCTGGTACTTGTAGAAGACACTGTAGCTTGCCCACTGTTCGTACAGGAGCTGTGAACAGAAGCACGACTCAATAAATATATCACATGCTACAAATATATATATATTATTTATATCCATCCATCCATCCATCCATCCATTCGCTTCCGCTTATCCTTTTCAGGGTCGCGGGGGGCGCTGGAGCCTATCCCAGCTGTCATAGGGCGAGAGGCGGGGTACACCCTGGACAGGTCGCCAGTCTGTCGCAGGGCCAACACACAGGGACAGACAACCATTCGCACTCACATTCACACCTAGTGGCAATTTGGATTATCCAATTAACCTATCCCCACAAGCTGCATGTCTTTGGACGGTGGGAGGAAGCCGGAGTACCCGGAGGGAACCCACGCAAACACGGGGAGAACATGCAAACTCCACACAGAAAGACCCCGGCCTGATGGTGGAATTGAACTCAGGACCTTCTTGCTGTGCGGCAACAGTGCTAACCACCGTGCCACCGTGCTGCCTATTATTTATATATATATATTTTTTCTTTTTTTTCTTTTTTTAAAGAATTAGAGGCTATTTTTTTGCAGATTTATCAATTTTTATCTATGAAGCGCCTTGAGGCCACTTTTGTTGTGATTTGGCGCTATATAAATAAAACTGAATTGAATCAGTTTTTATCAGTTTCACGTTATACGTCCTAATGCAATAACATTTATTGTGCCAAAAGAAATGTTTCCAGATTTTAATTTCATAATCATCCATCCATTCATTATTGGGGGTTCGGGGATCAGCAGTCTATTACATGGCTGACACAGAAACAGACAACCATTCACATATGTAGTCATGCCCACACCCAACTGCTATATGATGCAGTTATAAAGCAGTTGACTGCATTAGCTCTGCACATTCTCATTTCCTAATTCTAGCAGGGGGACAGCACATGACAGTTAGCCCAAAAGGTTGATTCTGTTCATCTGGACGTTTTCAGGGGGAGAAACGTTTCGTCACTCATCCAAATGACTTCTTCAGCCTCAGCTGACTGCAGGTTTCCCCAACCTTATAAACAGTACATTTGCACAACGACTGAAACCAGCCCACTACATGAACAATGGCTGTGAGATCAGTTTTTGATCACTAATATAACCAGAGGGAAGCTACACCAAGTCTGAAAGGTTTACCAAAGTTACATAAACAGGGTGCACCTTTAAGACCAACAGTCTGTATGATCCACTCGGTCACCTGTAACATCTCCAAGTTTCTGGCTTCAGTCCTCAACCCGCTGGTGGGCAGCTCTGAGCACCACATCCACAACATTTCAGATTTTGAGAGATGTCATTATGGAGGCAGATGAAACCATGGTGTTGTATGATGTTATGTCTCTCTTACTTGTGTTCGAGTCACTGAAGCAGTCGACGTAGTGCGTAAGAGATTACAGGATGACCCCGATCTCAGCACCGATCAAGTGTGTTTGAACTGTGTCTTCATTCCACCTATTTCACATACAAGGGTCGGTGCTACAGACAGAAACGCAGGTGTGCCGTGGGCTCCCAGTTTCACCCATCGTGGCCAACTTGTACATAGAAGAAGTAGAAAAGAGGGCCATGTTATCCTATCCAGGAACACGACCAAGTCACTGATTCAGGTATGTGGGTGACACCTACAGGCCAGTGGACACTCTTTCAATGAGAATGTACACATCCTGTACAGGGAGGAACGCTGGTTTAAGGGTGAGTCAAGGAGGCCATTTACGTGAAAAGAGAGAGACCATCTCTGAATCGAGCAGGGGGTCTAATTGTCCATCTGTCACCATCTTACAATGCTGTGATTGGAGCCATTCCCCAACTCTCTGTGAATGGGACTCATGGCCATCAGAGGAAGAGGAAACCTGCAGTCAGCTGAGACTGAAGAAGTCACCTGGACGAGTGACGACACGTTTCTCCCACTGAAAACGTCCAGATGAACAGAATCAACCTTTTGTGATTTCCTTACCTGGAAGATTGAGCGTGCATCCAGATACATGATAGTTAATTCAGTATCTGTAATGCTAAATGGACTCGTTATTAGTTATTACGTAGTGCTTTTCTACTTCACTTGAGCTTCCACGATAGCTTCCAAACTCCATTGTCAGTTAAAAACAGGGTGTAAGGTCACAGTTTTGTCATCAGTCAGTTTAGGTTGAATATAAGTGAGATTTTTTTTAATAGACTATGTTTTGGTGTAATACTGTTACAAAGAAGTATTTGTATTCTCTACTTACCTTCCTGTCATTAGGTTCTGCACTCACCCCTTCAATGTCTCCCTGTAACACACAGGTTTCATATTCAGTATTATACACATTTCCACTGTATAACAGCCTCCCTAGTTGACTTTAGGTTAAGATTTAGAAAAGGAATATTGGTAAAAATAACAACAATAATACATTTTATTTACATTTTACAAGCAACTAAACAACAAAATCACAGCAGATATAAGATAAAACAGTAGAAAGACACCATGGAAATAAAAGTCAATACACCATGAACTAAAAACACACACACAGCACTTTACACAACTTGTACATTCACGAGTCACACAGCAGACTGGGATCAAACCACCAACCTTTGGTTATTAGGTGACCTGCTCTACCACCTGAGCTACAGCCGCCCCAATTACAGCATCACAATTAAAAAATATTACTGTCTTAAACTGAGCTACATAAAAATACATAAAATCACAGAGAGAGCTGAGAGTAAATGTAAACAATGTTTTGGTTTTTTTGTTTCTTTTTAAATAATAGTGTACAAGCAGCTTAGTAATTGTAGATTTTAGGAAACCCACTGAACTATAATCATTATCGTGGTGTATAAACATCAGCCTTCTCAGTCAAACATGGGGGAGCCCAAAAGTGTGATACTCACATCATGGAGAGGATAAGCAGATGTGTACACACCATTGGCTAGCAGACTGGTGAGCCCTGCATGAAGGCACATTTAACAGAATTATAATTCAGAAACACACACACACACACACACACACACACACACACACACACACACACACACACACACACACACCATGTTGTATAATTAAATGCAGAAAAGAGTGCATGATCAACCATTAGTTTGTTATCTGAAGCCCTTGAGTTGCTTTTGAGCATAATGTCACAGTCGGCTCTGATCATCAACATATTCAGTAAATCGCTCATAAATAAAAGCTAGTGCAAAGCTGCTGTCCTACAGAGTTTCTGTATTTTGTACAGTTGTGCAGATCACTGCCACTTTTGCTGATAATAACAGTGCTGGTGGTCACAATTTTATTATCATTTGTTGTGCAAATCTGACCTTCGTCTGAGTTATGTGACTGTCAGCTACATTTTATATTCTTAATTTAATTTAATATTTTTCTTCAGGTGCTGTTAAAACCTAGAAGTGGACTTTAAAAATTGTTTCACTGTGTTAGGCTGTTTTTTCGTGTTAGAATAAAGGAGTTTTTTCAGTACAATTCTGTTTCTCACACAGTCAAAAATCCTCTGTGGGATTATTGACGTTCATTATCTAATATTTCAGCTATTGTACTGATATGGTTAAAATGGACATGATGGGGAATTCTACATGTGTCAAGACCGCTCTCGGCCTGTGGACCTAATCAAAGAGAGACTAGGATTAATTGCACATTGATTCATTCCTAGTATCAGAAAGGCAGATTTCTTACCCAAGGGATATTTGGGTTTGATGCATTTTGTCCTCTTCAGTACCTCATAGACCTGACCGTTAAACAACAAAAAAGAAAACTGTAGCAATAATGCAGTTTGTCTCTTTGAGGATGAGGAGCTGAACATTTAACAGAAAACAAAGCAGGGAACTCCGATTCATGAAGTGTTTTGGTTCAATTCCAGCCACTCTCTTGTTGTACAGAATTAGAACCTTATAATCATAAGCCAAACAATTATTTCTTTATTTTGACATGTATCAATATATACAGGATTAACTCTTCAACCATCCATCTACTAAAACAAATACTTACTATGGAGCTCCGAGTCTTGCTGTCAAAGAACTTGTTCTTGTCAGAGAGATCAAATCTGATAAGAAAGAAAAAAGAAATCAACACAGATGAGTTACAGATGCAAAGAAACACTTGTGGCATGTTTGTGAAATGTGCTCTTTTTCACTATGTAGTCTATATAATAGATGCAGGAAAAGAAAAACATACAGAAAGTCTGAACTGAGTGAATCCGTTATAATTCCAATATCAGACAGGAATTCCACAAAGCTATTCCCCATGTTACCTCGATAACCCTCAACTTAAATAAAGCTTTTGGCTTTTTTTTCATTTATTAATTATTATTTATTAATCATTTCATTATGAACTGTTTCTTTTCAGATCAGGCACTCCCACCCATCTCATGTTCTTCTTTCCAGTTCTGTGATGTTTATTAGCCTCTCGGTGATATTCTGTTGGTCATTTTGAATCATTCCAGTCAATCAGCAATTGTGTTTTTCATAGTAGTTGTTTGGCCTTGTTTATAAGTTCCATCAGCTCTGTCAGCCAGCATTAATATGTTACAGCTGCAGTTTTATTGGTTGAATGGTGTTCTTGTTTCATACCAAGAAACGTAACATTTCTTTGGAAATTACATCATTTAGTTCAAGACAACTGTGGAGATATGTAGGAATCAAAAGCATTTCTAATGAAGCCAGAAATGCTTTGTAAGATACATTTTGTAATCTAGAACTAGGAAAGTTGCTTAGGTTAGAGTGATTTCAGAGCCGAACATTAAGTAACAGAGAAAATGTGGAGGGATATCGCTTGCAAGCTGTTAGTCAGAGCTCCAAATATAGCGGCTCACTGCCCACTCTCTCCTCCATACATCCCAGCAGGATGACTGTAAGACATTAGTGTTCTCTTATTACTGCCTTTAAAAGCAAATTCACTTATAGAGAGAACATAAAGCCTGTGCAGCCTATATTTAGTCAAGTTATTCTAAATCTTTTATTCTGGGATTTCTCTTTCATTGTGCTGATAAAATAAATGTTTGCTGTAGACTAGCTTTATTTGATCACTATGCGAACCTGATCATGATGAAAGCTTCAGCTTTCCTGTTATAAAGTTGTAAAGTTGCCAGTTCCAACTTCAGTTCAGTTTAGAAAAACAATATGAAATATCAAAGTCTATCCTGTGAATGTATTTTTCTCTGATTCCAGATTTGCAGTAATCTTCTCTCTGGTTTTTAATTCTAAAACTGATAGTAATGTTCTTGTTTCCCTCGGAGAACACTCTCTGTCAGCTAACATTGCTCATTTATTCAACTATTTAATGTTTTTGAATGGATACATCGAGCTTCCTTTCTTTATTATCCACATTTTAAAGGTGTTTAAAATTAACACACAACTGACATCAAACACAATTAGCATATTTTTAAATTAGTTTTTGGTCACTTGATAAATCTAAAACCTATATTTTCATTTTGTATCGCCTCTGTTTCAATGTACAGCAGGCACTGAAAATTGTTATTTAAGACTTGTTCAGAAACAGCCTTATAGCTTCTTATCTTACTGCTATTTGCTACGGAGTATAAAGTGGGTTTCTAGGCTCTTTCTAGAAAGCCACGAAGATACTTGAATGTATTCACTTGGGGCAGAAATTCATTCCCAACCTGGAGGTGGCACTGCAACCTTTTCCAACTGAGAACCATGGCCTCAGACTCAGAAGTTCCAATCCACATCTTAGTAGCTCTACTTTTGGCTGCAGAAACCCCAGAGTAACCTAAATGCTTCATAAAGCCAACAGAATCACACCAACTGGAAAAAGCTAGGATTAGATGCAGAGAAAATTGAATCCAACATCCTCAACCTCTTAGCTGTGCCTAGAAATTTGATCCATAAATTATGACTAAAACTGGTGACAGAGACTGGAGTCCAGTACACTCAGCGAAGTCTTACTCTTTGCCAGCAGTACAAAACCAAGTTTCCACAATGGTTGCACAGGGTCCAAATAGCCAAAACCATTAAGCCCAGAACCCCATATTACCAAAGCTCCCTGTAGTGTACATCTCAAAGGATGCATTTGAATACATTCTTGAAGTGCAAAACTCAGATGAAGACTGGCTGGACAACCTTCCATGTATCCTTGAATAGCCTTGAGTGTCCCACTACTGGGACAAAAGCTACATTTTAACTTCTGAATTCAAGATTTGACTAACGGGGAGACGTTCTTCTCTAGTATCCTCAAATAGAGCTCCTCAGGGAATCTGAGAATTGTTAAAGCACACTATTTGTTCCCCCTTTTTAATAGGTGGACCACCACAGCAATTCAGACAATAACTAGGATAACCCCCAACATTTAAAGCATGTTTTTAACCATCCCAGGGATCTCAGCTGACCCTGTGTTTCCAGACTACCTTCTCTACAGCAGACATGTCAGTACTGTTTAGGAAAACTCAAATTGCTGCTACTGCCTGAATGCATCCTAAGTTGAAGTCAATAGCAATCCAGTAAACAGTGGGTAGGGAAAATTTTCCCTTTCCAAAATTTTCTGATGGTCTGCCCGAATGACTTTGAACCAAACAAAAGCCTTTCAGAAATCACCAAGGTTTTGTTTCAGTTGGTACCTAACAGGTGTATCCAGGATCCCAAAAGCCAACAAAGCTCAACAGGACTGCTTTCACCTGACAGCATTTTTCATCTCTGGTGTCCACCATGTAGATCATGTACTGGTGCTACAACAAGTAGCAGCTACCAAATAATGAAAGGTCTGTGCTGCCTCCTCAGCAAAAAGGCTGTGAAATGAGGTTGAGGTTTCTCAACCATAAGCTCAGGCTCCTTCCACACCAGAGAGGTGGCACTCCATATGCCTAAAGGAGCTGTATATTAGATCACCAAGACCTTCAACTGTACACTAATCCACAAAATACGGGATCTGTAGGTCTTTACCTATATAAGCTGAGCCCAGCCAGGCCCTATGGGTTAAGGCCTACATGCTTTCAAATGAATTGGCTCTAGGGTGGTGCCCTGGGTAAGGTTTGAATCCCTGTTGAATATATCGTCACTGAATTTTTGGAAACTCAAACCAGTAAGCAAGCTTACTTGGCACGCCGTCTCTCGGTTCTGCAATGTTTACGTTTTATGTTCTTAGTGGTGTCCCTGCTAGTTTTAAAAACTCACTCCCTGTTGGTATATGAGCGACAGACGCTGCTTTACATCCGTGACTCACTACTGAAGCTCTCCAGCGTTAGCGAGCGATGTGGAGGACTCGCTCTGGCGTCGGTACCGGGGGAACTACATCGCCGTGATCCCCCCTGGAATCCTTTGAAACGGCAGTGCGAATGCGCGGCACACGCTCTGGGAAGCGTGTTCGGGTCAGAACTCGGATGCGGCGGGTCCTTACCATCGGTGACCCTGGCTGTTTAGGACTTTATTTTGGCCTCAAACAGCGCTGCCTTCTTCCTATTTACCCGACGTCATCGGAGCACGCTCACCCGAGGCTGCTTCATTGGTCGCCATGCCGAAGGGATACGAGGAGCGGTGGAGCAAATATGAACAACCTACAAATACTGCCTGCTGCCACGGATGGACAGAGAGTTAAATTAGCTCTCTTAAACGCAAGATCCGTATCAAATAGAACTCATGTTCTTCGGGACTTCTTTGGTACTCATAAGCTGGATGCCATGCTCCTAACTGAGACATGGCTGTGCGTTGGTAAGTGGCACCCTTGCTGGAACTCTGCCCCACCGATGCCAGCTTCTTCAGCTCCCCCAGGGTGTGTGGGAGGGGAGGCGGGGTAGCCTCTATCATCAAAGACTGTATCTGTTTGCATTTAAAACAAAGTCCTGGTGTTTTTACCTCATTTGAGTCCCAACTTCTGACTTTAGGCTGTCCTGTGGTTCTAATTATAGTCATCTATCGTCCACCTAAATATAATGACTTGTTTACTTCGTAATTTTCAGACTTCTTGACATGTTTTATCACTCACTATGAAAGGATTCTTATAGTGGGGGACTTTAATATTCATCTGTGTTGTGAGGATAAACCCCTGGTCAAAGATTTCTTGAATGTACTTGATTCCTTAAACTTCACACAATTTGTGTCTGGGCCAACACGCAAGGGCCACACTCTAGACCTTGTCTTGGGCTTGACCGAGTTAATCATACAGACAATCGGTCTTAAAGGTGCGTCCTGTTTATGTATCTTTGGTAAACCATACAGACTTGGTGTAGACCCCCCTGGGTACAGCCTGTGGTATGAGGTCCGGTCAACAACATCGTCTTGTTCTAACTGCAGTGTCTGGGAGGCTGTGGTTGCTGCTGCACGCAATGTTGATGGTGAACAGATCAAAACACTGACAGAATCCATGGATGGCAGGCTTTTGAGTGTCCTTGCAAAGAAAGGTGGCTATATTGGTCGCTGATTTGTTTTTGTTTTTGAATGTCAGAAATGTATATTTGTGAATGTGGAGATGTTATATTGGTTTCACTGGTAAAAATAAATCATTGAAATGGGTATATATTTGTTTTTTGTTAAGTTGCCTAATAATTATGCACAGTAATAGTCACCTGCACACACAGATATCCCCCTAAAATAGCTAAAACTAAAAACAAACTAAAAACTACTTCCAAAAACATTCAGCTTTGATATTAATGAGTTTTTTGGGTTCATTGAGAACATGGTTGTTGTTCAATAATAACATTATTCCTCAAAAATACAACTTGCCTAATAATTCTGCACTCCCTGTAGTTTAAGACCAAAGCATCAAAGCATGACGCTTTGGTCTTAAACCACAAGAATTAAATGTGTAAAATTAGAGAAATTATCAATTACTTTGCTGTATTGTGAATAACACGGGGTGGGTTTTTGTAAAACTTGTGAAAATGCAGTTAAAAGTAAAAAGTGACTTCTTCAGTCTCAGCTGACTGCAGGTTTCCCCAATCTTATAAACAGGACATTTACTGTACTGTTTATAAGAAGTATGTACTGAAGAAGTCACCTGGATGAGTGACGAAATGTTTCTCCCACTGAAAACGTCCAGATGAACAGAATCAACTTTTGGAGTTGAAATTGGAAATTAGTAACAAGCTACAAATTTGTGGTTGTCAACAAACTGGACAACTCAGAGACAACACACACGGGTTCTATAGTGTATGCCTAAGAACATGTGTAAAAGCCTAAGTTTGAGATATACTATTTTTCAATTGTCTTTATAATTATAATCAGATATTTTACTTACAGGTGCTGTTTTTCTCTGGAGAAGGGGTGAGAGAGGGGTTTCTGACACTGTGCTCGGCTGGTATCGACTTTAGGGTGGAGAGGAGCTGTAACTTTGTGAATGAACATCCTGATCTTCTCCACCACACTGCTGCCTTGTTTCACTTCATAAACCTGCAGAGGAGATCCAAATAATAAAAGAAAAGAAAAGAAAAAAAAAAAACCAAAACCAAACAATCCAAAAACTACCCAAAAGTAGCAATTTGATTGAATAATGATTTCATTCCAAGAGCTAAAATGTAATATATACTTTTTCATTTTGTGTTTACCAGCCATTCACTTCAAGAGCCTTGAAAGGTTGAGGTGTAGAGAGCTGTAGTTCTTTCTGTTGCTGTGTTCTTTCACATACATTTTGCTGTCAGTTTATTAAAAACAGGCTGATGGTCAATAAATTTAAAAATAATTTACTTGGGTACTACAGCGATCATAAACTGGACTACATTATTGGAGATACTTTCAAAACACTTTAAGAAAAGCACAAACTAATACAAATAGGGGACTGTATGATATGATATGATATTTTTGGACTGAGTCAGCTGATATTTTGTATTTTGTGCAAAGGATTGTGCTACAGGACAGCATCTGAACACTTCTGAAGTCAAAGCACAGCAGCAACACTGAGTTCATATTTTAGAAATGGGAAATAATTGGTGGAGTACCTTCTTTGTTGGCATTTTGAGTTTCATGAATTCAGCCTCTCGACACAAAACATTCCAAGGAGCATGGATCTTTAAGAAGCCAACTCCAGGGATAGTACTCTGAAATACAACAGAGGTTTGGATATTAAAAAAAAAAAAAAAAAAACATCATTAAAAATTCTAACGGATTAATTCCAAAAAAAGAGCACATCCTAAATTGCAAAGTGCACAAACATAATATATACACATTCTACTGTTTTCTTAGCAGGAATCAAGTTAAAAACATGCTTATGTGTTTCTGCAGAGAGCCTTTTTCATCATTTAAAGTAAAACTTAATTCAGTTATATCCATAAGGGCAGAGTTAAAATCACTTTTATATATACACCATTACTTATGCACAGTGAAGAATAACAAGTACAGATATAAGCAATTATAAAAGGATGCAAATACCCCTATGCAATTCTGAGCCAGTTTGACCTTTAGGCATCAAGATCTAAGCCTAGCATCTCAACAAAATTCACAAACCATTTACACAGACTGAGGTGAAGCATCCTGGAGTATTTTTTTTTAAATATTTTTTTCATCAGCTACAAAAGTCAGGAAACAGAGTGTTCAGAGGACGCTTTGATTTTGATCATTATCATGATAGCCCATACCCCTATAAAACTGTTCATTTATGTCTTTAAGGAATTTTCCACGTTTTAACTAACTGGTGTGGTATATGGCTTTATGAACAGATAAAGCAGAGTATTACCTGCATAGCAGTGAAAATGTATGCTATGTCCTCTAATGACACAATTTTACAAAAATGGATGGAAGCAAAATCACAAAAGAACACCTTTGTGATTTTGTTTTTAATAAAACAAAAACAAAATTAATAAATAACTTTGAGAGGCTCTTATCCAGAGCCTATCCTTATCAGGATCGCAGGGGGCTGGAGCCAGCTACCATACAGCAAGAGGCGGGGTACACCCTGGACAGGTCGCCAGTCTGTCGCAGGGCTCCCACCCAGAGACAGACAACCATTTGGACTCACACTTAGGGGATATTTGGATTCACCAGTTAAGTGCATGTCTTTTAGCTGTGGGAGGAAGCTGGTGTACCCGGAGTAACACAGGGAGCATGGAGGACCACAAGAGTCACACATATCGAGATTCTGTGCTTGAATAATGAATTATGCAATAAGATATGTATTTGTAAATTCATTATTAATTATTTTATGTACTGAAACATTAGTAATTTATTACTTAGCAATTTAATTAAAAATAAAAACACTATTTATAAATCAATATTTCAAAATGAATTATTAGTCCATTAATAAATACTTGATATTCGACAGAACATCACTTCATATTCTATACTGTTCACTGGTTTCACCATACTTAAACTATTGTGCAGAGGTCTGGGGCAATAACTATAAAACCACATTACATTCACTTTTTACTCTTCAAAAAAAAGCAATTCGAATCATCCACATTGCAGGTTACAGGGAACATACAAACTCACTATTTTGCAGTCGATCTAGTAAAATTCCAGACAGCACAAATTCTATTCAAAGCAAAAAATAAAGAACTGCCAGGTAATATTCAGAGTATGTTTTTTTGAAAGAAGTTATAATTTAAGGGGTTTTTGTAACTTCAAAACAGGGAAGGTACGTACTACAAGAAAAAGGTTTTGTGTTTCTGTTCATGGAGTGAAACTGTGGAACAGTCTGAATATGGAATTAAAGCAACGTCCAAACATAAAACTGTTCAAAAAGAGTTATAAAAATATAATCTTCTCCAACTATCACATTAAAAATGGTGATTCCACTCCTCATTTGAAAATGCCTTTCCTTTTCCCTTTCCTGTTAGCTCACAGACTTGCTATTATATTAGCAAATCTGTGAATTAACTTTTTAACTAATAACTATTGGATTAGCTATCCGGTCTTTAAGTCTGACGCCATTAGCCGTGCCTGGGCCCAAACTCAGCTGCAGGTCCCCAAGTCACATGATCACTGCGGCATCACTGAGAGTTAAAAACAGTTTAAATTCTTTCATCTGTAACAAAATGATCAGCGTTGCTGCTTTACCAGGTGTAACAATTAAGTTTAACATCCAGGCATCCATGAAAACCGAATTTATGAAATTTAACGGAGTTAGAAGTCAGCAGGAAGTTAGCTCGCTAGTTTCCACGTAAACATGATATACCGTGTTCTGACAGAGAGATTTCTGAAACAAATTAAGACGTACAGCTCTACTATCACTTCCAACATAAATGCAGACAGAAAACTAAACGGCTGTGACATAGGTAGGGTTACTGAAGTTTGGCTAACATAGCTGTGTCGCTACGTGATTGCTAGCAACACAGCTATGTTAGCATAATATAAACAGTGAAGCTGGTGAATGAACAATAACTTTTTTCCACTCAATAAAAGTTAACGTGAGGGTTCCCGAAGGTTCGGGCAGGATGCTGTAAATGGGCCAAACTTCAATCGGGAGAACAACTGAGATAATCCATCCACAGTACGAGGTTAGTTATTAATATAGTGCTGCATGGGCTGGGCTGTAGTTACGTCATAAGGTTTTAAAAACTGAGCTTTAAAATGATTAGCGGTAATAAAACCAGAGAGAGGCCGACAGTGATCACTGACTGTTTTTAGGAACTTGTTGAGATTAAATAGAACAAGATACAAAGCATTAAAACATGTAAAAAAACATAAAAGGCTCATTAAACACAGAGTAGTTTGGGCCCGGAAGCAGAATTCATCACGTTATCACTTAAAGACTGGATCTCATTTCAGAAATCCCGGAGCAATGCAAATTAGCCACACAGTGTGATGTAAGGAGGTCTCTGATTGGTTAGACAGACAGGCTTGTTGCCTGCCTTTTTTACACTCCTGTTTGTGCACATAGTTTTGCACAGCGAAGCTAAGAAGTGTGTGTGCTTGTGCAAAGGTCTTTCAGCTTCGGCATTTAGACTCTGTCCAACACGGATATATGAAGAATGAAGCGTCTTTGCAGTGAAATGAGAACTGTGCGCTTGTTGAAGTCAAGGTGCTAACATGACTAATGTTAGTTAGCATCACAAATATTACGTATTCATATTTTAGTACAAGCCGTTTTTGTAAGCTAATGGGCTTTCCACGAATAAAGGCTTGAACCAACACTGAGCCCAGTTACATTAAAAGAGTTAAAAGAACTGAGACATGGTGATTAAAATAATCCGGTCATTAAGTGATGACATGACGAATCCTGCTTCCGGGCCTAAAGTAGTCTGCGTTTAATATGGCTTTTGTGTTGTTAACATGTTTAATGTTTTGTATTTTCTTCTATTTAATCTCAAAAAGCTCCTAAAACAGTCAGTGATCACTGTTGACCTCCCTCGGCTTTTATTACCGCTAATCATTTATTTAAGCTCAGTTTTTAAAACCTTAGGATGTAACTACAGCCCAGCCCATGCAGCAGTATATGAATGACTAACCTCGTATTGTGGATGGACAGTGTTGGGAAGGTTACTTTTAAAATGTATTCCATTACAGAATACAGATTACATGCCCCAAAATGTATTCTGTAACGTATTACGTTACGTTACTCAATGAGAGTAACGTATTCTGAATACTTTGGATTACTTAATATATTATCATGCTTTTTACAACAACGTGAATGTACTATTGCTGTGTGATTTATTACTGTTACTGAAGGTCCGCGACTCCGAACCGTAGTAAAGGGACATCTGACTAATATGGCGGGGTCCCTGTCGGCTCGTAGCCGAAAACTAGCTTTACTTTGTTGTGTGGGTCAACTTTTCTTGCGAAAGAGAGAGAGAGGCGTTGAAAGGCTGCTCCAACAGAACTTATTGTTTTCGGAGGAAAACACGAACACGGTGTACAGTCGAGTCTTAATAGCTTACTTACAACTGGGCTCGTCAGGCTCTCTTCTTGGCTGCAGTGGTTATTATTATATTTACATGCTTCCACTCCCCTTTTTCTCCCTCCTCGCGCTCACAGACCCATAATGTGTATGGCAGCCCATTCTCCCTGCAACACGGACTACACTGCCCATGATGCTACATTCTTTAGAGCTATGCTTGTAGCATTCTGCCTGTTAGCTTAGCACAACAACAACGAAAAGGCGCTCTCTCACCCAGGAAACACACAGTCGCAGAGAGAGAGAGAGAGAGAGAGAGAGAGAGAGAGAGAGCGTCGCCCTGTAACCATGGCAACCGTAACGCTGCCGCCTGGAACAACAGATCGTAGCTGTCAAACAAAACCCAAACAGTCCTGACCCGCGACAAAATGAAACAGGAAAGTACCGCAGTGTAATCCATTTATTTCAACAAAGTAACTGTATTCTGAATACCACCTTTTTAAACGGTAACTGTAACGGAATACAGTTACTCATATTTTGTATTTTAAATACGTAACGGCGGTACATGTATTCCGTTACTCCCCAACACTGTGGATGGATTATCTCAGTTGTTCTCCTGGCTGAAAGTTTGGTCCTTTTACAGCATCCTGCCATGCGATTACATTTGTTCCTGACCACCGAGAACACTCACGTTAACTTTTATCGAGTGGAAAAAAAGTTAGCGTGTTTATATTATGCTAACATAGCTGTGTCGCTAGCGGTCACGTAGCACATCATTATATACCAGCTAGCCAAACTTCAGTAACCCTACAAACGTCCCTGCTGTTTAGTTTTCTGTCTTCATTTATGCTGGAAGTGATAACAGAGCTGTACGTTTTAATTTGTTTCCAAAACCCCGCAGTCAGGACATGCTATATTGTATTTAGATAGAAGCTAGCGAGCTAACTTCCTGCTAACTTCTAACTCCGTTAAATGTCATAAATTCCGTTTTCATGGATGCCTGGATGTTAAACTCAATTGTTACACCTGGTAGAGCAGAACGCTGATCATTTTATTAAAGATGAAAGACTTTAGACAGTTTTTCAACTCTCAGTAATGCCATAGTGATCGTTTGATGTATGGACCTGCAGCGGAGTTTAGGCCCAGACACGGCTAGTGACGTCAGACTGAACGACCGGATAGCTGTCAGTTCTCTCGTGTCTGCTAAGACTGGAGATGGCACTATTTAAGTTAATTTATTTGAATACGTGAGTGCACACATTCATTCTGCAGATAAATGATGATCGAGGATAATGTGCAGTTTTATTTTTTACATGATGCCTGTCTTTATTAATGCAATTTGAAAATTAATACATAAAAGTTGGATGTTTTATGAATTTATCCAATCCCAGCCCCGAACACGGTATGCTGAATCTTAGCATTGAATGTCCAGTATATTTCAATCAGTAGAATTTGTACAGTACCTAAAGCTAGTCAAACGTGTGGTAAAGGTACAGAAGATAAGATACAAAGGCCCTGAATGCTGTATTATATACAGTAAATGATGTGGAAATTATTTTCGCAGAGGTCATAAAGTTATTAAATCACTGCTGATACTTTAGAAAATGTAAACATCAACCAATTATTTTTGTGTCTTTGTTTGTGTGTTGACTAGTGGTGTGTGGATCGATATTGAAATATCGATTCTTCAGATACCAGTTATTTATGTTCTAGAATTGATTCTCATATTAAAATATCGATATTTTAGTACTCTGGGGTAATTTTGTAGTTTTTCCCCATTAAAAGGAACGCAGTGGAAAGAAACTATATCATTTGGATCATCTAAATTGGAAGGAACTACTTCCTCTTCCGCCTTTCATAGTCATATGCAAAACACAGTTGTGTAAATGTGTCCAGCCCCTGGCGTGCGCACTCACAACAATGGCTGAGCGTAAACGGAGTCCTGTGTGGACGTATTTTACCTCCGCAAACAGCCCAGACGCGGTTTGCGATACATGTGTCAAGACAGTGAGGTGTTGTGGCAACACCACTGACCTCATCAAACACGTCAGAGTAAATCATATCACAGAATATGATGAGCTTATGTTGAGGAGGAGGACGGGGAAGGTGCTGCTGGGGCTAGACAGACGTCTCTCGCAGAGTCCTTTAGTGCTGCAGGCAGGCAACATGCTCAATTAGCGCACAACTTCAGATTTTTTTTTTATTTCTATATGATTATTCTGCATTATTAAGCAATGAGAACAAGTAGTCTGATGTCGTGTAATCACTATGAAGCTATATTATTACTACAATTAAATAATGCAATCTGTTCCCTACCATACTCATGGAGGATTTTACAGCTCCGAGTCAGCTTTGTAGCATCAAACACCCACCCATCTGGACTTAATGCAGGAGAGACTGTGTAACCCAGTAGAAAAAACATCTTTTTAATTTTATTTTCCTTTCATTTTCCTTCTTTCTTTCTTCCTTTTATTTTTATAAATGCATTTGCACTCTTTTACCTTGAAAAATATTTATTTTGAAATATTTTACTGTTTTACAGTTTAGGACCTCATGCCTTTAAAAGGCCAAATCTGTAAATCTGTGCAAAAAAAATCTGGATTCACTGTCATTTTCTGTCAGGTAAAGAAACTTTCCCCTCTTGAACGTTGTTCAGCTGCACAAGCAGGGTCTCTTGCAACACGCCATCACTGTTGGGATGGTGGGTTGCGGGAAGACAGTCATTTGGAATTTCTTAAATGATCCTGAGGGTTATGGAACGAAAAAGTCAAGTGGAAAATGTCACCAGTCCTGAGCCGGAGGATCCAATTGGCTGTCCGCCAAGACACTGGACAATCCTCGACTCAGATTAAGGCAGTTACTGTAGCTGCAGCCCCATAACCATCGGATGGCATCTGAGACTGAAGGGCTTCAAAAACAAAGTCCTCGTCTTCTTGAACGCCACAGGAATGACAATTTGGAGTGTCTTCATCTGTAGGGATACTTGCGTTCTAAATATCTGGGGTTCCTACTAGACAATAAACTGGACTGTGAGCCAAACACCAACTAGGGCTGGGTATCATCACTGATTTCTACACAGCAAATCCAGCATGTCCAAATTAACACTGTCGGATTTGATTTCAACACTATTAAAGTGTCTATATGGGTCCACACCAGAGAGTGTTAATTTAACTCTTTTTGGAGAGTTGGTACGTTAACTCTGATTTAGTGTTAAACACCAAATCTGTCTGGAGTTGATAATTTAACGCTTGGTGTTAAGAGTTTATATATTAACTCTCAAAGAGTATTTTAGTTTAACTACGTAAGAGTTATCTTCTAATTCATTCTAAAAAGCGGGAATTTTACTGTTCTGAACTTCTAGAAATTTCTTTTGGAAATAAACATTTACTAAAAAGATGCAATGGTTTTTGAAAAACATTTATTCTGAACTGTGCACCACAATTTCAAAACATTTTCTGAAAGATGAAACAGTGTACATGTTCTCACTTTCATTAGAATTTTGTTTATCAAAAGGTCTGACATGGTAAATGCAAATAACAGCATTCTCATCACTTATTTCTTCAATACAATATGCATGTCCTTCATTCATCACTTTGTGGAACTTCAACGCACTTCTGCTCTCCCCCATATTCCATCTTCACAAGCATTTCCTGTGCAGAGATTGAATAAAAATTAGTTGACACTAATTAATGGCACAAATAATCCAGTAATCAATTGCAGCACAGTAAAAAAAAAAGGAATCCTCTTTGAGCCATTACTTGTGTAAAGTATTTTCCCAAAAGACAAGGACACAGGCAACAGGTAATACTGAACTAAATGTAAAACCTCAACCTTTTTCATTTTTACCTAAACCGTGTGCACAAAACTCTGGAGGGATCTATGCTAACGTAGAATCCAGTCAGGACGTCTGCTACTGCTGTTTGCTCGTTTTTTTATGGGCGATCGTTTTCAGGCTTCAAGTAGCACCATTATACCAACATTTCACATTCTACACATTGTTTTAGGTGTGTTTGACCAAAAGTTTGACTGAAAATTCACATGCAAGCTTTTTTTCAAGGCTGTGGCATTTGCCCGCAAACAATACCTTTCAGCTAGCTAAAACAGAATATTATGCTATCACCGAGCAACATGGCTAATGCCTTTCACACAGCTTTGTCTCAACTCCAAAGAGCCACAGAAGTAAAAGCTCATAATAATAATTGAAAAAAATGACTTACCAAGCATGGCAAACAACTCAAATATGTAGAGCAAAATGTTCTGAAACGGCTTCACTTCAGCTTCGATTGGAGCCGTGCTGGGGGCGGAGTCTGTGAATTTACTCTAGTGGTGTCATAGCCCCTCTAGGAGTTCAGAGTTCAGAGGTCAAGAGTTAATGTTTCCATTGTAACACCTCCAGATTTGACAGAGAAACACTCATTTTTAACACTTGATTTTAACTACTATCATTTTACACCTCAGAGTTACATTAAAAGAATGTGACTCTACTTAGAGTAAAATTAACTCTACTTTTGCAAGAAGACTATTAACACCAAAACATTTAACACTTTTGAATTTGCTGTGTAGAATCGATTCAATTCCAATTCACAAGGTCCCGAATCGATTCGATCCACAATTCGATTCAATTCGAATCGGGGAATTTTTGCCTCAGACAGTCAGAAATATTATAATTCAGATAATTTTATATCTATAAAAAGAAAGCTGACACTTGTGGGACTTTGTCAAAGGTGTGAGCATCAGAGCCGATGTCTGAGCATAAAACACAGAAAAACATGAAGGTGATTTCCTGGCCTGGGATTTTATAAAAACATTCTGCAGTAGATCAAAAACAAAAGAAAACCATTAATCAACATATGAACGTTACCTGATGCTGCTGACGTGAAGCAGAGCAAAGTTACAGGTTTTATTAGAGACACAGCGTTTTGCAATTTTGCATAATTTTAAAGTTTAAATTTGTTCAGTATTGAACAGCAGAAATGAGGCTTTCTTTTTGGAAGTAAGTAAAAGGGAAAAAACAGCGGCCAACAGCCTGTAAACAACGGTAGACTTGTGCGTAACAAGCAAGCGAATAATGCAGAAAACAGATTTTTAGACAGGAAACTGTTCTTGAAGAGAGAGAGCGAGCGAGAGAGAGAGAGAGCGAGAGAGAGCGAGAGAGCTGTGCATGAAGTGTGGTTTTATCCTGGTGGAAGCAAAACAGTAAAAGTCAGACTGAATCCATAACGATGTTTATGTGAAGCCCAGTTTGGATCTTCTTTTGCTGCTGGTTCAGTCAATGTTGTTTGGAGAGAGATCAAACTAACAGCTTTAGAATCAGCGCAAAAAGGGGCGTGAACACAAAGCGCCGACCCGCCGAAACATCAGAATCAGCGAGCTGTCGGCTTTCAGCCCCGACCGTGAGAAAGTTGCATCTCACTGATTCTGATCTGTCGGCGGGTCGGCGCTTTGTGTTTACGTCTTTGTGCAGAATCCGTGTTCCTGCTCTCATTACTGTCTTAGCGGTTGTTGAAATTTTGTGAGGTTTAACCTGAGATTCTGGCATTTTGGCTAAAATACATTTATATTAAAAATCATTTCAGGATTGTAATCGATTGATATCACCTTATCCAAGCCAGAATCGATTTTAATCGATAAACCGATAATCAAAACCCACCCCTAACACCAACCTTCTCTACAGGAAGGACCTCCCTATGGAGGCTTGTATCTTAACATCTGCTGGAGTGAGTTTAACAGTCGATGGTTCCCAGTATGCTTCTCTATGTGGTGCTGGGGGTGCTGTTTCAAAAAGAACATTCACAGACTAAATAAAATAATCAAAAAGGCTCAATTGTTGGTGAACTTGGACCCTCAGGAGGAAGTGTGTTCTTATTTTGAATTATTGTTAATGAATATATTTTGTATTCGTTATTGGATCAACTCATTATAGAGTGACTGTTGCCTTTTATTGAGTGCGGGAGCAGCTGACCACATGTATGAATTTCCTTAGGGATTAATAGTTTTCTGAAGTGCAAAAGAAATGAAACATCACCATTAGCTGATGATCAAGAATCAGCACATACTGCTTAGTGCAGTGGTCCCCAACCCCCGAGCCACGGACCGCTATCGGTCCATGAGTCGTTTAGTACCGGGCCGCGAAAGTTGAGGCTCGGGTGTGAAATTTATGGTTTTCAGGGTTTTTATTGTTAACTCGGTTTCCCTGGGTCTTTTCCCACGTGTTATGAATAAATCTTCTCTTTTGTTACCGATACTGGTTTTATTTTGTTGTATTTGTCTCTGACACCTTAAAGGCCAGTCTGTGAAAATACTGTCGGACATGAACCAGTCCGTGGTGGGTTGGGGACCACCGGCTTAGAGGACTTTTTGTTAGCAAATCAGTCCTGTTATTAACTGAGAGCAGGGATAAACCTGAGCAAAAACGAACAGGATTATGTTAAAATCAAAATGTCATCATTACATTACCCTAATCAAACAATTTCCCTCACCCCAGCCCTCTCCCTTCTCACCCCTTCATCCTTTTCCAGTTCTAGCCCTGTCTTCTGGAGGTTTTCCTCAAACTCATCCCGTTTAAAGCGCTTGTCATCCTCATGATAGTCAGTCTGATGCTCCTGTGCGGCAACCTCTGGGTCTTCTTTTGGTTGTAGCGGAGCTCGGCTGCTTCTCTTGCTCAGGCTGCGCCGAAGTCGTCGTATGAAGCTGTTATCCCCAAACTTCGATGACTGTCTTCGTGTGCTGCCAGACTTTTGGATATGGTAAGTCAGAACATAGTCCACACGTCGCTTCCCATCAGAGAAGTACAGGCCAAGCACTTTGTCTGAGCATAGATCCTTCATTGGCTGGAAGCAAGACAGAGATTCAAAACATTTCCATTAAATTGTATTTATATAGCATTATATAGGACCAAAGCATTTTATACTGTAAGGTGAAGCCCCTAAAATAATACAAAAAAAATCCCCAACAATTACACCCCCCTTCCTCCCTTGAGCAAGTGGTTTAGTGACAGTGGGAGAGAAAACCTCCCTTTTAACAGGAAACCTGCAGCAGAACAGGAAGGGCCATAGAGCTGTAACTGGCTGAGGGGAGGAAGACAAATCGCCCACTGTGGAAGGGAACCAGAGAATAATAACAACTGATGATTAAATGCAAAGTCTTGTTTAAACTACTTTACACTTACAGGGAGTATCATTGATCGTCACTGATTATGTATGCAATAAAATCAGAGGAAAAATATACGACATTCTTGATATGATTTTTCTTCTCTTCTGTATTTTTAATGCAAGTCAGGCACATTGAGCAGTTTTAACCTTCAATGTTGAAAACCTCACTGATATTATTATTTAAACAGGACCAATGTTGATATACTAAACAGTACAGGTAGCTGTTGGGAGTCATGTTTACACACGAGCTACATGAGCTTTGAAGAGGCCTTGTGTGAAGTTAAGCTTTTTTACATGTAGCACACAACAGATGATTCTTTGTCAAAGGCAATGTCACTGAAATAATTCATTTGGTTTCAAGAATGGATGGCATCTGCACATTTGTTTTTCTGACACTAGCTCAATATACGGTAATATAAAACTGATACAATGCAGCTTCAATTATGCTGCAAAAAGCACCTGGATATCCTGAATGGACAGACCAAATTAACCTTTTAAAATGCTTCATATTAACAATAACTATAGTATTCTACAAAAGTGTTGAGCCACCCTAATTTATTTATAACATCTTCCACCCAAATTGAATTTAGGTGTTCACCATGCATGCAGACTGCATCTACAAACATTTGTGAATGAATGGGTCACTCAGCTGGTACTCCGTTAATTCCAGCTTGGTACAGTGACAGAATGCCACTTGTGCAGCAAGTCTAGTCATGGAGTTTCCTCGCTACAAAACTTTACACAGTCAACTGTTAATGGTATTATAACAAAGTGTAAGCAATTAGGAATGACATCAACTCAGTCACAAAATAGTAGGCCAAGTAAAATCACAGAGCGGAGGCGCATAGTGCACAGAGGTCGCCAACTTCCTGTAGAGTCATGGAGTTATTCACTAAAGACTCCAAACTTCGCTGTAACGCGGTTCACCTTTCGCGGCCTCGTTGTTTTGCAGATTTGTTTGTGCAATTTTGCACGCTTTTCTTTTTCTTTAAACAGCGCATTGTGTTCTGCATCCTGATTGGCTGGAGACCATTGTCGATCAGTATTGTGCCGTGCCGTACAGAATGCATTCAGCTTGTTGAATTGACATAAATCTTCGATCGCTAGCAGTGTGACTCTGAAATGCTGTACTTTATGTTTGTACGTTTTCTCCCCAACAAACAACAATGTCGACGAAACGTTTTGCACCGTCAAACCCAAATGGAAAAGATATTTATAAATCTTATAAAGCTTGTATCTGTCTTGTGTGAAACTTGTATGAAAAGCATACAAGAGTAAAAACAGATATAATATCCCTTGAAAAATTATATAAATGAAACTTGTATGTTTTGGATACTTACTAAATATATGAAAGTAATGAGAAAGTGGCCACTTTCATGAGTAAATCATGTAAGTTTTTACTATTTCTTTTCCATATGGGAAGGCACCTGCAGTAGCACCCAAAAGGCAGAGGAAGATGCTAACCATCGCACAAAAAGTTGGACTTTGGACATAAATGAAGTAAATGAAGGTAGAAGATACTGTATTTTTTGGGCCATAAGACACACCAGATTATAAGGCGCATTAAGCAGACACAGCAGCAAGTTGAGGAGAAATTTTGAATGGTGCTTCTTCCCTGTGATTGTCTTTATGCCACGGCCACATTAAAATTTGAATTTTGATGTAATGCAGTCCAGCAGAGACAGACCAGAGAGAACTCCATTTGAATCCACCAATTAGAAGCATTTTATTCCTGATTTAATATGTTCTCAATGAAGGACCCTGGAATAACTTTGCCCGGTAAGGACATCCAGTCAAAAACTTGATAAAAAGGGCTAAAGCAGTAAGTTTGTGTGCGCGTGTCTAACACTAAAAATAACAATGAAATTAGTTCCTTCACTTCTGTTTTAACTCGAGAAGAGTGAAATCAACAATGGAGTGAACAGGAGAGGTGGAAGGAACTTTTGATAGTTATAGCCTCCCATTTTAAATTCTGTAAGTCACTATGTTTTAGAAAGGTCATTGTGTGGAAGCACAGAAAAATGTATGGGCAGAAATCTGTGCCATCAGAAACTGAAGTTGAATAAGTTAAATTTGAATTGCTCGGATCGAATCTGAATTGTAACTTGAATAAATGTTTTTAAAAACTGAATTTGAATTAGCCCAATTTGAAATTCAATTTATTGGTTTGAAAATGATCACTAAATCGATCACTAAATTGAAATTGAATTTTATATTTTGAAATTGAATTCATTTGCTTTGAAACTGCATTTTATCCTTTAAAAATTCAGCTCTTTAATAATTTCAGATTCACTTCTCACCATTCAGTTTCAGTTCTACAGTTCAGCTTTTTGGGACTTAAATCCGGTTAGAGTGTGATTAGTGCAGATTAATAGAACTACGTTTTACTAGCGGACCGAAAGTGTTACTGACGGGAATCTACAGCGTCTTGAGCTGAATTAAGACTTCAGAAGTCATTCGTCATGTCGAATGACCAGCGGATAAACTCTCAGGTTGGTAATAAATGTATTACATGTATAAGAACAAGCGTCATGTTAACAAATGATAGCCGTACAGTAACTGTTATGCTTATTGTAGCTGTTAGCTCAAAACGCTAATTTAGCGTAGTTTGCTCTGGATTCAGTTTCGACAAACAAATATGATCGACTGTTTCTAGTAGAATTCCAAAGTTGTCATCTTGGACCCTCTCAGAGTACCCCCTCTGTATGCTTGCAGAGACTACAGTAGGGAAACATGCAAAACGGTGTCCAAACCTTTGTATTTTAGCTTTATTTATGCCTTACACAGCATCCCAACTCTTTAGCTAACTTAATAACTTTAGCTAAAGTGAATAGTGACGATAACACATGCACTGTGGGGGGAGGAGGAGGAAATGCAAACAAAGATGGAGACTGATAGATGTGGTGAGTACTGAGAAGGGAGGGTAAAGTAGATAACAGACAGTCCTGTTGGAAAATTATTCAAGCATACTTAAAGTCTTAAATCTTACAATATAAAGCACCCTGAGCTAACTGTTGTTGTGGTTTGGTACTATATAAATAAAAATACAATTTCATGAAAATCTGTCTGAGAACTTTTAATTTTTCAGCAAGACAATGATCACAAACACACCATTAAATCAAATATGGTCAGCAAAAAAAAAAAAAAAAAAAAAAAAGGCGAAGTCTGGGACCCGCCTGACAGAGAACAGAACCAAAGGCAGAAACACCCAAAGAAGTCCTTCAAGACGGCTGTCCTATTCCCAAAGACTGCTTAAAGAGATCAGAAGAAAACTGCCTCAGAGTTCAGGCTGCGTTGAAGAATAAATGTAGTCATACCTGATTTTAATTCAAGCTTGTTAAAATCTGTGTTGCCTTATATACTATATTTACATGTATATTTTCACATTTTTCGATAAATCTGTGCATCTATTTCCAATTTTTCTATCAACGTATAAAGAGAGTGGTGGCTCAAGACTTTTGCATATTACTAGATAAAACAGTGTAGAATAGAACTAGGTTACACAGATTAGTCAAATGTCGAAATCCAGGTGAATACATGTGAATTCTCTTCATAACTGTAGGTCAACAATGAATCATAAAACTCACAATGATTTAGCTTTTGTGAGCATTTTTTTTTTGAGCACAGTGGAGTGTGCAGCCACTCCACTGTGCAGCAATCGTGTGTGTGTGTCTGCGATAGGAAGCATTACAGGAGCACACACACACACGCGCTGATTAAGCACACACACTCTGGTTCACCCCCTCTTAAAAGGAAGTAGTCATAGCTGCATAGGTCAGAGGTTGCTTCTCTGAGGGCCCATGAGGACGTAGTAGTCCATGCATCACAGACCAAAAGGATCTCTTTTCTCACCAAGCCACCAGGAAATGTGGTTCTCCTCTCCTCCAGGGCTTCAGCATACTCAAAGGTGGAAGAGGAGAATAGAAGTGCAGCTGTTAAACAGCACTGCATTACGCTGAATCCTTCCTTTTTATTCTGCTGACTTGTGTACACAGACACTGACAGACTCTTCTGCATATAGGTTAGCAATAACTGGCTGTTGGTCATCTGAAATGTAACATATGTTGCGAGCCTACTGTTGACTTAAAGAAGCCCAGTTGCCATCTGTTTTCTTTAGACCGTTGAGGTAATCACTGGCTGCTCTAAGTTTGTGAAAACATTTCATGTCTCAGCCAAGAGGCTTCTTCAGTTCTAAAAACAAAAGCTGGATAGTCACAGGTGTGGAGAGGTGGTGCGAGTCGTCACATTAGCCATGGGTTGTTACCATCACCTATCATGTGACCTACTGAGGTCACCTGAAGCACTTCAGGAGGGATCTCAAGATTATTGTAGAGTCTTTACCTTACAGTAGAGGACCCAATTTCAGGCAAGCTTTAGCTGTCAGACCGATGCTTCATATTTGACTCTAGAATACTTTTAGATGTATTTTATGAATACGTGTACAGGATTCAACTTAAAACTAGAGCTGGGCGATAGAACGATAACGATATGTATCGCGATATAACTTTTTCTCGATAGAAAAATTAAACTATCGCGATAGACCTCGCCGATCTTGTCCTCTTTAAAAAAAAAAAAAAAAAAGAACAGCCAATCCAAATTACGTAGCGCAGAGCCGAACCAATCACAGCCGCAGCGTCACGTCACGTGACTTGTTACGTACAGCACAAGTGCCAAGCCGCACATGTGTATTTGTTTGGGAAGCAGCCAGCCACCGTACCGCCCGGGTAATGGAGGAAATGAGTGTGCCGACTAGAAAAATCAACCGAGCGTGACCGAAGAGAAAACAGATGATGGTTCCAACGCCGGAGAGATTGTCGAACGGAAGAGCCATAGAAGCTCCGTAGTGTGAAGGTATTTCGGCTATTTCAAGTCTGACAAATAACAGAGTAGCGTGCACTGTAAATGTGCCGAAAGCAAGTCTGGAAATACAATAAACTGGTGCATGCGCTACGTCCACACGTACCCGGGCATTCTTGAAAACGCAGATTTTTCTATGCATTTGCACCTTTCGTCCACACGTAAACGGCGTTTTTGGTCACTGAAAACGAAGATTTTTGAAAACTCAGTTTTTGCATTTACGTGTGGACCAGAAAAACGGAGAAAACGCAGCGTCAAAGGTGTGCGCACTTTTTGACGTCACACTGTGCGCCACGTTATTGTTTCGGTGAAATGAATTTCTACAATACTGTTAATTCTACTCTCTGCAGTGTTTAAATGCTTACATATACACACAGTTACTGTCCCTCCACACATACGACTCGGTTCTGCTTCTATGCTCCAGCTTTGTTTACTTTTTCCCACCGAGGCTTCTAGACTTCTGATTGGCCAACATTTCTGCACGGTTAGGAATCTAGCGCCACCTGCTGCTTTGGCATGTTCATAGCAGCGTTTTCCTTCATTTCTGCCTTTATGTGTGGACGGGATTATTTTTTAAAACGAAAACGGAAAATCTGTGTTTTCAAAAATACCCGTGTACGTGTGGACGTAGCCTCAGTCTCTGACTGGAAGCGCTAATTCGTCATTCGGCTTTTGTCAGACTAAAGTAACTGTTAAAACTGTTTGAAAAGCTCAGCTATACAACAAGGAGAGATTGAGAATTTCCTTTTAGTTCTCAGTTTATTTGATATTGACAAAAGTTAGTCAGTTTTGTCTGTTCTTCTGTAAAACAAACTAAGATTTATTTTTAGAATTAATATTTTGTTTCTAAGTGGAATTGACAGTTTAGTCTGTTTCGTTTGTTCTATTTTGAAACTTAAACGCTTTAGCGGCTGCCTTTTGTGTAGTTTGCAATATTTGCCTTTATTTATCTGAAAAAGTCTCATGTTCCTTAAGTACATCTACCCTGTTGAACTTATTATGGGAAATAAATATTTAAATAAAAACAAGCTGCTGATTATTTCACATTTTACTTGTGAGCAACGGCACATTTAAATCTTACAAATATAGTTATTTGGCTTATATCGTGATAGATATCGTTATCGCCTGAAATGAAAAAAACATATCGTGATATGAAAAAATCTTATATCGCCCAGCTCTACTTAAAACTAGGAGAATCTTGACAATAGGGCCGCCACAAACAATTATTTTGATAGTCGACTAGTCACCGATTATTTTTGCGATTAGTCGACTAATCAGATCATCATCCATTGGATGTAAAACTACAGCTTATTGCACCAGCAGCATCTGCTCTTATATAACTATCATTAGCTTACAGCTTTAAGTGTTTAAGGTCTGTGCTAACTAACAATAAAGACAAGATGATAGTTTATTACATTTTAATGAAATTTGCAGATTGTTTCGGTGAAGTTTAATAAACTCCTTGCTATCTAAAATATAACAGGACACCGGAGTAAATTCTCCAGCGTCTCACACTTCTGATAATCAGCTGTCTGCTTGACGTTTATTCAGCTGTGTAAAAACTATAACTTTAATCTCAGCCAAACCGATTTACTCAGGAACAAATAAAATACTAAAAAAGCCAAACAATAACATGTTTAAGTTCTCTAAGTGACTTATATATGTTTAACCTGAGTAGCGAAAGACGGAGGTGGGTTTGAAAATGATCTGCCGGGAGTCCGGTGTTCTCACGGCTCTAGTTAGCCTAGCCCCCGGCTAGCTATCGAGCTAGTGGGTAACAGACGTCTCCGAAAACGTCGGAGCGCTTTTGAAAATATGTGGTGTCCTGATAAACTGAGCAGATATTTGAGGTTTACACAGCTACATTCTCGCCTGAAAATATGTTAAACGTTTATTTTGTGACCCAGAAAGAATAATAAGAATAATATTAAAACTAACTAGCTGCCGCCATTGTTGGAAACTGAGCTGCGCTATGAATTCTGGGACACAGCTTCTTCTTCTTCGGGGTTTAACGGCAGCTGGCATCCTTGTACATGCAGTGCTGCCATCTTCTGTTTCAGTCCGTTATTACACTCTTAAATCCTGCTACTTATTCCTGCGTCTTTTGGGATCTTGCAAAGCTTCAAACGACGCGTCGACTATTAAATCAGTCGTCGACGATTTTGATAGTCGATGTAATCGTGACTAGTCGACTAATCGTGGCAGCCCTACTCGACAGTGAGAAATAATAATCAAGCTCCAAGGCATCTTATTTTAGTGCATAATAATACTGACTACATTTTTCGACTCTTTTATTGTGAAGAGTGTCTGTGTAGCATTAATTGGTAACACTGGGTGGAGTAAAAAAAGCTCGACTGATTTCATGGACATGAATTAAGAAAAAGATATTGACTCTAGTAACTGTCGAGCCTGGGATGCTACGATTGCATTAAAATTTGAGTTCCAGGCCTTTTTAAATTTTTGTTCTTGTGTCTACTTGTTCCGTTTTAGTTTCATCTGATTTTTTTATTTGTTTTTTTTCTATTTCATTTGTTTTCTGTTCTTTGGAAATTTTTGATGATTGATTTTTTTTCTTTATCAATTTACTGCAAACATCAGTCATCCCTTCATTATTATTATTATTGCAAATGATGCATCAGGTCAAACATCTACGTCCAAACGACTCCAATCAGTCTTTGGTACAGTTAATTCAAGCTTTTGCTGCTGACAACCTGAGTGTGTGATTTGGCCTTGTCTTGCTGAAAGGAGAAGTCCCATCTTATCTCAAAGACCTCATAGTCTGAGAGCGCTTCACTCCTGGTTCCTAGAATATTTAGAAGTACAATGGGAGGCAGAGCCTTCAGCTTTCAGGGCCCTTTCTGTGGAGAGACAGACACTAGCTCTCCTTGTAAGATTAGGCTTCAAACTTTCGTTTTTACTACAGCATATAGTTAGGACTGGATCAGGTGACCCTGAATCCTCCCTTAGTTATGCTGCAATAGCTCCAGGCTGCCGGGGATTCCCGTGATGCACTGAGTATTTCTTCTTCAGTCACCTCTTTTCACTCACTGCGTGTTACACCTCCCTGCATTTACGGGATAGGGTGCTATAAATTTGCAATTGCATAGCAGTTGCAAACACATTCCTGCAGCCACCCCCTTCACATCATACAGTTTCTATGTATTTCTGAGACCTGTGGAAACCTTTATAGCAGATACCTACTATAGACTCATTGTTCTTTGCCCTGGTGACAAAATCCACGTCCAGGTTCTTCTCCTCACTACAGACCGGCTCATAATCAGCACTCATAATTGTAGGATGCGTCTGCTGCAGGCTGCTTGAGTGCTCACAAGATGATAGGGGGCTAGAATCTGAGGAGGAAATCAGAAATGCATTTAGAGCTTTTTAAAATACAAATCATGTTTCTGCTGAACATTTCACTTTTGATGAATCCTGAAAAAGAAAGTCCTGTTAAATCTGCCTCAGTAAACAATAAGAATACAATGGCGCAGCTCTATTAGTACCACTAATTCAAGTTACTGAATTTTGTAGATTTTTCAAACTGTCTCAGGAAATCTTGCCTTTGTTGTCTCACCGCAGGTTGTGGTATTGCACACCGCTGATTTTGACCTCTATTCTCTGATATTTCACTAAAACTGTTGAAAATGAACATAATGTGATAATCAGCAGTGTTGACACCATCTTTTGAAATGAAACCACTTTCCCAAGAAACTGCTCATATCATTTACACTGAGAAGCATTCAAATAATCCAACCTGTCACGGTGGCTCATCAGCAGACCCTGACATCTGCTTGGTTGCCTTGCTATATCCCTGATAACGGAACGAAGCATCCTGGAGTGCATTTAGAATCAATTGTCTCAATTGTGTAAAGCTTTGAAAGTTACTGTGCTATAAAATACACTTAAGATTTTTTTTAAGGTGCAATCTTCGAGTATTTGGTATTGAGGATTCATCAAAGCTAAAGCCCTGAAACCCCCCTACAGACAGACACGTCTCACTGAGTTATATCCTCTGTTTATCCCCCATTTAGGTGATATCTAATGGTAAGTGGACTGATTCTAATATAGCGGTTTTCTACTCTCCCAGAGCACTCAAAGCACTCAATCCAACATGCCACATTCACCCAAGCACTTTCTTATAAATTTCTTAGTGCTTCCTAGCTAACATTCATACACATTTACACTCCGATAGATGCATCAGAGAGCAACTTGGGGTTAGTATCTTGCCATACAGCCTCGAGGAGCCAGGGTCGAACCACTGACCTTCCAATCAGTAGATGACTTGCTTTACCTCCTGAGCAACAGCCACTCCCATGGGTGATGCTGACACTGTCTTTGGATATCCAAAACAGTGATACCAGGCCTATTCCAGAAAAGGTTCTTAATATTTATTCAACAGTATTCTACACACCAGCCGTCTCTTATAAATTCTCTGAGTCTACTAGAACAAAAAGATGATAAGAAAAATATGTTTTTCTCTTTAATGAGCAATGGTAATTATGAATACATGTATAATGTTTTTAAATATGATATGCAGAGCAGTCTGTTGATCAATAAGTAATATTCAGTTGAATATACTAGTGTTCAGTTCTTTACCACGTTCATAAAGGGCTCTCTGTAGCCCACCAACGTGCTTATACAAATCTATATACATTTCAAAAGAACACCGGTAATTCGATCGATGTTTTTAATCTATGATGTATTTTTATTTCATTATTATGAGCACATCACAGATATATGCACCCCATGTTTGGCTTTTTGAAGAAAGAACTTGAAATTCAAGAAGAGGGTTGCCACTCTCACAGTGCTGTGTTAAACATGGAGCTGGAGTCAAAGTTTTCGGAAACCAGAGACTATTTATGGCTATGTCCACAATAATGCGTTTTCATTTGGAAACGCATCTTTTTCTCTCCGTTTTGGCCTCCCGTCCATGCTGCGTTTTCACTGATGGAAAACGCAGCATTTTGAAAACGGTGCTTTCGCGTCGCAGTGTGGACAGCGAAAGTGCAAACTTTCCAAAACGATGACACATGTTAGTCATATGGTGCAGTCATGTGACCAATCAAACTAAGATAGCGGAGGGCATTATACAGCAGTTGTTTTGTTTGCTCTCAGGTTTGACAGCCCTATTAAAGATTAACATCAGTCTGCATGTGCTCCAGAGAGCTTTTCTTCAAATTCTTTAACTCTCACTCGCTTTTGCAACTTTGTACTTTTGTGTTACTCGCAGCAACAACTCCAGCTCATTGTTGGTCCATTTAAAAAAAAACTCGGTGCTTTTCCTTGACATTTTGCCACGACGTTTTAACGAGCTGGAAAGTAAATTAACGGCAGACGGAAATGAGGCAGGCCGAATCTTCTTGGTTTCACGCATGCGCAGGACTGGAACGTGAGCATTTTCAGACGTTTCAATGTGGACGCACAACTCTGAAAATGACTGAAAACCCTAGTGATGTACCTCATCTAAAAGTATTCTGAAGTACTCTCTCTGACAGAAATATAAAGAACCTCGTGTCTTAAGAGGTTGTGTCCATTTACGGCAAAGAGCGAGGACATACTCTTTGCTATGGACGTACGTATTAGGGAGTTTTCCCTCTTTGTCAGTTTCTATTAGCGAAAATTTACTAATACTGATACAATAAGATATAAGTGGCAGAATGCCGAGCCATTTCAAAATGACCACCTTTCTACAATTCTGTATAAAACACGCGTACTTCAAAACCCAGTTAGTTCAAAATTTGTTTGTTTTATTAAGGATTTAACTTTTTTTTTTTTAACTTTCCTTGACCTTACCTGGCCTGCCCACACAGACACACCTCGAGTAATGTGTGCAGTAACCATAAGAGAACAAATATTGCCTGTTTATACTCAGGAGCCTGAAATGCCAGAGGTGAACCTGGTGTTGCTTGTATGGCATGGTGGATTGGTCATTGTGTGCTACATCAGGAATTCCTGAGCAGTGTATACCACACGCGTGCAGCTTCACATCAACAGCTTTCTTTGGAAATTTCTATAATTAAAATGTTAAAATTAAATGCATATTTTTATGTTAATATGTGGAAATACATTTGTTACATTACATCCATTTACTGCACAAAACAGTGTTGAAATCTACATTTTTGAGAACATCTCATTCAGTGAGGATGAAAACAATGTGCTCCTCGAGATTGACATTAAACTTTTTGATGCGGTCTGTTCTGGTTCACAGATTTCACACAACCTAATTGAACCTACCAATAAGCTGTGACATGCCACAGCACTCTACCCGACCTCACAGACAAAAGGAAAGATCAACAGGTGAGCCCAGTGCAGCCTTCAGTAGCTGAAGATCCAGGCAGTTTTCTCAGGAGCTAACAGGGACCAAGACAAAGTAGGACACTGTGTCAACGCAACGTTGTGTATGTGGTCACGCTCTGGTCCGTAGAAACATGCAAAGCAAGTATTCAGCATTCTGTGATTTAGCCCCAGAGGACCTGCGGGCTAAATCAGAGAAGCCATTCAAATGAAAATGGCACGTTGTTTATTAGCTCTACTACAAAATCTGAACTAGCCGTTTAAAGGTCAAGGCTGGTAAAGTAATAGGAGTTCACTTCGGTACTAGCAGGCCTGCGTGCAAGTTAAATGGGCATCAAGTCTACGGCACTCAAAGCCATCAGCATCTTAATGTAGCAACATGATTAGAGACTATGGCGCAGCACTACAGCCCCATCGACTCTGTATCAGTGCGCCTATGTGCCCAGCTACAGCCACAATACAGCGAAAGCTACTGAAATGGCTTAAAGGTCTTCCCCGGATGACAAAAATAGAGCTTTATTTCATCATCATCAAACTCATTCCAGCGAAAATGTTAAACCTCTTACCGAGCTCCAATGCGCTATCATTTTGGTCCAAGCTATCCGCCCGCTTCCTCTGACGGTCCATCGGAAATATGAAGGCGCTCAGGGTTCCACAGATACCCTACCAAATCTACAGAAACATGGCCCTCTGCTGCATCATCTATTCCTCACAGCCGCCCGCGCTGTTGCATGGAAACGCTGGACGGAGAGCTGCCACCTACCGATCCTTTGGACAGCTCGGAGACTAAAAGCAACTGTTTCCAAAGAAACTGCACCAGAGACGCGACTGTGTGACTGCGATGAAAAGTGGAGGTCCTTCAGAATTTAATTAGCCCCGTCTACATGAAATGTGTCAAAATGACCATGCCCGTGTGTGCGAACACGTCTTTTGGATACAAACAGCACAGCATTAACGCGCGGGCGCTCAGCGAAAGATCGTGCTGAAAAAAAGCCCCACAAGCATGTTGCATTCATTTCCATGATAAAAACAGGGAAACGTTTCACTCGCGGTTGGGAATCGTAAATATCTCCGAAAAGGAAAAGCTTCATTAACATACATTATTAGTAGCAGTAATATATATAATAATCAACAATCATATGACCCCCTATGAGCAAGCTGTTTGGCAACAGTGGGAAGGATAAACTCCCTTTTAAGAGGACGAAACCTCGGGCAGAACCAGTCTCAAGGAGGGGAGAGGAGGAGGACATTTACATGTCATTTACAAGCTGAGAGGGCGTGTACAAAACATGACTGTTCATTTAAAAGCACAAGACAAGTACTAATTAAATATGAACATTGATTTATGGCAGTGAGACGGTCATTTATAAGACAGCTAAGCAGGTGAGATTCAAGATTTCTATTTGCATTTTGCGCACAGGACCAACAGTCCATGCACATTGGAATTCTTGTGCAGAGGTCAAGTTACATCCATGCTGTCATTACATTAAAAGACAGCATGTGGACATAGAAACCCGACCTTGTCCCACAGCCCTCCATTTTGGTGGATGTAAGGTTAGAGATCTGCTGTACAAACAGCTGTGATGACAAATATTTAAAATGTGCACTAGCAAATTAGTAAAGGAATGCAATGGGAGCTCAGGAATTGCTTCAACTGTAGAGCTTATGATTTCCTGTCAGATGTGAATGCCGCATTTTTGTCGAGCCTGAGCATCACTGAGTCAACTGGTGCCGCCTACTCGAGCTGGGGTCTTTTCCAGTGGGTGCGAGGTGAGCGTAAAGTGGCAATCAGGAACAGACTGATCCAAGCCCGCAGAAAGCAGCTATGGACGTCTATAAACGCCGCCGCAGTCTGAGATATCGGTCTGCTCTAAAGAACTCTGTCAGTTTAGGACATTTTCTACCCAGACCAGAAAGAAATGCTTCTTCTCTCCATGTTAGACTGCAGTGCTCTCCGTGCCCACAGGGGGAATGCTCGCCAGCCTTCAGTGTGACTGTCACACTGTGACACCTTCTGGAGAGTTAATCGCGAATATTGAGGTCTAAACTCTCGGAGACTGGAAACGACGCGAATGAACCGCGACCGATCCATTTTGTAATTCATGAAGCAAACAACTGTAAGCGCGTCTCCTTCCGCGGGCCAGCACAAACACGACTCTCGAAGATTTAAATGAACGCGCATAGGCAAACGCGTATCGCGTCGTTTGACGCAAAACAGACAATAAATGCATGTTTTTAAAGTCAATCAAAGAGAGAGAGATCAGCTATCACACACCATATAGACAAATGACATAAAAACAAACAGGCTGAGCTGCATTCTGCAAAAAGCATAAAGAAAGCAGGAGACAGCAAGTGCAACTTTCCTACCAGTTTAAAGGAAAACTGTCTCGTTGATAGTAATGAATATTTACCTGTTTTTCCGGAGTTGCAGAGCAAAGTTTAGTAGAAGGTAAATGCAAGTACTGACAAGCTAATACTTCCCTCTCACCTGTACAGAGAGGGTGGAGGAGGAAGTGCCTCTGGTCTTCTCAGGTAAAGACTCTCCTCCCACAACAATTAAGTAATTGGTGGGTTGTGTGATGTGGCACTGTACAAGCATGGGACTGAATGGTGCGAAGCCCACAGAGTACATATCCAAAAGCAAATAAAACATGCATGCTGTGACTGTCAGGCTGATAGATGTGATAGCATGAATTTCTTTATTAAGGATGGATGGACAGAGGCAAGGCAATATCACAAATGCAGACAGGGAGGCAACTCAGAAACAGTCATTCCCATACAGGCATGTTCAGACTTGCAGTAGACTCCTGGTAGTTTTCCAGTTCCGAAACACACACACACATCCTCTGAAGTCATGTTTAAGGACAGAGCAAATTTTTTAAAGAACAGACAAACTGCATATATGTAGGAAACTGTCTTGTTTTGTTGACAGCAACCAGGCAATGTACAATGCGTTGCAGAGAAAAACGAACAACAATCGGGAACCCTTCTTAAATGTTTTCCTACCAAATGTTTCAGCAGCATGTGTATTTCCCTATTCAAAGTGCAACTTTGTGTGCAGAGGTTTCCTGTTTAGAAAAGGAAGAGCTAGTAGTAAAAAATCCACTAAAAAATGAATGCATGTCTTGTGCATTGCTGGTCTAGAACAAGTGATCTAGATCCTTTTCTGTGGGTCCAAACCATGCAAAGATAGTGTCCTGTTACTCCATCCTGATCGTAATACCTCATACTGACTATAGAACGGGTGTGGTGCATCACTAAAGATAGCTTTGTCTTAAGCAGTGTGGACAAGCATTATCATATTATTTGCCATTCTAAACCATGCACTTTATCCTGTCGTATTTCCATCTATTCTACGTTTAGTCCTTCGACCTCCTGCTTCCTTTAATGGGAACAACAACAAATGCAGTTGTAGTAGCAGTATTAGCAGCAAAAGTAGAAAAAGCAGCAGCAGTAACAGCAGTTGCAATAATTACAGAAACACCTTATGAATGGTTGAACTGTAAACTTTTGCCCCTACAAAATAAAAGCACATTCAGTTTACTATTTGCAAAGAGCTGCAGTGGGAGGAGCAGATGTGGTGGTGTGGAATTTTACATCTACTCGCTGTCAAGAGGAAGCTCTTTCATCTGTAGAGCAGAACTAAATGCACATATGCATGCAAATTCATGTATACACTGTTGGTGAATGCACAGTTCCTTAATGCAACAGTGAAAGCAATCAAACCTGACCTGTGTGGGGTATAGCCTGATGTCAGACTATAGCATCTGTGCTTTTAACCCTACAACAGCTGCTTCAAATCAAACCAGGGACTGCTGTTTGCAAAGAATTTGCCACATTTTCATCATGACTGTCAGTATGGACACTGGTGCTGAAACTCAAGCCTTCACAGTGGTAATTTCAGAACAGGCTATGCTAGAAGGGAAAAGAGGTGTGCATTTTAATGAGCTTAGTCTACCTACTGTGTTTCTCAATAATAAAAAGACTTTCGTTGCCCTGGGTGTTGCTTTAAAGAGCCCACACCCAAGTTTTTCTTAAGACTTCTCTGGGGAGACACCACTGCAGTCATGGTGGATGGTTGCAGAGTTTCTTCATTCAACCATCCCCCAGTGTGTAGTCCATGTATGTTAAATATGTCTGTTTTTGTTGGCTTATTTTGGGGTTTCTGGTTATTATTGTCCCTGTCCCTGTGTGTTGGCCCTGCGACAGACTGGCGACCTGTCCAGGGTGTACCCCGCCTCTCGCCCTATGACAGCTGGGATAGGCTCCAGCGCCCCCCGCGACCCTGAAAAAGGATAAGCGGAAGCGAATGGATGGATGGATGGTTATTATTGACCATTCGAAATTAGTTTTGTTGCTATGACAATTAGTTCTCGTTATTATTGTAAATGGAGTTTTGTTATTGTTTTCATGATTATTTTAGCATTTCTGGGTTCTGTTAGAACTGTCATTTTGTTTTCAGTTTACTCATGCTGGTATTGGGCTAGTTTCTACAGTGCGTTGATGCCAAGTCCCTATTATTTTTAGTTGCTTTCTGTTTTATTTTGGTACTTCCTTTTGTCTTGTCATGTGTGAAATTGGTCCCAAAATCAGGACTCATAACACAAAGGGATAAACAAAAAGAAGGAGCTTTATTGCTATGAAAAATTCAAACAATACAAACAAAACGAAACCTAAACTAGAACCTAGGAACAGTAAACTAAGAAACTGGGAACTAGAAACTAGGAGCAGGGAGTAGCAATAAGGGACACACAGCAATAAGGGACAACACGACAACAGAGGACTTCAAAACACAGGATCACGAGAGAACAGGAAACAGGAGGGAAAACATCTTGAAATCTAAGGAGCGTGAAAAGAAAAGTGTCTGGGCTTCTTTAGTTTCCTTGAAGACGTTTCAGTTCTTCAGAACTGAAAAAGCTTCTCAGATGAGAGGGGAAATATCTTTAACCGCCTAACACCCAAACTCTTCCATGACATTCATCTAAATTTCTCTTTGATATTTGGACTGATTGGCACCTGATGAATGTAAAAACAGAATTACCAGATTTTTTTTTTTACATAATTTGTTTCTGAGAAAAATGAGATCCACATATGAGGATCTTTGTTTAAAATTTCAATAGAACAGTGGCAGTTTAATGTCCTCGTAAGTGGATATCAGGCCCTTGTAGAGCAAAACGTAATACAGCGTGTTAGGAAGGAAGGAAGGCTCAGGGTTTAAGTAATCAGCATCATGAGCTCATCCGATTAGAATAAGAATAAGCAGTCATCTAATCATTCACAGGGTTCTCCTTTTATTCTCCAAATCAATAAAGCAAAGAAGGAAGGAAAGACACACATGGACTGCCAATGCTGAAAGAAAACAGATTTAAGTTACTCATTACCTTAAACAATACATAAAATAAAAACCCCCAAACAGAACCTCACCTCTGCTGCCGCCCCGTGTGGGAGTGAAGAAAGAGTGAGCCAAAAGTGAATGCAGTCCTTATATAATGTGTGACAGGTGAGTGCAATTAAGGACAAGCACCACACCCAATCAAAGGGGAGAGAAGTAAACAAGGTGCATCTGGTGAAGTGAGTGGGTGTGCTGGGATGTGCTAAAACGTGGGTCTTTACAACACAGTGGAACCCCGGCTTACGAAGACCCCGTTTAACGAAAAATGAAAGTTACGAAGGCACTTAAAAGCAATATGTCTGCCCGAGGTACGGCAAAATGCCCGCGTAACGAAATAGAAAAAATAGAAAATTAGAAAAAATGAAATGAAATTCCATGTTATGTACATGCACATGTACGTATGTATGTATGCATGCATACGTATGCTTTCTTCAACCTCCGCCACCTCCACCAAGAACTTCGTCTTCAGCCAGCATCGCCTCACTCAAAAGGCGATGGAAAAAGGTGCTTCGACTTACGAAAATTTTGACTTACGACAGACCGTCTTGAACGAATTAATTTCGTAAGTCGGGGTTCCACTGTATTTTGGTGTAGACAACCCAAAATCTGATGTCCACATATGTGGACATCAGGTCCTAGGAGGTTAAGGAAACTAGAGATGGCACGATACCACTTTTTTATGTCCGATACTGATACCGATATCATAAATTTGGATATCTGCCGATACCGATATGAATCCGATATAGTGTTTTTTAATCAACAAAACTGTTTTTTAAATATCTTGCTGCATTTTGTATAAGTTCATACTCAAGTTTAAAACAACAACTACACTAAAGCTATTCTGTTATACCTGTATGCAAAAAAAATATTTCATAGTTCAGCAATACTGATCAATCTAATAAACTTAAACCTACACCATCCTCCCTATTCTGGTATTTTAAAGAGTACTTAGCATAAATATTAAGCAACCTAACTAATAGGGTTCCAACTCCCAGCAACAACAAAAATAAAAAAATAAAAAATAGGGAACCACCCCTCACGCTCCACCTCATGATGCTTAATCGACGTAATCAACCTTAATTTGATGCAGTGTGAAAAAAAATGCACAGAAATCAATTATTTTTCAAGAAATATTAAATAGATTCAACATCTTTCTTCAACAAAATTGCAGACTGCACAGATGGTACCTTCCCAAAGGAAAAAGTACTATAGCTTACTAGGTTATAATAGACTTAATAGTTACTATATGCAGTAATTGACTTCTATTCATTTTACATCAAATTAAAACTTTGGGTTTCAGATAATTATTTATTAAAAGCTCGACATTTTAAATGAGAATAAGAAAGAAAAGTATGTTTTTGTGCCCCCTTTTCCCTGTTAATGCCCTATCGGCCCCCCTGGCTAAACTTTGCTAGCTCCGCCCCTGCACAGTTACCAGCGTCAGCTGTAGAAAAAGATCCTGGAGTAGAAAGTAATATTAAATACATTCTAACAACAGCTTATCAAGCTTAAACGTGCTGCTGTTGTTCAGCCGCTGGTTTCCTCTTTCTGGTGCAAAGTGGGCCAAAAACAAAGAAGAGAGACGGACTCGCGACAGAAAAGCCGATCAGCTGATCGTTAAGCAGTTTCATGATTGAAGTAGCAGCAAGAAGAGGCAGTCGCTCCATATATCGCTTGTTAAGCTTAACGCAGGAATGCTTTACATTCAGAGATGGACTTACACACTTGCTTTACTTCTCTCGGGGATAACTTTGTCGGAGATGAAATGCCGGGTTGCTAGCGAAGCTCCACATGCTATCCAGACCACCGACAGGTCCCGCATGCCACAGCCGCTCTATCACGTGATGCATACTGCTCCGACGTGCTAACGTTCTGAGGTGAGTTACGGCGTGTTGCAAGTTTTGTGAGGTGCTTTCGTGATATTTAATGGATCGGATTACATTTTTTATTTTTCTCCGATATCCGATCCAGTAATTTAGGTCAGTATCGGACCGATACCGATACATAATATCGGATCGGTCCATCTCTAAAGGAAACTTAAAGAAATTCAGACACTTTTCTTTCCAAGCTTCTTAGACAATGACCTGGATGACTGGGAACCTTCACAGACACATCTTGAAGTAATCAGACACAATTGGGCAGGGAGGAAGCAAAACTGAACACAGGACGAGAGGCTTTCAAAATAAAACAAGAAACACACTGAGATGCAGACTAAAAGATAAAATCTTGACACTGGGACTTGGGGGAGAGAGACATGGGAACAATCAGACTGAGGAGACGGAGAGGGCGAGAGACACGACAGGCTGGGAGAACACAGACCAAGAGAGCCAGAATATGTGTTAATCTGTGTTATACAGATTACATGAACAAGAACCTAAGAGCTAGAAATATAACACAAATTCAACTCATTTTAATTAAACTAGAAAACACACACTGGGCCACAGACCCAGGGCTAAGCCCATTTACGGTTACTTTCCCCTTGTCTTTTTAGCTGGATTCTGATCAGCTGTGGCTCACTTTCAGAGCTGATCCCAAAAGCTTCATCTGGACGTAACGTTTTCAGTGGGAGAAACATTTCGTCACTCATCCAGAGTCGGCTGACTGCAGGTTTCCCCAACCTTATAAACCTGGGGTATCAAGCATAAATGAGCTGTTGGCCACTGTTGCCACTGTCACCTCAGTGGAGAGCCACTTTAGTGTTGTTCAAGTAGTACAAAAAAAATCAAACAAACAAGAAAACACCCAGAAATATATCCAAAAATGTAACGTTTTGTTTGTTTTTTAGACAAAACTGCAAATGTGAGTGCAGATCTTTTGTGTTTTCCTCACTCTTAACTGACTGAAGCCTTTCATTGAACTACCAGAACCACTACCACATTAGCACAACTTCACAACTTCAAGGGCCAAATTGCATTATATTTATTTTAGTGCTGTCAGCGTTAATCTGAAAAAAATGTTGTTAACGTGGCAAATCTCCGTTAGCGAGTTAACGCGGATCATCCCATGGTTGGGGCTGGACGGTGCTAAGGTGCTAACGTGTTGACGCCGTGCCCCACGCGCAGGGCGATCCGTGTTAACTCGCTAACAGAGATTTGCTGCGTTAATGCGATTATGGCGTTAACGTCATTTTAATGAGATTAACACTGACAGCACTAATTTCTTTACGTAAATATACAGGCCGTAAGTAGGGGTGACGTGGGCCGCAAGTGGCCCCCAGGCCGCAAGTTTGAACCCCTGTGTTATAAACAGTACATTTGTATAACGACTGAAACGACCACCACTGGTGAAGAATGGGCTGTGATGGGAGTTTTTTGATCATTAATATGCAAATTGTCATGACCACTGATCAGCAACCACTGACCAATGGCCATGAGTCCCATTCACAGAGAGTTGGGGAATGGCTGCAATCACAGCAGTGTAAGATGGTGACAGATGTACCCTTAGGCCCCTCCTCCATTCAGAGATGGTCTTTCCCTTTTCACGTAAATGGCCTCCTTGACTCCGCCCTCAAACCAGCGTTCCTGCTTGTCCAGGATGTTACATCCTCATCATTGAAAGAGTCTAAGTATTTCAGAGGCTTAGTAAATATCACTATAAATATAAGTTAGACGAGCCTGATAAAATCTTATCCCTTTAGTAATTATTTGAGTTTGATAAGTTGAAATAAATGTCTAAAATGTTAACATATATGTTTGTGTTAAATTAAGGTTGTTATCTCAGACAAAAAATTCAGTATGTGCTTCACAGAATACCTTCTTTGCATGTGCTTAATAGTTTTGTTTAAAATTGAATCAAAATATTTGAGAAATAGGTATCTATACTCATCAGTATCTTGGACTAAAATCATAAACAAGTAAAACACGATAACGTAGAGTAATTGAGTACCATGAGCCTTTTTCCTTGTTTTGTTCATTTTGTTTTTTAAATACTCTGAGCGTTTGTGTTTGCTCTCCTGGTTTGACATTCATCCTGCAAGTATGTGAGGCTTTGAGCTAAAAGGGGAGAGGCTCTTGTCTTTTTAGTGCTTGTTTATTTCAAGTTATCGCCATGTTTATGAGAATAAAATTTTTATTTGGAAAAATGTTTAAGATGTGGTCGTTTTTCATGCATGTATTATGAAACACACAACTACATATTAGTTTGGTTTTTTAGCCTTAAACTACCAGTGAAATACAATAACATTCATGTTTGAATGTCAGGGGGCGATCGTGGCTCAGGAGTTGGCAGGTACTCTTGTAATCGGAAGGTTGCCGGTTCGAGCCCCGGCACAGTCTCAGTCGCCTGGCCTGCTCTGTCAGTGCCCCCCAGGGCAGCTGTGGCTGTAACGTCGCTGCCGTCACCAGTGTGTGTGTGAGTGGGTGGATGACTGGATGTAGTGTAAAGCACTTTGGGGTCCATAGGGACTGAGTAAAGCGACATACAAATACTATTTATTAGTACAATTTTGATCACGTTCAGTTTACAATATTAAGCAAATGGAACAAAAGTTTGGATTAACTGACATCTATATTTCAGTTACATGACCAAGCATGTCAGTGTTATTTACTCAATTTTTTCATGTTTCTGTAACAACTACAATTATTCATTTCAACTTAATATGTTCAAGCTTTAGTTCAAGCTTTAGTTATGCAATTGATCAAGTATATTGAACAGATTTGACTGGTTTCCAATCTACTCAATATTTTTAAGTGTAAAGGCGTTGCCTCAAAAATGTTAAGTAAATATCAGTTTTCGTTTTTAGAGCGCACTGGTCTGTAGGTGTCCATCTGCGCTTGCGCTTGGTGATTTAAAAAATGTTTTTATGCTTCATTTAAATTTGCTGCTAAGTCTATTTTCATTGTTTCTGTCCATACAGGGCGCTGCTCTTGTGACCAGCAGGTTGTCTGTCAGTGTCAGTTTGTTTCATTGACCATTTTACACTGTTGCAATGGCAGCTACCAGAACACACCAAGAATGCCTGTTCAATCTGTCACATTAAAAATACTTTTTTCTGTGACAAACAGAAGTGATTTTAATGTCTCCTTTACTAGGCTGTGGAACAGTAAGCTTTAACGTTGTGTTGACAAGCCATTATATTAGGTACGCCTGTTAAGCATTCAGCTGCCATTAACAAAAATATATACAGCAACTGTAGAGTTAGGCATGCAGACCTGGATAAGACAATGTGCTGAAGTTGAAAACGAGCATTAGAGTGGGGAAAAGTGATTTAAATGACTCTAAATGTCATGAAACATACCGGGCAGAACGCACGGAGGCACAGAGTTGCGGTGAAACAATTTATTTACAGTGAAGGGGATGCATTTTCAGGGACAGTGTATATACAATAAAATGTGAACGCGGAGCCGGGACATGCGGGTGAGGAAATGCACACTGGCACTCGATCTGAGGAGAGAGGAACAGGAGAATTAGGAGGGTCTTGCCCGAAACCGAGAAAACTATAAAAGAGACTTTACCGAGAGTTGGAGAACTTACTTAGTACTGTTTGCCAAAAACCTCCAAAAGGGAAACAAACCAAACGAGGCAATCCGGAGAAAAAGGGAGACAAAAATCCTGGTGAGGAAACAAAACTTCGTACAGTCACCAGCGAAAATAATCCACAGGTTCCAGTAGTGGTGTGCGGATCGATATTGAAATCTCAGTTCCTCCGATACCAGCAATTTATGTTCTAGAATTGATTCTCACATTAAAATATCGATATTTTAGTACTCTGGGGTAAATTTGTAGTTTTTCATTAACGGGAACACAGTGGAAAGAAACTACATCATTGGGATCGTCTAAATTTGAAGGAACTACTTCCTCTTACGCCTTTCATAGACATAAATGTGTCGCAGCCCCTGGCGTGGGCACTCACAACAATGGCTGAGCGTAAACAGAGTCATGTGCGGTCATATTTTACCTCCACAAACAGCCCAGACGCGGTTTGTGATACATGTGGAAAGACAGTGAGGTGTTGTGGCAACACCACTGACCTCGTCAAACACCTCAGAGTAAATCATATCACAGAGTATGATGAGCTTATGTTGAGACGAACTGAAGAGGAGGAGAGGGACGGGTGCTGCTGGGGCGAGACAGACGTCTCTCGTCCTTTAGTGCTGCAGGTCTCGATGCATTCTCAATCATCCAGGAAAGTAAATCTGGAAAGTGCTGCAGGCAGGCAACATGCTCAGATAGTGCACAACTTCAGGTTTTTTATTTCTATATGATTATACTGTGTTATTAAGCAATGGGAACAAGTAGTCTGATGTCCTGTAAGGATTATGAAGCTATATTATTATTACAATTACATAATACAATTGTATATTGTATTATGAAATACAATGAAATATAAGTTTTTGTACAGAGCATCGGTATCGGATCAGTATTGTTGATAGGCAGAGCATAATTGTGATTATGACACTTTATCTTTAGCATACAAAAATGTTTGCAATTTAAAGAAAAAGAGAAAGGGAGGCTATTACATGTGTGTCTACACTGTATGTGTTCTTCCTGCTGTGGAAAATACATGAACGGACAACTCCAGGCTTCCTTTTTTGTTGTCACCGATATCAGACAACATTGACTGCAGATGACATGTGGCACGCACTAGTTGATATTAGAACTGTACAATTTCCTCTCTGACTTTAATCACACTGTGTGGAACTAAACACACAAAAGAAAAGAAGAGTTCGGACACTTCCCCTGTATGGTGGTGGTTCCCTACGGGATTTATTTAAGTTATGAGATGCTTGTCAGAGAATTATGTGTGACGTCAGTGTAACGGACATCTAGCTTAAATTTTTGTCTTCTTTGTGTCTTGATCTTGCATTTTTCTTTTTGCAATAACATGCAGTCACAACTTATATTAATTCTTTGCTGCCATATTTAGCATCAGTGTGAACAGGACTAAGGTCAAGAAGCCCTCCTCACACCACCATCCTCTGCAGAAATAGCTCTATTAACTATTTCCCATCATCATTCTCTCCACCGCTGTTCCCCAGACTCCTCCAAACACACTCTCTATTTCTTTCTCTCTCCCCCCTCACTCTGTCACTCTCTCTCACACACACACACATACAAACACACAGATAAACTTCCTGTCATGACAAGGCTGAAATTAAAATGGCCTGTTAGTTTAAACCCGTTCACAGCACACGCTGATGTTGGGATATTTTCTCAGTCTTATGCAGATAGAGGCAGTCAGTAGTGCTGGGGTACAACTTGCAAACATTCTGTATGTAGGTTTGTGTGTGTGTGTAAATGGTAAATGAAATTGTCCTCGTGTAGAGCTTTTCTACTGTGCTTTCTACAGCTCGTCTCATCCACACTTTCATACAGGCCTAAGTGTGTGCCTTTCAATCTAACAAACAAAACAAGCTGTTTTTATTGGAGAGCATTAACTTTCATTCATTTCAGATATTTTGTCTTCAGTCATCTTAATAAGATATTGGAACTTGTTACTGTGATTTTATTACTGACTCAGAGTAATGCACAGTGAAAGTGAAATTAGCACATCTAAAAGCTGTTTGCTCAACAATGACAAGCACAAAACAGCTCTGTTAGCTCTCAGGGGGATAGCAGGCAGTGTAACAGAAACTAGCAATGATCCCGTTGAGTCACTTTGTGCTTCATGTTACTTCGGTCAGTTTTTAGTGCTGGAGTATTTCAAGTATAGCTGAAATAACATATAAAACATTATTCTGAAGACACTAAGTTTAAGACCAAATCTTATATCCAGACTGTGGCCTATGATCTGCTCCATTAGAGGGGCTTTTTTATTGGTAGTGCTGTACACTCAATTCTTTGGAATTTCAGGTTGACACAACCACCAGCACTTTATACAGCCTCTGTAGAATTATCCACATATCTCACTTATCTTAACTGCACTACTGTATAGTTCTGTGTAAATAATCATTCTGTACATACGATAATTTTTAATCCTACAACTGTTTACAACCTGCATAGTTCACATTTCTGTATAGCTGTATATCTCAGATTCTGTATAGTTTTTCATATTTATATCCTGTTCATAGCCTGTACATAGCTTGTACTCACTACAGCCTGTACATACTTATAGTTATAGAATATTCACAACATACTTCATACCGTGTACATTATAACATACCATAATAGACCCATTTCTGTAATATACTCACATATCTATATTATTGCTAATCCATCCATCCATCCATTTTCATCCGCTTTGTCCGGGGCCGGGTCGCGGGGGCAGCAGCCTAAGCAAAGAGGCCCAGACCTCCCTCTCCCCAGCCACCTCCTCCAGCTTATCCGGGGGAATACCAAGGCGTTCCCAGGCCAGCCGAGAGATATAATCTCTCCAGCGTGTCCTGGGTCTGCCCCGGGGCCTCCTCCCGGTGGGACATGCCTGGAACACCTCACCCAGGAGGCGCCCAGGAGGCATCCTTGTCAGATGCCCGAACCACCTCAGCTGGCTCCTTTCGATGTGGAGCAGCAGCTGCTCTACTCTGAGCCCCTCCCGGATGGCCGAACTTCTCACCCTATCTCTAAGGGAGAGGCCAGCCACCCTTCGGAGGAAGCTCATTTCTGCCGCTTGTATCCGCGATCTCGTTCTTTCGGTCACTACCCACAGCTCGTGGCCATAGGTGAGGGTAGGGACGTAGATCGACCGGTAAATTGAGAGCTTCGCTTTTACACTCAGCTCCCTCTTCACCACGACGGACCGGTGCAGTGTCCGCATTACTGCAGCTGCAGCCCCAATCCGTCTGTCGATCTCCGGCTCCCTTCTCCCATCACTCGCGAACAAGACCCCGAGATACTTGAACTCCTCCACTTGGGGCAGGAACTCATCCCCGACCCGGAGTGGGCACTCCACCCTTTTTCGGCTGAGAACCATGGCCTCAGATTTGGAGGTGCTGATCCTCATTCCCGCTGCTTCACACTCGGCTGCGAACTGCTCCAGTGCGAGCTGGAGGCCCTCACCCGATGAAGCCAACAGAACCACATCATCTGCAAAAATCAGAGATGAGATTCTGAGGCCACCAAAGCGAAAGCCCTCCGCCACTTGGCTGCGCCTAGAAATCCTGTCCATAAAAATTATGAACAGAACCGGAGACAAAGGGCAGCCCTGGCGGAGCCCATCACCCACCGGGAACGAGTCCGACTTATTGCCAGCAATGCGAACCAAACTCTTGCAACGGTTGTATAGGGATCGAATGGCCCGTAGCAATGGGCCAGACACCCCATATTCCCGCAACACCTCCCACAGGACACCCCGAGGGACACGGTCGAATGCCTTCTCCAAGTCCACAAAACACATGTAGACTGGTTGGGCAAACTCCCATGCACCCTCAAGTATCCTGGAGAGGATAAAGAGCTGGTCCAGTGTTCCGCGACCAGGACGAAAACCGCATTGTTCCTCCTGTATCCGAGGTTCGACTAACGGACGAACTCTCCTTTCCAGCACCCTGGCATAGACTTTCCCAGGGAGGCTGAGGAGTGTGATCCCCCTGTAGTTGGAACACACCCTCCGGTCCCCTTTCTTGAAGATGGGGACCACCACCCCGGTCTGCCAGTCCACAGGTACTGCCCCTGATCTCCACGCAACATTGCAGAGGCGTGTCAACCAGGACAGCCCTACAACGTCCAGAGCCTTAAGGAACTCGGGGCGGACCTCATCAACACCAGGGGCTCTGCCACCAAGGAGTTGTTTAACTGCCTCAGTGACCTCGCCCCCGGAAATTGGCGGGTCATTCCCCTCATCCCCAGACTCTGCTTCCTCCTCGGAAGACGTGTCAGTGGGATTAAGGAGGTCCTCGAAGTATTCCTTCCACCGCCCGACAATTTTCTCAGTCGACGTCAGCAGCGCTCCACCAGCACTATACACAGTGCAGGTAGAGCACCGCTTTCCCCTCCTGAGACGTCTGACGGTTTGCCAGAATCTCTTCGAGGCAGCCCGAAAGTCTTTTTCCATGGCCTCTCCGAACTCCTCCCACACCCGAGTTTTTGCTTCAGCCACTGCCCGAGCCGCATTCCGCTTGGCCTGTCGATACCTGTCGGCTGCCTCCGGAGTCCCACAGGCTAACCAAGCCCGATAGGACTCCTTCTTCAGCCTGGTGGCTCCCTTCACCTCTGGTGTCCACCATTTGGTTCGAGGATTACCACCACGGCAGGCACCAACCACCTTGCGGCCGCAGCTCAATGCAGCAGGAGATGCTGAACATGGTCCATTTGGACTCAATGTCCCCAGTCTCCCTCGGAATGCTGTTGAAGCTCTGCCGGAGGTGTGCGTTGAAGATCTCGCGGACTGGGGCCTCTGCTAGACGTTCCCAGCACACCCTCACTACGCGTTTAGGTGCACCAGGTCTGTCCAGCGTCTTCCCCCGCCACCTGATCCAACTCACCACCGGGTAGTGATCAGTTGACAGCTCAGCCCCTCTCTTTACCCGAGTGTCCAGAACATATGGTCGCAGGTCTGCTGATACGATTACAAAATCGATCATCGACCTACGGCCTAGAGCATCCTGGTGCCACGTGCACTTATGGACACTCTTATGTTCGAACAGGGTGTTCGTTATGGCCAAACTGTGATTAGCACAGAAGTCCAATAACAGAGCACCGCTCAGGTTCAGATCAGGGAGGCCGTTCCTCCCAATCACGCCCCTCCAGGTCTCGCTGTCGTTACCCACGTGAGCATTGAAGTCTCCCAGCAGGACAACAGAGTCTCCAGGTGGAGCACCCTCCAGCACCCCCCCCCCCAGGGACTCTAAGAAGGCTGGGTACTCTGAACTGCCACTCGGCGCATAAGCGCAGATGACAGTCAGGACCCGTTCCCCGACCCTAAGGCGCAGGGAAGAAACCCTCTCGTCCACCGGGAAAAACCCCAACGTACCGGCAGCAAGCCGAGGGGATATTAGCATACCCACCCCAGCCCGCCGCCTCTCACCAGCCCAAGCCATGCATAGAGGTGAGCCCGACTATATCTAGCCGGTATCTCTCAACCTCACGCACTAACTCAGGCTCCTTCCCCACCAGAGAGGTGACATTCCATGTCCCTATTGCCAGTCTTGGCAGCCGGGGGTCAGTCCGCCAGGGCCTCCGCTCCTGGCCGCCACCCGGCACACAATGCACCCGACCCCTATGGCGCCTCCTGCGGGTGGTGGGCCTGCGGGAGGATGGGCCCATGTCTCCTCTTCGGGCTGTGCCCAGCCGGGCCCCATGGACTAAGGCCCGGCCACCAGACGCTCGCCCTCGGGCACCCTCCCCGGGCCTGGCTCCAGGGCGGGGCCCCAGTAACCCTATCCCGGGCAGGGTAAACTGTTCCCTCGATGTCCTTTTCATAAGGGTCTTATGAATCGCTCTTTGTCTGGTCCCTCACCCAGGGCCAATTTGCCATGGGAGACCCTACCAGGGGGCAAAAGCCCCCAGACAACATAGCCCCTGGGATCCCTGTGACACACAAACCCCTCCACCACGATAAGGTAGCGATTCAATATATATTGCTAATATATATTGTAATATATCTATATTACTAAAGCACTTCTGGATGGATGCAAACTGCATTTCGTTGCCCTGTACCTGTGCATGTGCAATGACAATAAAGTTGAATTCTATTCTATTCTATTCAAAGTAATTTGTTTGCAACCTCTCAGAACCACCATATTACGGAGAAAATGTTTTCTACATTTTCTGCGGGATTAATTATGCTTTAGAATAGAATAGAATAGAATAGAATAGAATAGAATAGAATAGAAGGCACAGAAGAGTGCCTTTCATTTTCTTTATTCCTTCGTCGGCCTCATTTTCTCGGGAGAGCACGCGCTTAAGGACGCAGACAATAGGGATGACATCAGATGCAGATGAGGATGATGCGCTTACCTCCTTTGTTAACTCCTCAAAGGGAGCTAAAGCTCTCAGGACCTTTTCCAGTAACCCCCACTGCTGTGCACTAAGTGTGGCAGGCAGATCATACTCTGCAGAATATGCACACAAGGCTCGCTTCTGTTCTGTGAGGGTCTTGATCATATAATATGTGCTATTCCATCTTGTTCGCACATCTTGTATCAGACGTTTGGGTGACATGTTCAGCTCCATTTGAATGTCCTCCAAATGCGAATATGCCTGTGGTGAGTGTTTGAAGTGACCCACTATTTTTCTGCCCACTGTCACAGCATCACATACACCACGTTGTGCAAGCAGTCCCTCATTCACCACAAGTTGCAAAGTGTGCGCGAAGCATCCCAAACTTGCAACACCTAGCCGGTCCAGTGTTTTGAAAATGACAGTCTTCACTACAAAGCTTTCTTCGTTATGAATTAGCATACACGTTTTTATTGAACATTTGAAGAACTAGCAAAGAACACAGAAACTCTTGTAGAGGACATAAAGTCAGAGATAGAAACGACAAGGGGCAGGTGCATCTAGCACAGGTAGAGCTGCTGCAAAACCCCACAGAGCCCAGCAGCCAGCAACAAATTCTGGATCCTTTGCTTTTAGTTAGCAGTTAGCATTAGCAGCACATCCTGTGTCCAGACTTTTATGCTGCGCACTGTGACTCACAGCAATGGTCCCGGGTCAGCCGTGACTTTGTATTAAACTAATCCTAAAGTAATAATGGTATTTCTAACTGAAACTGTATGACCCTTCAAGGACCTGCAGTTCAAAAAAGCTCCCCTCCGACAGCCAAACCCATCTGTTCTCTGATTGGATTGTTACATTTGTGATTAACATGATGAAAGGAAGAAAAATAGGGTCAAAATTCGTACTTGTAACTTGCAGAGATTCACGTTTTTTTTTGGCTAAGTCCACACACAAATCTTTTTTACGCACACACAAATTATTTTTACACATACAAATCCTGATTTACAAGTACAAACTATTTATGACCACATTTTGAGCCCATACCAGCAGAGTGAAACTGAAAAATGGTTTGAAACCGAAAAATGGATTGAAACTGAAAAAAGAAATTGTAAGCGAAAACAAAAAAATTACAGTTTCAATTAATTTTTTTTCACTAACCATGTTTTTTTACAGTGTCAATACAAGATTTTTCAGTACATTTATTTTAGTTACAATAATTTTTTTTCGGTTTCATTTCAAGGTGGCATCGTTCTGATCCCATAGTTCCCAAGATTTTTTTGCTAGGCCCCCCTTCCCCTTTGTTTTACAAGAAAAATGTTCGCAGCCCCCCCCACGCGCACACAAACACATCCTCCAACCACACGCGCCCATATTTTGCTCCATTGTGGTTTATTTCACACCTCAAACATTTAGTAAACAGTTAAGCAAATACAAGTAATCAGCAATAAATTACAGGTAGTAATAAAATAAACTACTAACTCGTTTATGCTGCGTCCGCACCTACACGGGTGATTTTGAACACGCAGCTGTTTCGTCCACGTAAACGATGTTTCGAATCTCCGAAAACGGAGATTTTTTAAAACTCCTTTTTTGCGTTTCCGTGTGGACGAGGAATACAGAGTTGGTCACGCAGCGTCAAAGGTATGCGCCTTTTTCACGTCACGCTGTGGCCACGTTATTGTTTACATGAGATGAATTGCAGAATGATAGAGACGAAATACTGTTAATCTGACTGTCTGCAGGTTTTACACACAGTTACTGTCCCTCTGTTTACAAAGGCAGAGGCGTCACGGTGTCATTATTTTACATGTAGTTGTTTTTTCCTGTGTAATAATGTTCAACATTGTTATCAATACATTTTTCAAAAAATGCCTCTCTGTGCAACATGGGTTCAAAAACATAAACAGCTGTGGGATCCTGTTTGTCTGTGATTTAAACAGCCCAGCGCTGCTCCTGATGCAGGGGAAACCAACCCTGCAGGGAGACCTACCTCAGCACCTGTGCAGGTGAAGCCAAAGGGCAGATTTGCTTCAGCATATTTTCTAGTCTTTGTCTTAGAATGAAGTTGGTTTGGAAACATATTCAGCGACGCTTCATCTCCTGCTTTGCGTTTGTGTGGGCGCCCCGTGCTAGCAGTGTCCAAGCATTTTTTCCCTTTTCATACCGCGCCCCCCCTGCAATGGCCTTGCCCCACACTTTGGGAAGGTCTGTTTTGGGGGAAGCAATAGCTGCAGAGGTGACGAGGGCTGTATCCCAATTCAGGGTCTGCAGCCTTAAAGGCTGCATTTTAAGGCCGATTACATCAATTTGAAGCCCTCAAATGCGTCCTTCATTCCCCTGAATTTTAAGGATGTGGCGGTGTAGACTTTGTGGCCCAACATATCCCAGAATGCATAGCGCGGCGGTGGGTGTGGATAATTTAGCCGGGCAGAAGGGGAGCGGCGGAAGAGTGAACTGTCAAAAGTAAGTACTGAATATTATGTCACTTATTTATCTGCAAATGTTTAATAATGAAGAACATTAAAACATTCCTGTTGGCCACATGTTGGCAAAGTTATGTGACATTAGTGACGTTTGTACTAACTTGGTTTTAAAGCCTTTACTTCAAAATATACGCCGTTCAATAGCTGAGCTTAATCTCACAGAGATTGTGATGATTTTGTGGATAATTAAAGTCAGTCATATATCCACAAACACAACAAGCTGAAAGTCAGTGACGCTGCTCGGTTTGCAGTCCTGAATATCACGGCACAAGCAGGATTCACTGCACTGTTAATGTGAGCTGTGTTATATTGCTGCCTCTGCTCGGTGGTGTCGAGCCAAACGGACTTTAACGTGTGTTTGAACGAGCTGACGGTTCACTCGTTAAGCTGAAAGAAAGATGCTTTAATCACAGCAGTCACACATGTGTCCACTGTACCATCTGGAACTCTTCTTGTTTACACTCGTAATAACACAAACACTAAATCCTGCTTCTCTGGTGCTGTTGTGTAGCAGTGTGTACACCTGAGACTGTCACCTGTCTGTCTGTCCTGCACTCTCTCTCTGTTTCTTTCTCTCTGATTGTGGAATAAAAGTATGAACATGTGTTTATAAGTTACACTTGTGTTTGAATCCTGCAGCTTATCACAGATTTGATTTCCATGTGTGACGACTGCAAGTGTCCAGAGTGAGGACAGACTGAGGGACCCACTGCTGCACATCATCTGTGAGGCTTTGCAGCCCTGATGATCCACCAGGACAAACTCAGCAGTGTGTGAGGAAGAGGAGGAGGAAGAGCCAGCAGCAGCTGACAGATGGAGAGAATAGACAGACTGTTCCCTGTTTGTGAAGGACGGCTAGGAAAGTTTAACATAACTGTCTGTGCTGAATCAGTCTTATTAGGTAATGTTAAAATAATGTTATCATCCCAGTGTTTCCAGTGTGGGAGAAAGTACTCAGGGCCTTCAAGTTACACACTATGAAAGGCAGCAACAAGTTTAATGTTCAGAAACCTAAAGTCTGTATCAGCAGCAGAATGGAGCTAAAATAAATGTTGGTTTCAGTTCTATGAAGCTTTGAGTATTTTGGATCAGTAGCTGCTGTGTTTGTTGCATCATATTGCTGTAATTGTTTATATGCTTTATATATTCTGAGCTAAGTTGATCTATAGTGTTACATCATATTCTATAAGGATGTTATGTGTTTGTAGACTTTCTGCCCAGTTTGACCCATTTAGCAGAAGTCAGCCTGTTTAAGGCTCTGATATCTATTCTGTGTGACTTACAGCAGTTATGACATGGTCTGATTTTCTCACCCAATAAAGGAATATTTCACATATCAGTCGACTCTTCATTCTATCAGACACAGTTATCACAGCTCCTACATTTGCTTTTTACACATATATGTAAGCATTGAGCCACATTTAGCAATGCCAGCATATTAAAAGAACAATATTTGTCTCTTATATGTAATGCATCTATAGATACACTGTCAAAGATACTTGTCTTTGAGTGAAGATTTAAGGTGATAGGAAATATAAATAAATGCAACTTGAACCTTTGACACAGAGTTCAAGCTCACTGCTGTAATATATCCTGTAATGTACAGGGTGGGGCATTTATATGGATAAACCGTAATAACATGGGAATGGTTGGTGGTATTAAAGTCCTGTTTGTGGCACATTAGTATATGTGAGGGGCAAACTCCTCAAGATGGGTGGTGACCATGGTGGCCATTTAGAAGTCGGCCATCTTGGATACAACTTTTGTTTTTTCAGTAGGAAGAGGGCCATGTGACACATCAAACTTATTGGTAATGTCACAAGAAAAACAATGGTGTGCTTGGTTTCAACATAACTTTATTCTTTCATGAGTTATTTACAAGTTTCTCTTTGTTCACAGCCATTGACATGTCGAACAGGACTTTAATATCACCAACCATTCCCATTTTATTACGGTGTATCCATATAAATGGCCCACCCTGTATATATATCATAATAATCTGACAATAACTATAATATTGGCCATATTATATTTACATTACCAGAGTGAGATGATTTTAGTCTCATGAACAACATGAGCTAATTGTTATTTCCTAACTAATCTTAAATGAGTGTTCAGCACAGAAATGAAGCCCAACAATCATGTTTACAGTCCTGTGGTCTCAGCCTCAGATACTCAAGTAATCAAAGTGATGTCATAAAAAAATGAATGACCAAAAAACCATTTTCTCCTTCATTTCTGTCACACAAAGCTGTATGTAACATTTCTCGCGGTTAGTATCATGGTTGCTAGGCAACCTGAGCAGCGCGACGAAGGCTACCCATATGGAAAAGATATATATAAATCTTATAAAGTTTGTATCTGTCTTGTGTGAAACTTGTATGAAAAGCATACAAGAGTGAAAACAGAGATAAGATCCCTTGAAAAATTCTATAATGAAACTTGTATGTTTTGGATACTTACTAAATATATGAAAGTAATGAGAAAGTGGCCACTTTCACGACTAAATCACATAAGTTTTTACTATTTCTTTTCCATATGGGTAGACCGTCCCATTTCACAAGCCTCTCACTTCCGCGTACTCAGTGCGCGTACTGCACGTACTCCGAAGCATGCGGTCGCTGGATTGGGACACAGCCCAGCTCTTGTGGTTTGTGTGCTTTTGCTGCATTATCCTAAGTTGCACTACATTTGAACTTTTAGGGCCACCGAACAATAAGGTTAAATGTTAAACGGTTTAATGTTAAAGTTAAACATTTAGTGCAGCACTAGAGTAAGCATGATTTTTGGGGGGAATAATATACATAAAATTGAATTTGATGCATAGTGCTGAAGTTTACAAACAAATGAAATGCACACTTTGTTGATATGCCATACAGGACATACATCAGCTACATCAAGAGTCATTGCCCATAGCTCAGAGCTAAATCTGGCCAATACCAATCATCATCTTAGAAAATATAGCCATGGTTAAGTTTGTGGAAAATATTAACTCTGATGTCTACAAGAGTGCACACTAGTATAATGACTGCTTTCTGTGTAACTACTTTGTACATTTTCATTACTGACAGTAGGGAGATCTTTTCACAAATTCTAGATGTATGCATATTCTTGCAACTGAAAGACTACTGAAAAGAACCATTAGAGTGCCCAGATTAGAGTTTTAAGTTTGAAATGTCAAATGAAGCTAAACATTTAGTACTTTTAGTCATGTAATCAATTCTATTCATTAAACTCCAGATCTATTTTCAAAATAGAAAAAAGAAAATGTTTCTACTGCTATCTTTTCAGCTTGATGTGGTTCCAATGCCTCATTCATATATACACACCTTTACTCTTTACATTTGTTCTGTCCCTCTGTGAGTCTTTTTTTTCCATCTTTTTAGTGCAGAAAGTTTTGAAAAGAGGACTTTTGTGTTTGCAGTAGACTCACGTTATACATGAACTGTTGTCACATTTGCAGGGGCCTGTTTTATCTTGCAAGTATGTTTTTTACTGTGACGCTAATAGCTTATAGAATGGGAAACTACCAGCTCCTCAGGATACACACTGTTTTACTCAGGCCGTTCACTCGGATGTGGCTGATAAAAAACCTGACTGACTGGTTTTAGTTTTGTAGTACACGGTAGTGCTGGGTGTGGTGATGAGTGAGGGCTCAACACTTCATTACACAACTCCACATGTTACTCGCTGACTCGCTGTTCCATCCCTCTGAATAAATATGAGTGCTAGAAAACGTTTCAACATCGCCATCATGTGGAGCTTGCAGGCAGTGTTGGGAAGGTTACTTTTAAAATGTATTCCACTACAGATTACAGATTACATGCCCCAAAATACATTTTGTAATGTATTCCGATACGTTACTCAATGAGAGTAACGTATTCTGAATACTTTGGATTACTTAATATATTATCATGCTTTTTACAACTACATGAATGTAGTATTCATGTGATTTGTTACTATTATTGTAACAAAATACTAAAAATGTTACTATTATTGGTACTATTATTGTCTTTTCCAGGTCTTTAGGCTACTGTCATGGTCCTGGGTGTTTTGGATTAACCCGGGTTCTCGCGGTTTGTCCTGCCCGTGGGTCTGTCTTACATTATAAGAGTGCCTGGGACTTGTAAAGAGTTATTCATCGTGCACTTTGTAAATAAATTCACTGTTCATTATAGGAGTCCTGCATTTGGGTCCTACTTCTCACCTGCAGCTCCACGGTCTGACAGACCTTCACAGAATAATCCAGCCACAAATGGGCCCAGGACTGTGACGTTTTTAGTGACTCACAAAGATGGACAAGTGCACAGTTTTGTGTTTAACTGTCTGTTAGCTTGCCTGAAAGCATTGTGCCCTGTTGAATGAACAACTCTTTTGTTTTTAGTTATAAGGTAGAGTTTTCATATCAAACTGCTCAGAAATAGAATTAAATACATATTAAGATATTGAATTACATGTAAATAACTGTAGTGGCAAATTTCTGTCCCAAGCTTCGAAAAAATAATTCTTCCACTTCTTAATGTGAGCTGTTCAGATTTATTTCGGACTCGTACATACAAACAAAAGATGTCACGGTCAAAAAACTATTTGCTGCTACAGCGCACATTTCCATTGCCGTCCTGGCTCACTCTAACCTGCTACCCAGAGCGTTCTGCTACCACACATGCGCTGTAATGTTTTCTTACCCGACACAAATTAAACGCGCAGCATTTATTCTCTAACAACATATCATACAAAATTAAACATGTAACATAATAACTGAAACAGTATCAAAAATATTTCTCTATAGATTGGCTCTAACAATAACACAATGCTATCTGAGAAGGTATAGTCTTTAACCCTTTTTAAATATATTCTGTGGGTCAAATATATTTGATCCACATAGCATAAATTTGCCAAATGATAATTATAAATGATTTCAACAAGCTTGTGTGTATTTCAGCTAGATTTCAGCTCAAGTTTTTCTTATTTTGCGAAGCTTTAATTTACAAAGATTTACACTGTGACGTTATGCCTCGATGCATGCTCAATCATCCAGGCAGGGAAATCCCAAAAAGTTGATTCTGTTCATCTGGACGTAGCGTCTTCAATGGGAGAAACATTTTGTCACTTCAGCCTGAAGAATTCACTTGGATGAGTTTTGAAACTTTTCTCCCACTGAAAACACTGCGTCCAGATGAACTGAATCAACTTTTTGATACAGTCCATGCAATACAATAGTATTCAAATATTCATTAAAAATCATCCTTGATAGTTGATGTCAAACTTTCAAAATATTTCTCCTCTAGTCCACTTACTGTAGCTCTGGGCAACGTTTCATCTCTATTGACTGCAATATTCCAGAAAAAATAATATATGGCTTTTGCTCATGTTTGATGCAATACAATGGCATTGTATTCAAAAATTCATTAACAATCATCCTTGATAGTTGAGGTCATACTTTTAACACATTCCTCCTCTGGCCCACCGACTCTACGTCTGGGCCAAGTTTCATCTCAAACTACTTTCATACTCGCAAGAAATTAAAGGACAATTCTGCTCAAATTTACAAAACTTTAAAGGAATGTGATAACATCATGTTACAAATGTATTAAAATCATCTGTGATAGTTGACATGAATTTCTCAACAGATTCCTCTTCTTGGACACCCACACTGTATGTGTGCACAGAAATTAAAGGACTTTTCTGGTCAATTTTCAACATGCTCGATCGATTATATCATCACATGAAAAAATTAAAAATCATCTGAAATTGTTGACATGAAATTGTCAGATGTGCTGGAAAACATTATATTCAAATGATGAAACACCGCAGAACTAGAACGTGAATAACTACATAAAACCAAAGGAAATTATGAACCCACAAAACTCGAAACGCTATTAATTCTCTACAGTACAAATACCTCTTACAGGTTACTCTGGCCCGTTAAAACTAACAGACCCTTAGGGCTGTTTTCCAAGCCACTAAATTTAGCCCAGTTAGTTACTGTAGCAGTCTCATGAGGTGCTATGATTCAGTGACAACTCCAGATATTATTCCACTGCGAACTTTAATCCATCCAAGCACATGTACACATAATGGCCAATGCCAAAAACGTAACCCCCCACGTACTGGATTAGCCAACACAGGTACGGTAGCTCATATGAGACAAATGGTGCAGAGTGATCATTTAACCAAATAATCTACAGTTACCAAGTGCACTGAGCTACAGGGAAGATGCTGCAAAACTACCTACATTTCAGTTTGCATCAGAGAGGGCAGCCCCAGAGAGCTTTTGAGGCAGGGAAGGGTTACAACTGGGCGAGTCCTCTCATACGTCGGCTTAATCTAAGCTCTGCACTGTTTGCCGGCTAAAACCAATCAGAGATTTGGACTCTTTAAACAGACAGCCAATCCATGTTATACTGGGGTACTCAACACCACTTTCCTGTCTGTCTTGACTTCACTATCCAGTAAAGGCAAAAAAGAGAAATATAGCAGTAGTTGGATCCAAAACTTTGCAGATATTTTGTGTGAGTGCAGAGATGATGCATTTGTGGAGACTTTCATGTCAACTATCAACTATGTCAAGATGACTTTTTTTGTAAGGTTTTGTTTATTAAAATAACCTTGTTGAATGTGAGTAGAAATGTCCTTTAATTTCTCTGGAATCATGCAGCATTTTGTGATGAAGGTTGACACGCATGCAGAAAAGGTAACGAAGAGGAGTCAAATGACATTTTCATGTCAACAATCACAGAGGATTTTTTTGTTATTATTCTTTATGTGATATAATCGATTGAGCATGTTGAATTTGACCATAAAAGACCTTTAATTTCCCCAGAATTATGCAGTGGATTGAGATGAAACTGTGCGTGAAAAACTGATGAAACTAGTGTGGGTGTCCAAGAAAAGGAATCTGTGAGGAATTCAGCTATCACAGATGATTTTTAATAGATTTCTCACAGGACATCATCACATTCCTCTGAAGCTTTTGAATTTGAGGAGACTTGTCCTTTGATTTCTTGGGAGCATGAAAGCAGTTTGGGACGAAGCTTGGCCCAGATAAGAGAAAAAATCTGTTAAAAGTTTAATGTCAACTATCAAGGGTGATTTGTAATGAATTTGTGAATATGATGCAACCAGGCTGTCCCAGTGCAACGCGTGCGCTGGCGTGTGAGTGTGAGCGTGCATTTGTGCGCGCGCGCGATCAGGAACGAACGAGAGCATGCGCTGACATAAAGGCTGGTGTTGAAGCGCAAGATAATTTATAGGGTGGATCAGAAGCGGCTGGCTTCATCGCGGCGCACAAATGACGGCTCACTTGACCGCGGTAGTAAAAAAACAAAACGCCATCACTAACATCACTTCAAGCGGGCCTTGGGGCAAGTGTCCTGCTTTGACAATGATGGTTCGTACGGAGTATCTGAACTGTGGAAGAACACAAAGTAAAACAGATAAATACTCCTCTGTGGGCAGGTTTCTGGGCGAGTATCTCCATCTGTGGGATTTCTGTGAGGCGTGTCTACGGACTGCTGGTCCCGTCGCTACGATACTTCCGTATCACTTCCGTGTGCTTCTGTTGAAAGGCGGGTTTCCACAGACTAGGTAACCGTGACTTTCTTGGTTGTACGAGGTCAAGTTAGCGTTGAACATTCAAATATCTCAAATCTCGTCCATCTCCGCGCGGACACGAGGTTTGGCTCCATGGCTGACGGCCGAGGGGGGCAGAATCCGGAGCAGGAGCCGAGGGGCGCCGCGGGTGGAGACGGTAGGTGGAGACATTTTTGGTTCAGCCGCTGAAGTTAAAAGCTAAACGGAGGCAAAAGTATAACGAGTCCGAACCGGAATAAAAAGTTAGGATGAAAGAATTGCTTCGAACTACTTTTAGTAGTTAGAGGGGCTGGTGTGTTGGAGATCACCTTGGTTGCTGTCACTAAACCCGAGTCTGGTTCAGCTCAGCCCGGAGAACAGCGGCTGTACCGACTCCATGCGGGACTTGCCCCGACACAGTGTGTGCTTTACAGCCTCAACAGGCCGCTGTCGGCCTGCTAGTTTTCACCAGGAAGCCTGTGTGGACTATGCTACACCTCTGATAATTATGGCCACTCATGACGTCGTCGTGACGTCACACGAAGACAAAGTTTAACAGCCCAACTTTAATGTAGTTAACTGATAATGCGACTATTAGAGACTGTGGGCTGGTGGAGTGAACGTGAATAATGTTTTCTTTATATCTGCTTTAACCAGAATTCTGCGATTCTTCACTGCTTTGTCGCAAACAGCTGTTCCACAGGACACATTACAGCTGGAAACAGGGATCTTGGCGAAAGTGAAAGCAAGCTCAAAGTACCTCTTAAGAAACAAACCACCATGTTCTTTGATTCAGTCTTTGTCAAGTAATGATGACATAAGTTGGTTGGCAGTTTTTAAAAACTTCATTGTGTTTTGTACTGTTGGCATTGCTTTGCTACTGATTGTAAAGGTTTTGTTTTATGCCCCTCCCCCACCTTGAATAAAAATATGAGTAAATAGTCTATTAATTATCTGCTTGCTCTTCCAGATGTCGTTGATGATTCCATCCTCGAAGAAGGTGCGGTTGTCTTTAGAGGGTGAGTCTCAGCATTGCTGTTGGGTACGGTCATACCCATGTGTTTGACCATAAAAATCTTACATTTTAAACTGAGGATGGATACAGAAAGTTGATTCTGTTCATCTGGATGTAGTGTTTTCAGTGTGAGAAGCATTTCATCACTCTTCCAAGTGAAATGTTCACTCTCAGCTGACTGCAGGTTTGCCCAACGTGATAAACAGTGCATTTGAACAATGGCTGAAACTAGCACGACTGACTAACTGTGGGCCATGAGCTCAGTTTCAGGATAGCTATTAAGCAAACTGACATCTCCATTGATCAGTATCCATGAGTACTATTCACAGGCAGAAGGGGAATGGCTGCAATCACAGAGCTGTAGATGGTGAAAGATGTAGTCTTAAGTCTCCATTAACTCTCTTGCAATTCAATTTAATTCAATGTCTTTATACAGCGCCAAATCACAACAACAGTTGCCTCAAGGTGCTTTATATTGTAAGGTAAAGACTCTACAATAACACAGAGATAACCACCTGTGAACTAGTGGTTTGGTGACAGTGGGAAGGTAAAACGGCCTTTTTAACCACGAAGAAACCTCTGGCAGATTAAGGCTCAGGGAGGGGCAGCCTTCTCCGGCAAACAGTTGGGGGTGATGGGAGAGGAAGACAGGTCAGGCACTGTGGAAGAGTGCCAGAGATTGCCTATTGTTGTCAGGGTTGCAGGGGGCTGGAGCCTAGAGCAGGGCGATATGACCAAAAATATTTATCATGATATACATTTGAAAATTTGTGATAATGATATAACTGACGATATAATTGACACTAGACAAAATACTTTACAACTCCACAACTTTATTAGTGCAGAAAAAAAATCAATGTATTTTCACTTAAACAAGCAGCTGTTTTTTATGTGCATTAAAGTTTATATAAACATGTAACAGTGCAAATGCAAATTCCTTGCTGACAGTTTAACCAAAAGGTATTTCCAGTGGAAACTGGCCGACATATCCTCAGCATAACCAAGTATAACATCCACAAAACTTAAAAAGAGGTTATACACACAATACGGTAATATCATGTTGAAGCACAGTACGTATCACTCCGCAAGGCTCCGCCTACGATAGCCGTAATGCTCCAACAATCCATCAAGCGGTGCGGCTTCGTAGCTTAGCAGAGTCGTAGTAAAACATTTGACAGATTTTCGAGCGCCGTGCACATAAAATCGTTTCGAGGTCAGTAAACACAACCAGAGTTCATACATAAGGCACACGGGATTATAAGGGGCTCTGTCGACTTTCAGAAAAATCAAAGGATTGATTTTAAGTGCGCCGTATTTTCCAAACAACACGGTAATAACGACGGCCCGCTAGCATGCGCTACCAAAAATAGTGCTTTGTTGTGTATCTGACGGACGAAAGCTAAACCAGTTCCACACCAGTGAAGTTGCAGCATTTTTACAAACCAGTTCTGGTTCATCTGTTTCATTCAACGATCCGCTTTCGCTCTTCTCATTCTGCGTCGCCGCCGTGCTTTTTCCGCCATGTGCATATGAAAACAAAGGCACTGCACATGCGCGTTTTACCCATATTCTATCGCAATATTTGATTTTCTTATCGTTGCCCAACATTATACCGGTATTGCCGTGAACGATGTGATATGGCCGAGCCCTACTGGAGCCTATCCCAGCTACCATAAGATGAGAGGCAGGGTACACACTGGACAGGTTGCCAGTCTGTCTAACACCAATGCATAGAGAGAGACAACCATTTACACTCACATTTACATCTATGGGCAATTTAGAATTGCCAATTAACCCAGGGGTACACCTGAATAAAATGATTAGTTCATTACCAGACCTCTGGAGAACTTTAAGATAGTTTGAGGAGGTCATTTATCCATTTAAATCAGCTGTGTTGGATCAAGGACCCACCTAAAACCTGCAGGACACCGGCTTTCGAGGCCTGGAGTTCCCTACCCCTGAATTAACCCAATCCCATTAACTGCATGTCTTTGGACTGTGGGAGGAAGCCGGAGTACCTGGAGAGAACCCATGTAAAACAAATTTTGCATGAATAGAAGAAAGCAGTTCTTCGTACTTCTTAAAATATGTGCATTGAAGGACATGTGCTGGTCAAAAACAACTCCAAGATTCCTTACAGTGTTATTGGAGCCCAGAATAAGCATTTGGTTAGATACCATATTTCTATGATTTTTAGGGTCGAGTACAATAGCTTCAGTTTTATCTGAATTTAGAATCAGGAAATTACAGGTCATCCAGGTCTTTATGTCTTTAAGACATTCCTGCAGTTTAACTCATTGGTGTGTGTTATCTGGCTTCATGGACAGATAGAGCTGGGTGTCATCTGCATAGCAGTGTAAATGTATGCTATGTCTTCTAATGATGCTGCCTAAGGGAAGCATGTATAATGTAAACAGAATTGGTCCTAGCACTGAACCCTGTGGAACTCCATAATTAACCTCAGTGTGTGAAGAGGACTCTCCATTTACATGCACAAACTGGAGTCTATTAGGTTGCAAGACAGCTAGGGACCCAGTGGGCGAGCAGTCATTCCTGTTATACTCCTTTGAAGTCCGTGCGTCTTTGCCTGCTCAAATCAGCATTACCTTTTCAGGATGTGCACTGTACGTGTAAATAGACTGCAGAGTACTGGGTACTGGGCTGACAATGTAGCAGAGTTGTTTGGTCTGAACTAAAATCACAACACTGATCATAGGTAGGTTTTACATCGAGCTTGTAGTTTATTTTGCAGACAAAACTTTAAAAAAAAAATGATCATGGTACTTTCTCTATATAAATCTGCATGTCCAGCTGGTCACAGCAGATGCTAGATGACAAACGAATTGGCTTTTCTTTTCCACCTGAGCACTCAGTGATTCATACAAGCACTTTTTATAATGCTGACGTGCTTTCTAACAACAACTTGGGGTTAGGTGTCTTGCCCAAGGATATTTGTACGCAGAGTGGAACAGCCAAGGATTGAACCACCAACCATCTGATTAGTAAATGACTGAGGTCACATGATTTGGACTCGAGTCATTAATTTTATGACTTTAGACTTGACTTGAAAAAATGTTCTAAGACTTGTGACTTGACTTGGACTTTTACACCAATGACCTGGGACTTGAATTGGACTTGAACCGGTTTACTTGGAAAGACTTGATATCCATCCATCCATCCATTCGTGTCCGCTTATCCTTTTCAGGGTCGCGGGGGGCGCTGGAGCCTATCCCAGCTGTCATAGGGCGAGAGGCGGGGTACACCCTGGACAGGTCGCCAGTCTGTCGCAGGGCCAACACACAGGGACAGACAACCATTCGCGCTCACATTCACTCACACATTCACACCTATGGGCAATTTGGATTAACCAATTAACCTATCCCCACTAACTGCATGTCTTTGGACAGTGGGAGGAAGCCGGAGTACCCGGAGAGAACCCACGCAAACACGGGGAGAACATGCAAACTCCCAAAAGACTTGATATTTCACCACAAATAGGGCTGCTCAATTAATCGAATTTTAATCACGATTACGATCTGGGCTTTCAACGATCATTAAAAATGACTGAGCTGATTATTAGCCCCTCCCTCGTGCTTTACTCTCGCGCTGCTCCGTGTGGGAAATCGAGCGCACCTCTCTGCATTTCGAACATACGTCACAACAATTAAGAGCAGCGATCTCCAACCTTTTTTGCGCCACGGACGGTTTATGCCCGACAATATTTTCACGGACCGGCCTTTAAGGTGTCGCGGATACATACAACAAAATAAAACTAGTACCGGTACCGAAAAAAAGAAAATTTATTCATGACACACGTGAAAAGACCCAGGAAAACCGAGTAAACGATAACAAAATAACGCTGAAAACCGATAAAAACCCTGAAAACCATACATTTCACACCTGAGCCTCAACGCTCGCGGCCCGGTACCAAACGACTCACGGACCGATACCGGTCCGAGGCCCGGGGGTTGGGGACCGCTGATTAGAGGACCCGAGGGAAGCTCGGAAAGCTCAGCAGAAGTTATATGGAGAGGAGAGTGACTGCTGTTGGTTGAAAAGAGAGGTAAAAAACCTTCAGTGGTGTGGAAACATTATGGGTTCAGTCAGACGTGGATCAAGTAGACACAGTGGGTAAACTTTGCTACAGTGTAGCTGCACCACAGAGCAACACTGCGAAGTTCACTAAACACAGATGTTTACATTTTTCATTTATTTTTTATATTGCAAACATTTGCACTGTTATCAGTATTTGCACACTATTTTATATTATTTTTTGACAAACTTTAAAGTCATTATTCAACACATTGTTATTGTTAAATAAATATCGTCAAATAATCGAGATCTCAACTTCAGTGAAAATAATCGTGATTATCATTTTTGCCATAATCGAGCAGCCCTAACCCCAAATATAAAATTTAACACGCATATTATATAGAAAGTGTGCACCGTTAATTCAATTCATTTATTCAAACCACACTCCGTACGTATGTGTGCGTGAGCTGTAGCACAGCCAATCAAATTAACCAGATTTTTTTTTAAAAAGAAAAGAAAAAAAAATGCTGTAAGGAGTTATTTTTTTTCAGGTACATAAACTATGAAGTAGTCAACAAAAAAACGAAATGCAATATGCAAAACATGCAAGAAGAGAATCACAGACAGAGATGGAACAACTTCCAACTTTGTCCGACAGTTGAAGTTGCATAAAGAACGGTAGGTTCTCTCTTGCTACGATGAGATCATGACTTCATCTAACTTTGTGATGTCAACTAACTTTAATGTGTATGATATTTTTGTCATGTGATTTTAAAGCCGGCCCTACAAGGGCATCCAAGAATAACATGCAGCTTATCTCAGAACTGTCGGTGAAAATTATTCTTGGAGCTAGGTTTAATTGAGCTGCATTTTAAAGAGGTGCAATTTCACAATTTGTGTATATTTTCTAAGTTCACTATTTCGACATGTGTTGAGAAAAACACAGAATTAAAAATCACATGGTCTAATATTTACATTTAGCATAACTGCAACATGCTTTTTTCTTTTTTTTTGTTTAAAGACTCGAAAGGACTTGAAATTCAAAGTTTCAGACTTGTGACTTGACTCGGACTTTTACACCAGTGACATGGGGCGATCGTGGCTCAAGAGTTGGGAGTTCGCCTCGTAATCGGAAGGTTGCCGGTTCGAGCCCCGGCTCGGACAGTCTCGGTCGTTGTGTCCTTGGGCAAGACACTTCACCCGTTGCCTACTGGTGGTGGTCAGAGGGCCCGGTGGCGCCAGTGTCCGGCAGCCTCGCCTCTGTCAGTGCGCCCCAGGGTGGCTGTGGCTACAATGTAGCTGCCATCACCAGTGTGTGAATGTGTGAGTGAATGGGTGGATGACTGGATATGTAAAGCGCTTTGGGGTCCTTAGGGACTAGTAAAGCGCTATATAAATACAGGCCATTTACCATTTACTTGAGACTCGACTTGAGGATAAAGACTTGAGACTTACTTGAGACTTGCAAAACAATGACTTGGTCACACCTCTGGTAAATGACCTGCTCTACTTCCTGTGATGCAGTCCCCCTAATAGATAGCTGCCCCTCCCTGAGCCTGGTTCTGCTGGAGGGTTCTCCATGTTAAAAGGGATTTTTTTTTTTTTTTGCTTGCTCATAGTGGATCTTCTGATTGTTGGGGTTTTCTGTTTTTTCTGTATTATTGCAGGGTCCTACAATATAAAGCGCCTTGAGGTGACCGCTGCTGTGATTTGGTGTTGTTTGAAGTTTACTGAGGAGAATCTTTGTATAATAAAATTGTGGGTGTTTTTTTTGTCTGCTACAGGTATGTGATTGCACATATAAACACAGAGGAGCCCAGTCGACACGTGACTTCTGAGGATTTGGGAGGAAGGCCAGATGAACAACAGGATCCACAAGTCAAAGAAGTGGTAGAACAGCTGCGCAAGATAGCCGACAGTTTAAACCGCAATGCTGAGCTTCAGAGGTGACTGCATCAGCTGTTTCAGCAGATTCTTTGAATACCAATTACCAATATGCTCTTTCCACATCATGCTGACACAACTATTGGCAGATTTACAATGCAAAACCTCACTTTCTTTTCATCTTTTCAAAGTTCAATGTGTTTAAAGCAATTGTTTACATATTATGTAAATATAAGGCAAACCTTTGAATGTGACTGGTGACATTAAAATGCAGGATTTCATCACCCATCTCCTAATATCCCGGTGCGATGTCCTAACTCATGTCAGTTAAAGTTCACTCTATACTTCCAGTGTAACGATGAAAATCTGGGAAAAACACAAACTGGAACGTGTCATTTCTTGAGCTTGACCATGGCTCTTTCCATGATGCTATCTCGTAGCACAGTGGTACTGACTGGAGAATTGGCTCCACCTACTGCTGCTCTCTAGCAGTGAATTAAAATATTGAGTCACTTTCTTTAACCCAGGGGTGGGGAACTCCAGGCCTCGAGGGCTGGTGTCCTGCAGGTTTTAGATGTGTCCTTAATCCATCACAGCTGATTTAAATGTCTTGAAGTTCTCCAGAGGCCTGGTAATGAACTAATCATGTGATTCAGGTGTGCTGACCCAGGGTGAGATCTAAAACCTGCAGGACACCGGCCCTCGAGGCCTGGAGTTCCCCACCCCTGCTTTAACTCCTCAGCTGTAAAAGGCCGATGTGGCATTGTGGTCACCGTGCTGGGTGAACGGACAGCATGGGTGCTCAAGTTTGTGAATGCGATAACTTAAGAATTTTGCCATTAATCTAATGGGTGCAGCTACTAAAAACCTCTGTCGAGTTCGGATCTCAGTGACCTCAACCTCGGGGTCAGAGGTCATGTCTTCTGAAAATCTTGTGGACACATTAAAGACAAAGATGTCACCTGAGGTTTTCAAAATGATACCAGGAGGCTGAGGAGTAGCGCTTTTGTGGAAACTCAGATTATTTGTGTTGCACTTGCATGACAAGTCGGTATACGATTAAACTGCTGAGCGAGCAGATCTGAACTATGAACAGTACTAGCAAGAAGAATTTGGGTCAGTAAATCAGTTCAGCCAAATCATTCTCATATTTGAATGTGTCCATTTCCTCCCATCAGACTGATAAACCAGGTTCAGGGGAACTGCGTTCAAGATGTCTTCATGGCAGTTGCAAGAAACATCTTTGCTGATGGCATCAACTGGGGTCGAGTAGTGGCTCTCTTCCATCTGGCCTGTAAACTTATACACAAGGTACACCATCTGCCACAGCTGGTATTCTGTGATCCCTGCCTGTCAGAATCTTTCTCCTCATGCTGGATATAGGAAAGGAATTCCCCAGCGTGGCTTTTTCTCACACCCACCAAACGTACAAACATAATGGGTGTGAGAAAAAGCCCCCACAAAAGGGCCGCAATTGCTGTGGCACAAACGTGTTGCAGCCACTGGGCTTAACAGCTCTTCTGGTGGAATCTCTGCACTGTAAGTAATGTTTCCTCACTGAGGTTCCAGTACGTTCAGCATTCTGTCAAAATTCCTCACATTAATTAAAGAAATACAGACTTGTAGTAAGTGTGCATACAGGGCTAACAATGCCTGCAGGAGGGTCTCATGCACATTTGACAGCAGGGTTCCTACGACTTATGTTAATGGCTTTGTTCCATATCTGTTTCTCCTTTAAAGGCTATTACCGCCAATCACTTAGAGAACATCCAAATGATCATCAGCTGGGTCCTCCAGGTCATCAGGGAGCAGGTCTACAGCTGGCTTGTGGCACAAGGGGGCTGGGTAAGTGAGTAAACGTTCATAAAGCTCATTGCGGTCTTCTGTTTGGACGCCTCAGGTACATCAACAGCTCCTAATATTGATCTGTTGATCTTGCAGGAGGGGGTGATCCGTGGTTTCTCTCGATGGAGGACAGCAGCCATGGTAGCATCAGTAGTATTGGTGGTAGCCTTTGTTTACTACCGGAAAGTACGATAAAAACATCGGACCTCACAACCAAGACTGCAGTGCCTTCATCTGGATACAGACGGCTTGTTAGGAAATCAGTCACTCCTCAGCCTCCATCTCATTAACAAGAGGAGGTAAAGTACTGTGCTTACAGGGACGGATCTTCTCTTTTCTCAGGTTTCAAAGAACAAAAGCGCTTTTGCTGCCAGATGTCCAGTGAGCATCTCAGCCTTTCTTCACTAGCAGGTGATCAGTGGCTGCCGTGGATTTCTGAGCTGCTGTATCTAACACTGGAGACTCTCAGCTGTCAGCCGATGCTGCTGTTGCACCTGATCTTACCTGAACCACACCTGAGGGAGTTTACAACAACATAATTATCTTAATTAAGCCATAGTTTCACCGTAGCTGGTGTCTGAAATTTGAATTATGTTGTATTCTGTCTCAGACAGTCTTGTCTCTTTAAAGTCTTTTTATATACTTGTTTAGGTTTCTAGTATCAAAGGACGTCAAATCACACTGTAAAAAAATGCAAATGTTCCTTTTATGGATTTTAAAAACTGGACAAGAATCCTCAAAGTGAGTTTTTCTGAAAGACTTCTTCACTGAACTGTTTCAACAAATAATTTGAAATTACAAAGGGGAAATGTGTTGGTTAAATAAGCTTTTATCAAGAAAACAATGTTTTAACAAAGTGCAATGGTTTGGAATAAATGTAAACCCTATTTAATTAAAACTGTAAAAAGAAATCATAAATATTTAGTGTTTGTTTGTTTTCTATGCAAATTTAAATAAAAAAGAAGGGCAACAAAAGACCTGAAATGTTGTTTACAAACATGTTGGGGGAAACGCAGAAATGCTGCTGCTCCTGAATTCACTAATAATGAAAAACCATCATCTCTAGTTGGACCAAAGAAAAAGTGAAACACAGACGTTCCATCCTCCAGGGCACAAAGAGGAGGCGAGACCGTGTAGCTTTATATCATCTCTGTCATGAGTATTTTACACACCTGTACAGCACCATTAATGATCAAAGATCTACAGGCACCAGCCACTAACACAGCTAATTATGTGGTAGCAGCTCCACGTAGACATGGTCAAGTTCAAAATGAGCATCACAAAAGACAAAGTATCCGGGTCGATTCTGTATCAGGGAGACTCAAGGACTCATCTTCTCGAGTTCCTGAAGTTTTTCTCAGACTGTTGTTTTTGAAAAAAATAATAAATAAAGACAACATCTTTTGAAATGCATTTCCAGCATTAAATCCAAAATGAACAATTAGTAATAACTCAGTCTGTGTGTGTTCTGTCATGTCTTGTTCATTCGACCCACTTAACAATTGGCAGCTCTATTTGAAAGTAAATAGGAAGAGGTTATCTTAAGTTTGGGGTCTGCAAATCTCATAAACCCATATTTAATTCACAAATGAACATAGAAAACGTTTAAACTGGGAACTATTTCAAGAAAAATATGAGCTCATTTTGAATTCGATGGCAGCAACATCTCTCAAAAGATTTGGGCCATGGATAAGTTTCCCACTGTGTAGCATCCTATTCTTTAATATCGGCAGGTAAGGTCTGGGAACTGAGGATGTTCTCCAGATGTTCTCAGCTGGGGAAAGGTCGAGTCGACTGCAGGCAGCCCAGTTCAGCACCCAAACTCTTCTGCTAAACACACATGCTGCTGGAATAGCTGCAGGTTATTATTATCCACTCCAGATGAGAAGAAAAGCTACATTTTCCAACATCTGTGGGATATTGCCCAAAAAAAATAGACTGTACGTGATGACCTCCAGCAAGATAATTTAGCCTCCCGAGAGACTGCAGATGCAAATTAGTTGTAAGCCATGTCTGGCAGCATTTCTATGAATCGTCTGAGCCGTTGTCTCTTTCTGGAGAAAATGACTCAAAATTCCTAAGACGACCTGGTGTGGACCTGTGTTCTGTGACAAAACATGCTTCTTCTAAGCTCAAAATAAAAATGAATTAACTGCTCCAATTACACTACACGTTGTCTCCATTTCAAACATTTTCTTTTTAAGCCTTTGGCAACGTTTGAGGGGAAAAACATAATATAAGAATTGTCTCAGAATTTTGTCACTAGGAATAAGTCATTGTACCATGAAACTTTGTGAATATGGGGTAAGATCTTTAAAAGTTCAATACAAGGACTGAAGCGGTGCACAGAAAGGGAACATTTAGCATCTGGAAACGCTTTGGCGAACAGTTTTCAGCATGTACACGGATTGTCGGTAACTTGTGATGTGCTAAGAGCCCAGTGTCTTCACAAGAATGGAAAGGAGCAATGACAACAGTTTTTCTGAAGGTTTCACAAAATACTGAAATAACAAACCTCTGCAGCTGGTTTCTTAATTTGAAACGGGGGGAAAGGGGCAGCAAAACACTAACTGAAGTAGATGGAGAAAGGTTTTGTTGGAAATAGTTGTACAGTGCCACTTTTAATTAGGAAATCCGAAGTGTCTGGGACATCTGGGAGTTCATTGTAAAGCAAACAAACTGTAGCAGTGGTAGATGGCTTACCTCATCAAGCTTTTATTTACACCGTTCATTATCTTTGAATTATTTAGTTTTACAAAAGAAAGAAAATCAATGTAGTAAACATTTTACTGCTAATCTGAACTGTCGGGGGTTTCAAACTGAAATGAGCTGTGGGCCACTGCTGGGATGTCATCTCATTGGAGGGCCACGTCAGTGTTCAGGCAGTACAAAACAAACAAACAAATAAGAAAAGACCCACAAATTTATCAGAACATTTTGTGCCTTTTTCTTTTTCCCTTCGAATATTGTGTAAAAAGACCAAACTGCAAACGTGAGTGAAAACTATTTATTAAACAAATAAACATAACAATTTTTTTTACCCCAAATAATACATGTTCAAAGCAACACAACGGCGGCCCAATATCAGACAGAACTCCACTCTGCAGAGTCATAATGAAGCAGCTCGTTTTATTTTGTAGCTTCAAGCTGCTCTTCATATTTTGGCCACCAGATGTCAGCAGAGAGGACTGTGTTGAAATGCTTCGAGTAATGAACCGTATTTCAACACAAGCTTCAAAGCTTCATTTGGCCATCAGCACCTGTAATCCAGGCAAGGCAGGCTTAGAGTGCTGGAGCTGTGCTGGGCTTTATACAGCAATCTATCGCACACACATACTGTCACACTGATGAAAGTGTCTGTGACAAACTGGTGTACAGTGTCGAGCTTAAGGTGCAAACCGCTGGATGAGCCACTCCTACATCCTTACATGTAACAGGAATATTAAGTAAATATGAAGGTACAACGATTAAACAGGAATGACACTGATATTTAACAACTAAAGCACTTGCTGTAGTTTTACAGTACAAACTACACTTTATACTGTAGTCGTGAAGTTCTTCAGACATTACCGGACAGAGCTCAGTGTGGAAACATGATGTCCAAACAGGTACTGCCTCCTCCTTTGTGCTGATCTTATTCCACACATCATCTTCAGTTCAGACAGATAGTCTACCCTCAGTCACCACTTGCCTTCTTTCCTACAGAGGCCAGTTCAACATATCCATATTATCCCCATCTGTACATCTGTATGGGGTAAGTTCAGTCTGTATCTGTGACTGAACTTACCCCACTACTAACATCAGGCTAAGCAATATTAAAAAGGTTGTATTAAGAAGTGTTTAGTTTATAGGGTGGCTGTAGCTCAGGTGGCAGAGCAGGTCAGCCACTAATCAGAAGGTCGGTGGTTCGATCCCAGGCTGCCTCCTGGCTGCACGCCAAAGATACTAACCCCATGTTTGCCTACTGGTGGTGGTCAGAGGGCCCGGTGGTGCCGGCAGCCTCTGTCAGTGCGCCCCAGGGCAGCTGTGGCTACAATGTAGCTGCCATCACCTGTGTGTGAATGACTGAATGTAGTGTGAAGCGCTTTGGGGACCTTAGGGACTAGCAAAGCGCTATACAAATACAGACCATTTACCATATAGCGTTAAGCATTCTGAGTGGTCTGTAAAAAGCTGGGAAAAATTAAATTAGGATGAAATTAAATAATTAAATAAAAAAATCCAGTTGTGTGTCAACTTATCAGCATCACTGCTACATCCTGTATACATAAGAGGGTAAAAAAAAATCCATTGATGGTTTTCAGGAAAAGTCTTTAAAAGTGTTCACAAACCAGAAACCCTCTCATTGCCTGCACCAAGGTTTTGTATCTGTTGATTGCTTATGTTGAACACTATCTGCTCCAGAGCATAATTTACTGTGGCGATGTGAAAAGAGCACCTCGTTGACAGTAAAACCCAAGGCTAAAGCAGAGGTTACCTCACTACGCCTAAATCCTGCTTCATATTTCAGGAATACGTCGGACTCTTTCTTTAGTGTTACAGCATTTACGGCGCTCCTTCTCAGTCAGCCTGACTAATTCCTTTTCCTGCATGTGTTTGTGTTGCTTTTTGTTTGCCTGTGGTCAGTGAGCACCCTCACCTTGTCGTACCAGTGTCCTGGAGAGCACACTACACCTGTCCTCCACTCCGTTGGATCTGCTCTTGTAGTCTTTTGGGTCACTTGGAGTCTTTTGGACTTAACAGTGTGGGCAGGTACTTTCCCCGGTACAGGAATGCTGCACCGAGTCGCTGGTTTTACAACACTCGGAGAATAATGCACAGACACGCCTTGGCACATGCATTAGCAGGTGTCTTAGAGCTGCAGGCTCATCTCTTATGGAAGCTGGGGCTGTCAATGATCTGAGAGAACTTTCCAAATGAATCTATTGTGTCCACAGGTTCTTCTGTTTTTGCTTCTTTCATGTGGTCACCGATTTTTGCCCCAGGGGAAGGGATTTGATTCAGAGTGCTGATCCTGGGGAGGAACTGGGCCAGGGCTGGATCTCCTCGGTCTAAGCCCTGCAGTCTTTGCCGGTGGTTTCCCAGACTGAGCAGGACTCCATGTCTGTCAGAGATATAGATGTTGTACCCATCTGGCAAGATCTGCTCTCTGAAGATGCAGTCCTCTCTGCTGCAGGCATGCTGGAAAAGTTCACATTACATTCACATGCATCACTCTCCACATTCTACAATATACTTTATTGTATCCTTTATTTGAAATAAGTAAAAACAATATGGCTTTTTGGCATTTGTTTCCACTCAAAATGCATTTGTTTGCTGATCCTATATACATGTTGTACAAAGAGGGGTAAGGGTTAACAGGGACTATTAACAAAAACACACACACACACACAAAACATACGTAAATGGCACTGCAAGTTCTTCGATGGCTGTTTGCTTTGACCAAAGATACCCAGCCAGAGGCCAAGGTTGTTGTTGGTGCTGCTGGGTCTTTTCATTCAGCTTTTTCCACTTTGCAAACACATCCTGCCCTGCACCACACTGAACAAAGGTTGATGAACTGGTCGACTATTTGAATGAATGACTCTGCTGCTTGCAGTGAATATGGAGACGATTAACAACATATCACAAGCACGGCAGACCTTGCGTCACTTGTGTCTACAGAAACCTTTCTAGAATAGCCGCTGAAGAAGTTTGCAGTTAAAACGTACTTCTACTTTCTTTATGGAATAACAGTTCCCCACTTAGAGTTCAAATGTCAGCTTGACACCAAGTGAAACTAAAGTATTTATTGAAGTAAAAGTGCTGTATCAGAATATAAAGTTTAAACCAGTAATAATCGCATTTCAGTCGAACTGTGCAGATTATGAAATAGAGAAAGATTGATTATTAATCAATCAGATTAATCAGTTAAAACTTTTTTCCAACAGGTTTTTGCTATTTTACAAAGAGCACAAAGATGAAGAAGAAGCTTATTTCGCCTCTATTTTACTTGTCATGTGTGTCTCCTCATATGAAGAGAAGAAAACACGACACTGCGGAGAAAAGCTCCTTTTTAGACGACCTGAGGTCATCATGGTTTCACTGTGATTGTCTGTGTGAGGTAAAGCGTATTAGCAATTGCTGGATGAGATGCAACTGCAGTTGGTATTGTAACTATTATAGCTGCTGCAGTACATAAATATAACATAGTTGCGTCACAGGCAGAAAGGATCAGGAATATTCACATGGCTGTGCAATCCTGTGAAAGCTTAAATGCACCTGTACTGCTTCCATAGGAATTAAGAGGAGAAGCAGCAGCCAGGTGCTCCACAAACGCAGGACTTTAGGCACTTTGCAGGTCTGTGTTAACGTGTCTCAGTCTTCCCAGGTGTGGATGATCCAGTAAATTAGCCCCAAGGTCAGACTGTGCAATGCTCAGATAAACTGCCAAAAGACCCGAGACCTGCATCTCTAACTCGATAGGCCTCAGTTTGTATGTTAGACGTTAAAATTCATCACAGCAAATTTAGAAAAAGACTGAACAAGTTGCTTCTTCTCTCTGAAAAGAACATGACGGCAACAACAAACAAACCACAAAACATCTGGAACACAGTCCATGTAGAGATGTCTGGCCATGATGTACAGCACGAGTTTGGAGAAAACCGAGCACAGTATATGAACACAAATATCTCAAAGCAACTGTGAGCACTGTGCTGGAGCGCTGATCATTGGGCACCTTACAGTCACTGAGTCAACCGTGTATTCTTCTGTACACCAAAGTAAGCTGAGCCGAACGATTGGCTGAAAATGGGTCATTCAGCAGAACAATGATCCCCATCATAGCAATACATTTACAACAGAATGGCTGAAAAAAATGAATTAAGATGTTGCAGTGGCCCAGCCAAAGTGCAGAACTCCACCCAACCAACCTGCTGTGGTGTAGGTTTAAGAGAGCTGTGCATAAACAAATGAACCAAAGCGACTTGCACATCATTGTGGTCCAAAATTCCTCCACAGTAATGTGAGGGAATAAAGTCCTCCTGATGAACATTGCTGCTGAAGGTGGCTCTACAATCAGGGCATGCACTTAAAGTCGTACAGGACTGCACAGAGTGAAAATGTTATGTTTCACAGGAAAGTACACAAGCAGCATGAATATAAACTTGGTCTATGTGTGGGGTCACATATTCTTACTTTCATGTTGGGTAGTTTGCTTGGTAATACAGTGCTGGGATTTCACAGACATTTCCAAAACGAGCATTTACTTTTGCTTGGAGCTGCTTTCTGAATCTGTTTGGGCTCTAGGACTCGCTGAAAGGTGAGGAGGAAGAAGCTGCTCATGACTCCATCGTGAGATGTAACATTTAGAAAAAATGTTAGCTACCACGAAAACACCCCCCTCCCTCACAACTTTTATCATTTGGAACTGAAACAATGACTGAATTAATTGATAACATTTTTTAAAAATTGTATTCTTAACTGTAAAAACATGTAATAACTGACAGATATTAGTAATAATATTCAGTAATAATTAGTTTTTTCATTTGTTTATGTTGCCATTTTTCTATTTTGTTTGTTCTATTTACACTCTGAGCTTAAACATTGCATGTGTCACTTTTACTACACATGTATGCTTTACTGTTTGATATCAGCATCACTCAATCTGCACACAACACAAGTGTGTGACATTTGTCGTGTTTTTAATGAACTGCATGTGTCACTTAATTAGATATGCTAAAGTTATTTCTTGTCCTTCTACATTGTATTTTAGTCTTTTTTGTGTGATTTTGGAAAGAATTTTGTATCTCGTTTTGATAAGTGATATAAATAAAAACATGTATTCTTCTCCTTTTGTTAGTATTATTATTATGCTCACCGATGAGTACAGTGTGCCGTCGTCTTCTATGCAGAGAAACCTTGCGGTTGCCACCCCTCTGATGGCAACACGGCCTGGACCCACTGGACGAATCTCCATTAGGCCTAAAATGGAAATGTTCCCCACGGCGAAGCACACTGCAGTTAGTAACAAACACTGCAGTTTGCAGCCTTTTGACTCTGCGCTTCAAAGTGTTCCACTTACTGTGCAGAGTCTGGACAGCAGAACCACGGATCTGTCCACCCTCACTGATCAGCAGGTGCATTCCTGGCCTGGTGGCGTAAAGGTGCCTGAGCCGCACCACCTGGGCCCAGCCGTGGGCGATGTGGGGCCCGTTGTCTGACAGGGGCATGCAAACCATTCCAACACCAAACAGCACATTGACCGTGGATACGATGAGGAGCAGCAGCATGATTCGCATGTTGTGGCTCCCTCCAGCTGGTAGTGAAGTAAGTGGACCTCTTCCTGCGCAGCCTTTTAAACGTGGCTCTTATCAGCTGCAGATAACCCCTTTTCCCAGAAACAAACCACAACACACCCCTGCACAACATCCAACTGAATCATGGCTCGCCGCTGGCCCCAGCCGAGCCCAAGTCATGTTAGAGTCAAAGATCAGCTGAATGTGCCGTCATATACGGACTGTCGTGCAGACTGTAAATACAGTCATATAGGTTTTTCTTTATGAACAATATATGATGTTAAGAACAGCACGTAAAAGGAGATCACTGTAGTAAGAGAAAAACACTGTAGGAGACTTCAGGTTTAGCTGTTGCATGTTGTAAATTAATCGCCAATATTGTCGTTCACAGTCGCTGCTGAATGAATACGAAGTATTTCACACTCAAAATGTGAAGGACATATACAAATGCAACACAGCACTGTGGATTAAGACTGCATTTCATTTTTTAAACAAAAAAATCAGGAAAAAAAACTCTTTTCTTACTTTTACTATAAAAACCTCCGCAGTAATATACACAATATCATAAATACCATAAGCCATCATAATCCAAGGAAATCTCGGCTCACACCTATAGCCTCGGTATCTATTATATTAATGATGTGTTGCATAATTACATTACATAAACTGTCATATTGCACATTATTTGAGGATAGGGTAAAGTCTACACATTGGTCAGAATCCATGCAAAGTTGTGAGACTGGGTCACTCTACACTAAAATAACAGACTTCTTTCCGCTCTTATCACATTCTGGCCGGTGCTTCCGCTGTTCTGTGTTGCATTTACATAAAAGTTAAACTGTAATCAGAGTAAATATCACCATTCACTAAAATGAAACCCGAGGCCCAGATCTGACAAACCTCCATAACCTTTGCAAATTAATTCCTTCTGACTGCAGATTGTGTTAATGTCCGTTTGGGCTATGGCAGTTTTTCCAGCTGATCAAAAATGTAAAATTCATTTAAAATGTAAAGGTATGCAAAAGTTTCAGCCTCTGTTAGTGTTCAGTGACCTCCTTGGCCTGCAGAGTCTCAGTCTTGCACCATTTTTAAGATCCCTGCAGATTTCCAGTAACTCTAAAGATTTTAATTTGTGTTTGTAGGAATAGTTGCTGCATTTTAAGGTTTTACTGGGATCATTGTCCTGTAGAAGCTCTTCTCTCTTTCATATTCTTAACTTGCTGTTTGACATTTGCAACAAGAATTTATTTTTTCATGGAGTCTCTTCTTACTTCTGATTATGCAGTATTTCCACTTGCTCTGGTTGCCATATAAAAAACAGGAAAGGTAAACACTTTGATGATTGTGGATAAAGAAATCATTTTTAACATCAACATTTTTCAGAAGCTTTGAGCATTACTGAAGACAGGCCTGAAGAGTCTGAAATGTTATCAAGCTTACTTCATGAGCCAATGATTGCTGAATTTTAAATATCATTACAATAACAATATTACATCCTCATTTATCCAAATACCATCTATTTCCTGTCTATTTGTTGCCTAGTTAATAAGATAACATAACATGAACTGCACATCTATGCAGGCAGGCTCTATCTCTATCACTGAATCTGTCTACACAGCTTCTGTCACTAGATGGCAGACTAGAATATGAACTCTTCTCTTTAAAGCATGCAGGGGACACTGGGATTTATGCACTCAGGAAGTCACAAAAACGTTTGCATTGTTATCATTCCAATTTTAACATTATGGAGTGTCTGAGTACAGACCTTGTGATTGTGTGGGTGGTGCGAGGCCTTTAAATTTTGTCAGTGAAAACAAACGTGTGATTTATGCTGCTGTTTTTCAAGATGTGCCTTCATTGCTGATATGGGCAAGTATTCCATTAAAACCATAAACAATTTATCATCATGATTAACTGCCATTTACTACATCACTTATTCGATTTAGCATCACAGGGTTATTTATGGTCAATTGAGTTATGAAATAAATAAACTGTGCTAAGTGAAATGAAAACAACAACAAAAGTCTAAATAGAAAAACTGTTTATAAGAAAGCATCTATCAAAGCAAAGTGCCAAAATGCACCAAAGTATAACGATATGCTCGACAGTATCAGTACCTTTCTCTCTCAGTGCATTTATATGCCATTGCTGCATGTAAATGAGTGTCTTCCTTCTCCTTCAGTTTCTACTTTTTGTGTGCATTTGTCGTCTCTTTATACTTTTCTTTTGTCTTTTCCACCTCAGCCCTGATCATTCCTGTCAAACAGTTGGTAACCCGATCTGGTTCTTAGGGAATCATCTTCCTTTTTCTTTAAATAAACGTCTTTTGCTATATAAATCTTCTTCTGATGAGTATTTCTGTGATTTAAATAAATTAAACTGGTTTAAAGTGAACTAATTCGAACAGATTTGCAGTGCTCCCAGGCCTGAAAAGGTTCTCAGCAGTATTCTGATTACTGTCCTGGCATAAATCTGTGTGTATTTCTGTGGCATAAAAAAGAAAAGAAAAGAAAAACCCATTCAACGGATCCACTAAGTTCCCTAAATGTTCCCTAGAATGTTAGCTTTTAAAGGAAAAAATTGTTGGTGAATATTGGTTTGCTTGTTAACAGGCAATGGAAAGCGGCTTTACATTACAGAGTAATGTAGTGGGTTGACTGGGGGACATTGGAGAAGTATGGCTACTGATGGTGCTGCTTGTTTTGCTGAAAGAAACCTCAGGACGATAAGCCATGTCTGCACCCCAAGGAGCTCTGGCCAAACACATCCACACTTTCAAAATAGAAAGGGACAGAAAATCCTCTTCAGAGAGAAAATGCATAATAGACAATTCTACTCATCTCATTCAAAACTGGAAGTGAAGTTGATTAGATTATGACTTTGAATACATGCACAAGCAACATGTGCAGTCATAATCTTGTATCTTCTCATACATGTATTCAAAGTAGCGCTGAGTCAGTAAAAATGTTTTAGTGCCTTTTCACTTACACTGCTACATGAGTGGAACAGGATTGGATCTTAATCTGCTTTACAAAAAGTACATTTTATTACCTGTAAGAAATGCATCGAACTCTTGAATCAAAGCTAAACCATCAACAGCTGTGTAAAGGACCCAACACACCGTGTTTCCGTTTTGCTTTTATTGCATGCACAGTTATATTTTTCTCCTGGCTCAACACACACAGCAGCCGATTTTCCAGTCAGACGGTTTTTTAAGATGTTTTTTTAAACAGTGTGGCTCAACTACAGCCAGCTTGAAGGCCTGTGGTAGATAGCTGATTATTAGAGAGAGGTTGATCATATTTAAGACTGAATGTTACTGTGACTGAAGTTAACTTAAAAGATCAATTGGAGAAAAAGACTAATATCCAGTCAGCTGTGCACTCTCCTTGTAACAACTGGAGACTAACAACTGTAACTAACTGATTAGCTGCATTATCCATTATCACCACATATGTAACACTGACACTGTAAGGCTTGACATATCGTATTTTTGGATGTTCCAAAAGAAAAAAAGAAAAGAAAAAAAAAAGAGCTCAGCTGAAGACAACATTTTAATCCAGAGCAAAAGCTGCATGTAAGGCTTACTACTAAGCTTACTAGTGGATAATTAAAAGCTGTAATTAACCCTGTTAAGTGTCTTTATTTCCTTCATGTATCACAAATTTGGCAATCAGACCTGCCTAATATTGTGTTGGTCCTCCTCTTGCTGCCAAAACACCCCTAACCTGTCGAGACACGGCCTCCATTAGACCCTTGAAGATATGCTGTGGTATCCGGCACCAAGATGTTAGCAACAGATTCTACAAGTCAAGTAAGTTGCGATGTGGGGCCTCCATAGATCAGACTTGTTTGTCCAGCATATCGCACAGATGTTCAGTTGGATTGAGACCTTGGAGGCCTTTGGGCAGAGGCCTCACTCTTTGGGTGGCGTGTTGCCCTAAAACACGTAAAAAATATCTCTAAACGCTTTTTCAGTTCAGAGTCAGAGTTAAACTAACTTCAAAACAAATACGGATGAAGACATATTGAAAACCCTAAAACTGGCTTTGGAAAGTCCAGTCTGCTCCTGAGTTTCACAAACGATACTTTCGACCCAGAGCAGTCTGCCACGATAGGTGTGGACTTGCAATCGATGGAAATAAAGCTAAGCTCGCCGTATGGGACACAGCTGGACAAGAATGGTTTTGCACTCCGAAAGAAGCCTCATGTTTGTGGTGGGTGTTTTAAATTAACCACATGGAGTATGAGTGTCAGGGCTCTGTGTGCGGGCAGGCAGAGATGAGGATCCAAATGCAGGACTCGAACACAGAATTGAAACTCAAAAACCTCAGCTTTATTGCTGGCAGGAAAACAAACATGAAGTGATGATGGAACACTGAGACCAAGGACACACAGGCACAATCTGATGGTACGACGCGACACCGAGCATGGGAAAACACAGGGCTTATATACACAGGGTAGTAACGGGGGAATCGGCAACAGGAGGGAGACACAGCTGGGAGAGATCAGGGCTAACGAGACAGGGGGAACAAAGCTGCACATACTAACATCAGACAGGAACAAGAACCTTCAAAGTAAAACAGGAAACAAAACACACTTTACTAAGACACAGACTAGACAGAGAGAGACTTGACACTGACCAAAGGCTACTAAATGATAATCATAATCACAACAGTATCAGATCATAAATCATAATATAGAAAAACACCAAGATAACTGAAACACCAAGTACCAGAGAAACATAAAGGAAAATCCATGATGCAAAAGTACCAAAACATAATGAACTCAAAATACTGGGTCCAACGGACCCAGAACCGTGACAATGAGTCTGTCATCTGAGCATGTGTGGTTTGAATTTATCAGTAGTGGCTCAGCTGTACTTTAACACTTCAGGTTCAGCATGGACCACCTTGTTGGTAAGAATTGTAGCCTCTCAAGTTTGAATCTAATAAATTAATTGAAGGCTCCTTAATCTTTTCTTACAGGCTGTAAAACTCACCCTTTATATAGCTGCAGAGCACAAAATACGCTGCTATACATATATTAGGATGCCGTATTAAACACATACTATAGCACTGGGATTGAGGATTATGGTGGAATACATCCAGGCTAATGCAGGTTTTCATTTCAATGCACACGAGAACACTGAATTCTCCAAAATATGACATTATACAATGACACCCCAACCCTCATCAGTTACTGACATCAGTTTGTCTTTTCTGTTCATTCATGTGTTGTCTGTTTTTCTATGATGCTGATTCTCTGCTTCAGATCATTTAGAGGTCTTGAAGCCAATTTCCCGTGTGTATTTCTCTTGACGAGAAAATGCGATAGAAAAGTTGTAAACTTTGTCTTGCAGGATTTCCTACAACTGAACCCATCTCTGCCTTTGCATTTGGATGGTAGCTTCCAGAGTTACGAGTGTAAAGTTTACAGTACCAAGCACTCTTGCAATAAAATGTATCGTTTTATGCACTTGAGCGCATAGTTTGTGTTTTTACTATTAAACTTTGGCCTCGTGAAGTAGTCAGACTCGAACGTCAAGGAAGGTGGTAGGGAAGCAGACTACACAGACATTTCAGATTTCCAGAGGTGAGCAATTTATTTACAGTTAATTTAATGTGTAACTTAACAAACTTCCCCCCAAATCAACTCAATTAACAAACCTCAACAGACCATGGATCTGGTAACGCAGCTCACCTCTCCTCTCTGCTGCATCTGGTGTCGTGGTTTTAGGCAAGGATTCAAGCGACCCCTTGTAGAGCACTCAAACTCCGACCTTTATTGTCTACTTCCTGTTTCAGAACCCCCTTTCACAATAAAACAGGTTATGCTCAAACAGATTACACCACATCCTCCTTTCGCTGAAAACATCAAACTTACAAGAACATTTACTGCATATATGAAAACTGTACTTTTTTTTTCTTAGAACCTTTCATAGAAACTTTTCTTTCTCTTCAACCTTTTTTTCCTTTACTTTTAAACCCATGTTTTTCTTCTTTGTTTTTTTTATTTTCACAAGTCCAGTCTTTGTGGTTTTTTGACAACCCTGCCAGCCCTAGTTCTGACAGGACCTGGGTCTTCTGTCTTAGGAGTCAGAGTTGTAGTCGCCGATAGGTTTGAAGCAGGCAGGGCGTTCTCTGTTGGACTGAGAGGCGTAATTGGGGTTTGTAACTTTGGTGTGGCATCTGGCAATGGCTGGAGGTGATGCCTATTTCTCCTGATGGCTCCTGAAGGGGTCTCAACAATGTATGAGCGGGGTGTGGAGTGAGAGGAGATGACAGTCCCTTCACGCCTAGCGTCTGTAATCCACACTGGTTGTCCCGGTGAGAGTGGAGGAAGTTCTGTCACACGATGTCTCCTGTTGTACGCAACACTGTCCTTCATCACTCTCTCTCTCGCTTTTGTCAACACTGTAGCCTTGCTGGGCAGGCTGGGATTGAGCAAAGAAGGAAGCTGGGGAACTGACGTGCGCAGTCTTCGTCCCATTAGTAGTTGCGCAGGGCTATATCCATTAGCCAATGGGGTTGCTCTGTAAGCTAGAAGTGCAAGATATGGGTCTTTTGCTTTCTTTAGCAGACTTTGCACAGTTTGGACATGACGTTCAGCCTCACCATTGCTTTGTGCAAATCTTGGACTGCTTGTTACATGTCTGAACCTATAAGCTGCTGCAAAGTCTTTGAACTGTTGGCTTGAAAACTGAGGTCCATTGTCACTGCAGAGAAACTCTGGAATCCCATGTCTGGAAAAGATTGATTTTAGATGCACTATAACATCCTCCGATCTTGTGGGAGTAAGTTTGGCTATTTCCACAAATTTAGAGTAGTAGTCCACCAGAAGCACATAGTTGCTGTTGTTAAACGTAAAAAGGTCTGCTCCAACTTTTTGCCATGGTCTCTCAGGGAGTTGGCTTGGCATTAAAGGTTGCACTGGGTTGGTACGCTCTTTGATGCATATGGTGCAGCTTTTCACAAGTTCATTTATTTGCCCACTCAGACCAGGCCACCATACTGTCTCCCTGGCTCTCCCTCTGCATCTCGACATTCCCTGATGTCCCTCGTGTAGGGCAATGAGGACAGAGTGGCGCATAGCAGTAGGGATCACTAGTCTGGTGCCTTTCAGTAGCAGATTGTCGTGTACCGTTAAGGTGTGTCTGTGTGGCCAATATGCTTTAATTGGGCCTATGAGATGGCTGTATTCTGGCCAGCTGCTCTGACAAAAAGCCATGACATCTGAGCATATGCTGTCGGTTTTAAGCTGTTCCTTTAACTGTGTGACGTATGTCGAGGTAGCAGGCATGCATTTGACTATTTCATCCACATATATATTCGTGTCATCCAGTAGTTCAGCTGTACCCTTAGAATCGGGGTCTTGGTTAACGGGTGCACGTGACAGCGCATCTGCTGTGAGGAGTGCTTTGCCTGGAGTGTGTGAGATGGTGTAACTGTACCTCATGAGCCTTAGGCGGAACCGTTGGATTCTGGGTGGAAGCTCGGTTAGAGCTTGCTGTCCTAGCAGGCTGACGAGTGGCTTGTGGTCAGTCTCTAAGGAGAAGTGTCTCCCGATGAGAAAATCTTTGAATCTTTCACAACCCCATGTTAGTCCAAGCGCCTCCTTCTCCACCTGTGCATACCTCTGTTCTGTTTCCGTTAAAGAACGAGATGCATATGCAACAGGTCTCCATTGCTCTCCTTCTTTTTGAAATAGGACTGCTCCCAGGCCATAGGAGGAAGCATCTGCAGACAGTTTTAATTCTTTGTTTGGGTCATAGAGTGACTGGGTCAGAGAGACTGGCTTTAAATAGGGCCATCAATTTCTCTCCAATTGCCCAGCTAGTACCACTCACTCAAACTGAGGGATCTAAAACTCTACACAGATGATCTAAAAACACAAAACCTCTACACCAGGGGTGTCAAACTCAAATACACAGTGGGCCAAAATTCAAAACTGGAACAAAGTCGCGGGCTAACATTAATATTTATTGAAATATATTTATTCCTCCAGATATAAGAATGAATCTTTTCTTATGGACTCAAACAAGTTTTGCTGAAAAACTGAATATGGAACAAACAAAGCTTAATACTAAACAATATATATATATTAGCTGTATAATACCAGTAGGCCAGCTCTAATAGTAATTTGGTATGGCTGTAAGTAGGCTGCGGGCCAAATTTGGCCCGCGGGCCATAGTTTGACACCTATGCTCTACACACTTCTAATATGCACATTTACACAACTAAATGGCAGTATTAATGAAAGGAAAAACATTCAACAAATCTCTCTAAAACTTAACACAAACAAAAGGAAGCATCTCTATGGAAAAAGAAACCCCTCCACTTGGTTTGACCTGCTGATGTCACATATGACATCAGCAGGACTTTAAAATGAGGAAATGCAGGCTGGGCGGTTCCCCACACCTGACCCTCATGAAGACTGAAAAGACAAACAAAGTAAGTATGAACAAATGACTTAATGTGTAACATAATAAAATATAAAGAAACATGTAACTGAGTATTTAGCTCAATTTGCAGAATGTTTGATTTGCTGGCAACAAAACGCTTACACAAACAAACCCGGGACAGTGAGTGAAGCAATGTTACTTGACAAATAGCAAATCATAGCAAATACATAGAAACAGAATAATGTGTACAATGTGCAAAAAAAGGTAAACACATATGGGACAAATGGAGAGCATTGCAACTGCTCCTCTGCTTTGTCACCCCCCCCCCAAGGCACTCACTTCTCCATGGAACGCGACAGAAAATCGGCCACCACATTCTTGTGCCCTGGTCTATACTGGATCCTAAAGCGAAATGGCTGTAGGGACAGATACCGTCTAGTGATTCTGGCATTAGAGTCTTTCATTCTGTTCATCATTGTAATGCACGATGGTCAGTTTCCAAAACAAACTCATCACCCATGAGATAGTACTTCAATGTATCCAGAGCCCATTTTATTGCCAGTGCCTCTTTCTCAATAGTGGAATATTTCATTTCCCTAGGAAAGAGCTTACGGCTTATATACACCACTGGTCGTTTATCCTCACCCTCACCCTGCAGCAACACTGCTCCAAGTCCTTCTCCGGAAGCATCCGTCTGCAAAGTGAATGGCTGGGTAAAATCCGGGCACTGCAAAACAGGTTCACTACACAAACAGTGTTTAAGATCAACAAAAGCAGCATCACACTTGGCAGTCCGTTTAACTTTTGTGGGGCTGGATTTACGAGTAAGGTCACTAAGGACCGCAGCTCTGGCAGAGAAGTTGGGAATGAAGCGGCGATACCACCCCGCCAGACCCAAAAACGATTTCACTTTCCGTTTGGTTGTAGGAGGTGAGTAGGCTCAATCAGTTCTTCTACTCTTGGCATCGGATAAGCATCAAAAGCAGAAACAGCATTGAGTTTAGAGAAATCCACACAAAATCTCTGTTTAGAGTCATTTTTCTTTGGCACTAGCACCACTGGACTACACCACTCACCTCTAGATGGCTCAATGACTCCCATGTCAAGCATGTCTTCCACCTCTTGTTTTAATGCTGGCATCAGCTTTGCAGGAACCCATGAGGTGGTGCCTCTAATAGGTTTTTGATTGGGACAGTGTCGTATCTCATGTTGGATGAGATTGGTGCAACCTGGTTTGGTGCTAAAAAAGATCAGCAGGCATAATTGCTTTCAACTCTTTCTGTTTTTTTTGAAATAAGATGACTCAAATCAGGAACTGGCTGTTGACCTGCTAAAGAAGGAAAGAACAGCTCCCGTGGTTCCTCCTCTTCGACCACGGCACGAGCCCAACACTCTAGCGAAGGCGCTGGCCAATCAAACCATTCTTTCAACAAATTTACATGAAATATTTGATGCTTCTTGCGACGCTCAGGCATGTACAGTTCATAGGTAACTGGACCCACTTTCCTACTGATCATATACGGTCCCTGCCACTTGGCAAGGAGACTGTTCTCAGATGATGGAAGAAGCAGCAAAACCTTTTGTCCCTCTTGAAAAATCCTCCTACGAGCTGCTTTGTCATAACTCTGCTTCTGACGTTGTTGGACACCAACCAGATGAGTATCCGGTTGTTCAGTGATGACATGACGAATCCTACTTCCGGGCCTAAAGTAGTCTGCGTTTAATATGGCTTTTGTGTTGTTAACATGTTTAATGTTTTGTATTTTCTTCTATTTGATCTCAAAAAGCTCCTAAAACAGTCAGTGATCCCTGTTGACCTCCCTCGGCTTTTATTACCGCTAATCATTTATTTAAGCTCAGTTTTTAAAACCTTAGGATGTAACTACAGCCCAGCCCATGCAGCAGTATATGAATGACTAACCTCGTATTGTGGATGGATTATCTCAGTTGTTCTCCTGGCTGAAGTTTGGTCCTTTTACAGCATCCTGCCATGCAATTACATTTGTTCCTGACCACCGAGAACACTCACGTTAACTTTTATCGAGTGGAAAAAAAGTTAGCTTGTTTATATTATGCTAACATAGCTGTGTCGCTAGCGGTCACGTAGCACATCATTATATACCAGCTAGCCAAACTTCAGTAACCCTACAAACGTCCCTGCTGTTTAGTTTTCTGTCTTCATTTATGCTGGAAGTGATAACAGAGCTGTACATTTTAATTTGTTTCCAAAACCCCGCAGTCAGGACATGCTATATTGTATTTAGATAGAAGCTAGCGAGCTAACTCCCTGCTAACTTCTAACTCCGTTAAATGTCATAAATTCCGTTTTCATGGATGCCTGGATGTTAAACTCAATTGTTACACCTGGTAGAGCAGAACGCTGATCATTTTATTAAAGATGAAAGACTTTAGACAGTTTTTCAACTCTCAGTAATGCCATAGTGATCGTTTGATATATGGACCTGCAGCGGAGTTTAGGTCCAGACACGGCTAGTGACGTCAGCCTGAACAACCGGATTGGCCAGCTCTTGGAGCTCCTCAAGCTTATCTCTCATTTTCAGTACATATGAAAGAACATTGCATTGTTTTCTGGGATTTGGAGCCTCCCAAGCCTCTTTCAACACATCAATGGGACCCCGGACAGCGTGGCCATACAAGAGCTGGAAAGGAGAAAACCCTGTTGAAGCTTGAGGTACCTCTCTATAGGCAAAGAGCAAGAAAGGAAGACACTGGTCCCAATCCGCTCCTGTATCTTTCACAAACTTCCTCAACATAGCTTTAAGGGATTTTGTGAAACGTTCAACAAGGCCATCTGTTTGTGGGTGGTAGGGAGTTGTCTTGATACCTTTGATCACCAGCAATCTATAGACTTCTCTCATGAAGTTAGATGTAAAGTTGGACCCTTGGTCAGTAATGATTTTTTTTGGGAGGCCTACCCTCAAGAACATTTGTATTAAGCAGTTGGCAATCTGACGAGCTTTAACCTTAAATAAGGGGAAAGCCTCAGGATATCTTGTAGCGTATTCACACACTACCAAAATACACCTGTGCCCTGCGCTGCTCCTCTCTAATGGGCCTATGATGTCCATCGCAACACGGGAGAATGGGATGTCTACAACTGGCATAGGGATCAGGGGAGCCCTCTCACCTTTCCTTCCTGGTGTTGTTAACTGACACTCGGGACAAGACTTGCACAGTGTCTGTAAACTGCTGTGGCCAGTAAAATCTAGTTGACATACGAGAGAAGGTTTTGGCTTGACCCAGGTGTCCTGCCCAAGGGACTGAGTGGGCCAACTGCACTACTGTGGATCTTAAACTCTTAGGCACAACCAACTGGTCTCCAACCCTACTGCGGCGATATAATAGCTCACCCTTTAGGAAAAATAGCTCTCTGCCTCTCTCAGTGACCTCTGTTGCGTTTGTGACACTTTTTGAAACAGGGGAGCTAAAGATGGATCCTCTCTTTGAAGCTGAGCTATTTCACCAGGTACGACTGGTAATTCGTCACATTGTGTCACTGGAACTGGTTCAGTGAACTTTGTCCCCCTCACCTTACCCTGTCGCCTCTGGGCTCTGCTCTTTCTTATGTGACCCTGACTTGATCCTTCAAAATCAGGAACATCACTGTTAGCGAATGGAAATTCACCCCAACCTAAACCTTCTTCTGCGTGATGCTTATGTTTTGACCTGGTGACTTCTACCATGGACTCAGCTGCAACACTTGGGTTGATTTCCTCTCCCCTGACTATCAGACCTCGCAAAATGGGAAGATCACGGTCCAACAAACCTGATATGGCAGTTTACTCATAACTCCCACTGAAACTAAATACAGCTTGCCGTCAATCTGAATATTAATGTTGGCAATTGGGTAATCCACATCATTACCGTGAACACACCAAACTTTTACCTTGCCGCAAAACGTAGCATCCCTGGGAAGACATTCCTGCCTAACCAAGGTACGGCTACTTCCTGAATCCAGAAGAGCCACACATGGCTTTTCCTCAATAAAAACGCATGTGGTGCGCTCATGCTGAGAAGAGGGCGCTAAAGACTCAACTTCATCTTCCTGACCTTCGACACCCCTTGAAGAAAAACACATATATGTTTTACTAACAGTCTGACTTGGACAATCTGCCCTAAAGTGACCTGTTTGACCACAAGAGTGACACACTAAAGGCCCACGTTGCTTGGTTTCCCTAGCCCGACTACTAGTGGAATTATGGGAGCCCTGCCTGAAATTCCTAGTTTTTTGACTGTTCCCACTCTCCGTCCTACCTACTATTACTGGGGCTAATTGTTTGGGACTTGCATAGCTCTTTAGTGGCCGACGGGCTGCAAGAAAAGCGTCAGCCAGCTCTGCTGCTTGCTTAGACGTGGTTGGGTTATGCTCCTTTATCCACGTGCGCAGTTCAGGATTGAGAACTCTCAGGAACTGCTCTAAAACAATGACACCACCAATTTCATCTTTGGACTTGTCTTTTGGAACTATCCACTTATCATACAGTTCTTTCAAGCGTGTCCTTAACTCTTTAGGTGTCTCGCCATCGCCCAACGTAGTGGAGGGAAATCTGAGTCTGTAAGTCTCTGCACATATTTCAAACTTTTCAAGAACAGCTTTCTTCACCTTTACATTGTCCATAATCTCATCAATGTCCATGGCTACAAAAGCAGCTCGTGCCTTACCAGTGAGAAGTGGAGCAAGATGTAGTGCCCAATCCTCGTGTGGCCACTGGCACCCGCTTGCAATCCTCTCAAAAGTTGTTAGGTAATGCTCAATGTCTTTGTCCTCGTTATAAGGCTGCATTTTAGGCCCTTTCCAAGCTGGTGGTCTTGTTAAGGAGGCAGACTGAGTTGCTGTTGTGGCCTCCATGACGCTAGATTGTAGCTGAGGCATTGTTGGATGCTCCGCAGTAGGCCTCAAATGCGTCTCTGTGTCAGCTGTTGCACCTTCCAACAGCAGCTGGTGCTCTCGACGTTCTGATTGCACTTGGAGCTGAGTGAACTGGTGCTGAATTTTCCACCAGCGATCTTCCTGCCGCTGCTTCTCCAGTTCCCATCGGGCCTCTCTGTCACTTTGTTGCCTCATAAAACCACGCAGGAGGTTAGAAAGTTCAGCAAGGTTATGCGGTTCAATACCTTGCTCTACTTCCTCTAGCTGATTGAACACTGGAGGCTCCTCACTTGCAGAGTCCATTGGCACTTGGTGCTTTTTTGGTCTAGCTCCTTTCTGCATTGCTGCTACCTACTGGCCTGGAGCCACTGCTGCCACCATTTGTGAAGTAGTCAGACTCGAACGTCAAGGAAGGTGGTAGGGAAGCAGACTACACAGACATTTCAGATTTCCAGAGGTGAGCAATTTATTTACAGTGAACTTAATTTAATGTGTAACTTAACAGAACTTTCCCCCAAATCAACTCAATTAACAAAACTCAACAGACCATGGATCTGGTAACGCAGCTCACCTCTCCTCTCTGCTGCATCTGGTAGAGACTGGCTTTAAATAGGGCCATCAATTTCCCTCCAATTGCCCAGCTAGTACCACTCACACTGTATCACACTGCACACACTATATTTTACCATAGTGTATCATGGTGCCAGGCACACACCCACCCTGGCCATCCATGTGATGTAAAAGAAAATGTGCTTTATCCGACAGGGCCACCTTGGATAGAGGTCTGACAGAGGTTAGCATGAACACCCTGACTGGTCTGCAGCTCTTTAGCCCCAATTGCAATAGACTGTGATACACTGTGTATTCTGACACCTTTCTGTCAGAACCGAAATGAACTGTTTTCAGCAATTTGAGCTACACTAGAAACACAGGAGCTAGCTATACTAGCTCATCTATTGGATCGGACCACAAGGGCCAGTCTTCATTGCCCACGTGCATTATCGAGCCTTGGCCATCCGTGACCCTGTTCCTGGTTGACCACCGTTCCATCCTTGGACCACTTTTGATAGATACTAACCACTGCAGACTGCAGTTGCGGGATCCAGTAGTCTAGACCAGCGGTCCCCAACCCCTGAGCCATTGGTACCGGGCCGCGAGAGTTGAGGCTCGGGTGTGAAATTTATGGTTTTCAGGGTTTTTATTATTAACTCGGTTTCCCTGGGTCTTTTCCCGTGTTACAGTTGTGTGTCTTATTTTGAAAGAAATATTTACATGTTACCATAGCGACCAGAGAGCATTGTGGGGCAGAGAGGAGGACGTTACGCTGAATGTTGTGGGTGCATTTCAGGAGGACGCTGCTAATAAAGTTACACAATTACACAGTGAATTCACGTTTATTATTATATTTACAAAATACCACAGTTTTTGTCTTGGTCGTATCATTTTATTTTGTTGTATTTATCTGTGACACGTTAAAGGCTGGTCTGTGAAAATATTGTCTGACATTAAACCGGTCTGTGGTGCAAAAAAGGTTGGGGACCGCTGGTCTAGACATCACAGTTTGGCCTTTTGTCAAACTTGCTCAAATCTTTACGCTTGCCCATTTTTTTTGTTTATAATACATCAACTTTGAGGACAAAATGCTCACTTGCTCCCTAATGAATCCCACCTACTAATATAGATGCTATGATGAAGCCTGTTAGAGGCCTTAATGCTATGCCTGATTGGTCTATATTAAATGTGTGTAAGGAGCGTGACTGAGACTGTCTCCATCACTTCTTAGATCTCAACTAGAGATGGACCGATACCACTTTTTTATGTCCGATACCGATATCATAAATTTGGATATCTGCCGATACCGATATGAATCCGATATAGTGTTTTTTAATCAACAAAACTGTTCTGCATTTTGTATAAGTTCATACTCAAGTTTAAAACAACAACAACACTAAAGCTATTCTGTTATACCTGTATACAAAAAAAAAATAATTTCATAGTTCAGCAATACTGATCAATCTAATAAACTTAAACCTGCTCCATCCTCCCTATTCTGGTATTTTAAAGAGTAAATATTAAGCAACCTAACTAATAAGGTTCCAACTCCCAGCAACAACAAAAATAAATAAATAAAAAATAGGGAACCACCCCTCACGCTCCACCTCATGATGCTTAATCGACGTAATCAACCTTAATTTGATGCAGTGTGAAAAAAAATGCACAGAAATCAATTATTTTTCAAGAAATATTAAATAGATTCAACATCTTTCTTCAACAGAGCTGCAGACTGCACAGATGGTACCTTCCCAAAGGAAAAAGTACTATAGCTTACTAGGGTATATTAGACTTAACAGTTACTATATACAGTAATTGACTTCTATACATTTTACATAAGATTAAAACTTTGGGTGTAAGATTCAGATAATTATTTATTAAAAGCTAGACATTTTAAATGAGAATAAGAAAGAAAAGTATGTCTTTGTGCCCCCTTTTCCCTGTTAATGCCCTATCGGCCCCCCTGGCTAAACTTTGCTAGCTCCGCCCCTGCACAGTTACCAGCGTCAGCTACGTAGAAAAAGATCCTCGAGTAGAAAGTAATATTAAATAAATTCTAACAACAGCTGATCAAGCTTAAACGTGCTGCTGTTGTTCAGCTGCTGGTTTCCTCTTTCTGGTGCAAAGTGGGCCAAAAACAAACCAGAGAGACGATCAGCTGATCATTGATCAGTTTCATGATTGAAGTAGCAGCAGGACAGAGAGAGAGGCAGTCGCTCCATATATCGCTTGTTAAGCTTAACATGGGAATGCTTTACAAACATTCAGAGATGGACTTACACACTTGCTTTACTTCTCTCGGGATAACTCTGTCAGAGATGAAATGCCGGGTTGGTAGCGAAGCTCCAAATGCTATCCAGACCTGGCACGTCACAGCCGCTCTATCACGTGATGCATACTGCTTCGATGTGCTATGGTTATGAGGCGAATTACGCCGTGTCGCAAGTTTTGTGAGGTGCTTTCGTGATATTTAATGGATCGGATTACATTTTTTATTTCTCTCTGATATCCGATCCAGTAATTTAGGTCAGTATCGGACCGATACCGATACGTAATATCGGATCGGTCCATCTCTAATCTCAACTGGCCTTTTTTAGATGATCACTGGAAAAAGTGAGTTTCTATATTTCAGTAGGGCCATATAGTGTAGAGCAGGGGTGTCAAACATCCGGGGTAGTTTCATATGTCAGTTGTTAATGGCCCATCGGTATGTGGGAGCCGAATCTTCAGCCCTTCTGAGAATCCATGCAGGCAGGTGTGGCACACCATGCAGCCAATCACAGTTTTATTTTTCAGCCATTTGCCATTGTGGAGGACAAAAGGTTTCAAAACTTGTCCAGGCCTTAAACCCGATGTATGTAAGTTCAGTATTGAATATTACATACAATAAACTATATCCAAAGTGTCTTTGACTGGCAGAGATACAGAAATGTCTACATGTAGCACAGAACCATGGCTCAGTGTGAGTGAGTCTCACAGGCCTGAATGTGCACTTGAACCCATTTATAGTTCTTAACTTGTTTGATCTGGTGCTCACCACAAACAGGCACAAGCAGAAATGTTGGACTTTTACCTGTATTTTCACAAGTTTTACAGTTTTTCCTACTCATAAAAACCTCACGGTAATAAACAGTTATCCTGTTGATCCCCAATGCCTGAAAGGGAGAACATGTGGTTTACGTAATGTACCGCCAGATCTGTTAGTAAAAACATAGAATTGTGTGGTATCCACAGAAACGTCCAAAACTCTTATAAGACCACAAAACAATTTCAAGAACCACTAACGGCTAAAACTACAAATGATTAAAGAGCAGGTAAAAAAAATTCCACGAAGCATGGATCGTTCACCTGAGGGCACGTACACGGACATACTGTCAAACGCTGAAAGCCGACATCTTACAGATTGTGAAACTGCGGGTTTCGTTACTCTTGGACCAAAACTCAACTTATTACACACCAGTCTACTGTTGTCGGCCTGTTTCTTTATTTTCATTTTTTAATTTTTTTCCCCAAAATGACCTCTGACAAGAAAGCCTAATTTCAGCTATGCAATACCGAAGAAATATCAACTGTCAAACATTTACCCCAAATTACAAAACGACCCTCTGTAACATTATGAAAAACCGAAACGTTTCTGTTTTTCACTTTCTGCTATAGAAATGTCTGTTTTTTATGACTAAGAAAAACAAACAAACTGGACAGTATGGATAATGAGCTACCAGGACTTTTTCTGTAATTTTACACATTTATTTCTTACAATTTACGTCCAAAGGGTCGTGCTGACAGATTTCTTCCTTTGTCACAGTTAAATATGTAACTTCTTTACACTGACAGAAAGGAGAGTTTCACTGCTCCCGCCTGCTTAAGATCAAAGTGGGCTGTGGGTCTGCGATTTAAAATCAGTTTGACACCCTGGTGTAGAGCTTTTAACACCTCTAGAAACAAATAGGATTTCGATAATATTAACAAAAAGGCAGAAATTGCCTGGAAAGTAGAAATTAATTCCTGTATTTTACCGAGGTCTGCAGTTTAATTCAGCGTTACCACCCAATCATATCTCCACTTCCTTTACATTGTGTGATAAAGGTACTGTGTTATTATTGATGGAGCTACAACGATCTGTTGATCATCCCTGACCTAGAACATGGCAGTGCGGGAGAAAATGAACTCCTTTTTAACAGGAAGACAATTTCAGGAGAACTGGGCTAGTGGTGGTTATCTGCTGTGAGCAGTTAGGGTGTGTGAGGGGAAAGAGAAACCAAAACAAATGAGCACAGAGGCCATGAAAATTAAACAAGATGAGCCACAAACTACTGCAGAGAGGAGACAAAATGTTATGTTTTATGTACTTGCCCCACACACGCGTGTAATGCCATGTCATATATACATACTGCATTTTTATATGTGAATGTCAGATTGATCAAAGCTTATTATACAGTACAGACAATCATAAACTTTACATTTAGGGGATCGGGTTTCCCCTTACGGTGGACTTTAACCATGTGTACAGCACATACTGTAGTATACTTTATTAAGTCCTGTATAAAACCACAGGACATCGGATAAAAGTAGGTTGACTCAGAATCAAACGTAGTACAGGATCATGTCATCATTTTTTTCTGAACAGTGGCCCAGAAGCAGCACACAATCACAGATCACCAGTTTTGTACTTCATGATAAACCAGTTTGAACAAAGAAATCCAGTCCCAAAAGCATAATTAGTTACATCTGAATGGATTGAGCCACATTGATAAAATAAGAATAAAAATAAAAGCTACTTTAACAGTAACGTGCAAAGAAATGTGGGGGTTCGGTTGCTTTCGACCATAAATAAAATCAATGCATCTTTCTGTAATGCCTCAGTCTGAGACAGGCCACATGTCCGCATTTATATTCAACCTGCTGTGAGCAATTTGCTTACTTTAACCAGAGTTTACAGTGCTGTGAAAAAGTATTTGCTCACTTTGTACTAGCTGCAGGCTGCACTGCTGTTGCTTGGATAATCAAATGAGCAGGTGGGACAGAGGGATGGCCCTAGGTTAGAGACACAAGGCAGAAAGGTATTTTACTGTACATATAATGCCTGCCATGCAAATCAGTGATACTGGAGAATACTTAACCTAGCTGAGAGCAACAGGCACAGCAGTATACTTGTTTAAATCACTGCTGTCCAACTTTGACATCCAAATGGATGTCCAAACATCACACTGTAACATATGTTTGAGGACAAGCAGAGAGTGGCTTGGTAGTTTCTATACACTTCTTTTGAAGTGTAAATCACAGCGATGCTGCAGTGCTTCGGTCAGTCTTGGGATTAATGCCTGTTTCCAGAGATCAGGACATAAAGCCACAACAGACACAGTTTGCATAATATTTGCCTGAACTATTTGCAGTAGTTAGCGTGTGCATTCAGTGTGACTCTACCATGTGCTAATCAAGCGTAACTTCTACTGAAGGCTCCGTAACCCAGTGATGAAAATGGTTCAATCTGAAACAGCAATCAGTTGGCTACAGTATGCGCCATCGTATGTGGAATGTTGAAACTGAGATTTCAAAGCTCTCAACAAAGAGGCTGAATGAGAAAACAGGCAAGAGAAGAAAAACTAAAGCAAGTAAGAAGAGGTCGCCTTTCGCCTTTCTCCTCTGTGTTTGTTAAACTTGGTTAATGATGTTTGGTGACGTTGTTCAATGACTGCATAAAAGTGAACAAATTAAAAGCACCTTTTGGCTTCAGGCAGTATCCACCACACCACTCAGTTGCTCTAAATCTGACCCTCCCCCCTGAAAGGAATACCAGCACCTTCAGTTACTCAGAGGTTATATTTACAAAATATATAAAGAAAAATATAGGGTTACTGGCCCTAGCATATAGTACAGTCCAACAGCTGTCTGTAAATATTTCTTCCATGATTATCCTTTCTAAAAGTAAATCACAGGGTAAAGATAGCTGGAACGTGACAAGGAGCAACTAGGACAACATGACCAACAGTGCTGAGCTGCAGTCAACTACAGGGACATAGAGAGACAGAGACAAATGCAAGAAGGACAGGGTTTGGCAAAAATAGACACAAAACTGAGCCAGGCGGGACAGCTAATGCTACAGGAAATTAAATCAACACCTGAAAGTGGTCGTTGATACAGAGGAAAATAAAAGACAAATTCACTTAAAGGAAGTAGAGATTGTTCCAGAATAGCGACGGAGTTTTTCAGAGCATTTTCTCCAAAATGGATGGATGGAGAGAATTTTTTTTTCTTTTATTAGCACTGCATGTGGAAATAACAGCTGGTGAAATGCACCAGAAAACCAACCTCACTACCTCTTAATCTCACTTGTACTCTTGTATCTTTGTTTAGATTACTTTAATAAGCTAAGGTGTACAACATTGTTGGCCTATTTGTGGTTCACCTGATGCCATTATCCCAGGATAACATAAATTAAACCAACAGCACATATGTTGGTCAGGGAGCATCAGGCGTGCTGGTTGATGAAATTTGCTGACTTTAAGCTAAGCTGAACTAGCTAGTTCAATTGCTCCACTAAGCTAGCTAGCTAGCTGCAGTAAGCTGAACTAGCTAGCTTAGTGCAGCTAGTTCAGTTGTTGCACTAAGCTAGCTAGCTAGCTAGTAGGCCCGCGACTGACTGTCACTGACTAAGCTGAACTAGCTCACTTAGTGCAGCTAGTTTAGTTCTGCTTAAAAAAATGAAAGGAGCACTTTTTAATCCAAGTATAACATCAAGTTAATTAAACATCTGGGACGTTGATCTGGCCAGTCAAGTAGCAGAGGGAGGTGTTAATCAGATTCAGCTGCTTTGGTGTTAATAAAATTAACGACAGGTGCACTAGAGGGGCAACAATGAGACAACCCCCAAAACAAGAATGACTGGAAGGTTTATCCCGTTAGCAGTACCGGTATCTGCTCCTTTGTGCAAGGAGGAACAGGATGAGCACTGCCAAGGCTACAAATTGACCTTTCAGCAGGCCACTGGTGTGAATGTCTTTGACACACAATGAGAAATCTACTGGTAGGCCCCATGCTCACTGTCCAGGACCATGGATGGTTTGGGGAGGCATATCCATGGAGCAAAGAACAGGCCTGACTGCCATTAGGTATCAGAAGGAAATCTTTGGACACATTGTCAGACCCTACACTGGTGCAGTGGGTCTGGGTTCCTCCTGGTGTATGACAGCACGGCTGTATGTGGTGAGAGTATGCAGGCAGTTCATGGAGGATGAAGGAATTGATGCCACCGACTGGTTCCCACGCTCGCCTGACCTAAATCCAATAGAACTCCTCTAGGACGTTTTGTTTCAGTCCATCCAATGTCACCAGGTTGCACCTCAGGCTGCCCATGAGCTCAGTGATGTCCTGATCCAGATCTCGGTGGAGATCTTTAATCTGTTATTAGTAGCACATTGTCAGGCATGCATACACGCACATGGGAGCCATGCAAACTACTGAGTACCGTTTTAGGTTGCTGCAATAACATTTCGTCAAAACGGACTAGCGTGCTGGATCTTTTGTTTTTCACTTTGATTTTTAGGGAATGCAGACCTCTGTATGTTCATAATTTTCATTTTTATCAAACAATCGGGCATCCTTTCATTCCTAACACATTACCCAGTCCATATCAGCATGCTTTTTTTTCCTATTGACAGCTGAAGTGTTCCTTTCATTTTTTAAGTGGTGTATTTACTAACAGTAGATTGGCATCAATATTACTATCAAACTTTAAAAAAGACTGTAAAGTTTTACATCATCATACATAAAATAAATGTGGAAGAAAAATGATTTTAAAGAAATACTTTTACACAGTAACTGTAAGTGACAATTACTGGAAAGTACTTTTTTTTTTTTTTACCTGAGTTATTTTTCATTTATAAAAGTAGGATAGTCTTGACATACAGTATTAGTGGAGACAAGAGACTGACACTGTCCTTCACTGTCCTAAACCTATCAGAGCCACTCCTTACTTCCCTTTTACATATCTATCAGACAACTACATCAGATAAACAATAGTCCTACTGTGACCTCTTCTCAGAGTTCCCAGAGTGGTGAAGAGACCTTAAAGTGTTCTTTTGCATTGGTGCTGTTACGCACCAGGGCAAGAGCAAACGCATGTGCTTAAAAGAAGATCGGCAAGTCTGCATAAAAATGCAGTAAAGGACCTTGGTGTTGAAAAGAGTTTATTCAGGCACTGCCCTTGCTTTTCAGGCAACTATGTGGTGAACTTCACTGCTGCTTCCTTTGCTGTTCAGGCACACTACTCAACCAGTTAGCTTTCAACCTATGCACAGTGTCATCCCCTTTGGTCTATGTGCATGCATGCTTTGGTTGCATACCCAAAATCCTTCACTCTGCGTAACCAGATGCCCAAACAGACACAAATGCAGTATCATGAATCCCACTTCAATTTCAGCTTTTTCACTTTGCCTTTAAACCTCCATATTATCTACTAACATGACATCAAAGAGGATCCCTCTCTCTCTTTGCGACTTATAGATCTCACTGAGACTGACAGCACAAAAGTTCAGAGTTCATCCCGCTGGCAGAGCTATAAACAGACCAGAAGTGGTTGATAGGGTCTTAGACTCTCCCCTCTTTCCATCCTCTCTCTTCCTTTAGTAATATGATACTGTTTCAATTAGGGTCCAGTGCCTCACACAAAGAGTTGGAGCATTAAGCAATCAGTGCTGTTTCTCACACCAAAGAAACTCGTTTTTTTTTTCAAGCTTAGACAGAAAAAAGAACATATTAAAGCTCTAAATGTTGTATTTTGCTGTTCCCTTTTCCTGTGTCAGAAAAATAAATAAATTAATAAATTAATTAAAAGCAAATCTTCCAATGACAAGAGCAGCATAAATAACACATTTTACATCTCCTACCAACAGTGAAAAAGACTTCCTAAATAGAAAATAGCTTTCAGGCACAGATATATAAAAAATGAATATATACATAGCAGAAAATCAAATATGATACACTTGCATAAAACTTGGAGTGAAAGTGCATCTCATGTTGGAGTTCTTCCCGAATCTCAAAATTGAGGTGAAGTCTATTTATGAGGCCAGTAGATTCTTGGCAAGAAATGTGTCACTGTCATGGCGGGTGACACTCTGTTTCCTCGTTTTGTTTTGCCGTTCTTACTCAGGCCGATGAACATCCTTGGGTAGGCAACTGACTCGTAAGCATTGTAGTTGTTGGCAAGGAGCGTCTCTCTGAACTTACACTCGTTGTTGTAATGTAACTGAAAAAGAAGAGAGATTATTGGAAATGCTGATTGTTTGAAGGCAGACACAAAACAAAGATGTGGGGACATTTCTGAGGGTGTTTCAGTTTGCATTGTTCATTCTGATCATTATCAAACAATTGATTTCTTTCTGACTGCAAGGCTGTTATTGTGCAGGAGCTATCTCAGGCAGATTTTAGACAAAAAAAAAACATTGTGAAATGATGAATGATGTGAGTGCTACAGGACTCGGGACGCCAGGGTCTGATTGGTTCATTTTTGCTCACTGGATTGAGAATGATAAGGCGCTACATAACCTCTGCAGTGGAGAGTTAGTTTTAATCATGCCATTGAGTTTTTCAATTCTTATTTAAACTTATATGTTAAAAAACCACTTTGAAATGCTATAACACTTCATCTATTTAACTCAGGTGGAGGACTAGCTTTTATTTCACTATATCTTACATTCCCCTCACAAACGTTATTGGGCTGGTCATTGTACAAACCCATCATTTTACTATCTAAATATTTTACCTGGAACAACAATGATAATAAAAAACAAAATAAGACGTTTTTTAACAACAGCTGGCTTGGTAAAGGAACCATCCTTAGTCCGGATGGTTTGTTACCTTTATACTCAAAATTTATGTCTCTTTCAAGTTCCTACAGTATCAAGACAAAACAATGACTTTTTTTTTTTTTGATGAATTGGTGCATTTAAACATTTAGCTAGTCCCACAGGTAAACACACCATCCAAACACCGTTTATGCTGACCGTGAATGCACCTTCATCAGCTGCAAAGCATCCAACAAAATCATCAGAAATACTATCAGCTGACAGTCTGGTACCTCCTTTTGGAACAATATTGAAAACATTAACTGGAACTGGTCATGGCTTTTATTGAGAAAGCACCATCAGCAATAGAAGCCGGAGCTGGGTGAGCTGTGTGTGTTGGATAAAAGTCAGAATCAAACAGTTCATTGGACTTTTACACTAATACGATAAATGTTTTCATGAAAATGTATCTAGAATACAGTTTTTTAATATTTGGCATTAAAATGGGTTTTTAAGAGCAGCTATGCTGCACGTTGCTAATTATAAATGTTAACAAATAATTATAATTTATTTTTATTTAAAGCTATAAAAACCATCTCTGCACCCAAGGTGTATTTATTGGGTTACTGTAAACCTTGAGCATCACCCCTTTTATACTTATTCCCTGTTGTATGTGAACAGTCTGTAAACAGTGACTGTACCAGTAAACAGTAAGCCAGGTTTTATTTTAATCTTTTCTTTATCAACATATTTCATACTACTTCTGTCTCACCAAACTAAGCAAGTGATGTTGTAGGATAAATATGACAAATTAAAAGATAAAAAAAACCCACCTTAGCCTATGAATCCTACAGTTAAGGTACCCCGTGGCTCTGTCATGCATTGCATTGGCATAATCTGGGTCTACTTGTCCTGCATCTACTTAATAGATGGATGGATGGATGGATGGATGGATGGATGGATGGATGGATGGATAGAGCTTTTTGAAAATAACAATGCCTCCATCCCTCCAGTGCAGGCGACTTGAAGAAAGGCTGTTAACTGCATGTGTGCCGATTCCAATATTTTAACCAATTACATTGTTATTAATTGATTATTTGAATAAATTATATTTTATTGCTTATCTGACACTGATTTCAATACAATTTTTCAATTAAACAATTATTAGACTTTTTAATCCTGGCCAGAATGAACTGGGTACGTGTATACAGCAGCTTGGATTCATGACTTCAGAATCGCTTCATAAAGCCGGACATCAGAGCTGCATGATTGTGTGTGTGTGTGTGTGTGTGTGTGTGTGTGTGTGTGTGTGTGTGTGTGTGTGTGTGTGTGTGTGTGTGTGTGTGTGTGTGTGTGTGTGTGAGAGATATAATCAGAGTTTTCGTTGTGCACTCACAGATCCGTACAGCTTTCCCCGTCGGTTCATGGCCACAAAGAGTCCGCTGCGAATGCCCAGCAAGGTCACCACTCCTCTCTCCACCGGAGAGATCTGCAGGAGACCTGAAGACAAAAAGCAGCACACTTACTACAACACGCCGGTGTGATACCCCGCGTGCTACCCCGCGCGCGCGCTCACACCGACATTACTGCTTGTGTAAGGAAGTGAGCTGGATGGTCAGACTGACATTTGAAATTTCGGTAAACACATGTTTGAATTCCAGAGAAAACACCTGGCACATTGTGGCGCCCCTGATCTTAATATAAGTTAAAACACTAACAAATACACTCCCTTTAAATATATGTGATGTCATGTCAGGCTGAATGAAATCCAGCTCTGACATTTTTGAACATAACTGAATATTTTCACCTTGAGAAATGACAGTGAGGCAAGAAGTGTTTGGAGCTTGGCTCACTACCCTGGAACACCCAGCGCTGAACAGCTCATATCTGAAAAGGTATCAGAAACACGCGAAGGCTAATCGGACGCCAGCTGATGCGTTTCCTCAGCAGGCCTTGACAGGCTGCTGACCGACTGCGTCTTTTAGTTCCATGTATCATTTTAAAGAGTGTGTCAGAGGTTTCCAGTCCTCGCTTGGGTTTTCTGTAAATATATGCAGTGTACATGTAATGTATATCCCTGAGGTTTTACGCCTCGTCTTAGAATAGTCACACACATAAAAACAAGCTTTCACTGTCTTGTCCCCGCGAGTAAACAGAAGTTAGTCATTCTTCGTGTCTGCAAATGATTTTAAGTTGCACGAGCAACGGCCCGCAGGCTGGACCTAACTTTAGTTCCAGCCTTTAGGTCACAGCAGCACAATCCTACGCTCCAGATGTTGGTACTGTGGCGTGGGTCAGACTATACACGTGCGCGGGTCTGACGGATCAGGTGTGTGGCCCCGTTTTATTCGCAGTTAGAGAAAATGCGATCAATCATAAGTCAGCTGAGGTGACTGCTTCCTGTTCTAAGAACTTCTTCAGTCGTTTCTCTGGAGTTGTCTTTGCTTTTCGTGTTCAAACACAGAGTCAGAGCAGTGAGGAAATAAAGTATCAATCGCAAACTTACTGTAACGATGTTCGTTGTGTACTCCCGTTATTCTGCCATCTGGTAACACCTGGATGTGAAAACCGATCCCCACGTTGCAATAGAGCCGCCTCAACCTCTTAATGCCCAGGAGGTAGTCGCTGTCCCGGCCGCTCTCCTCCCGCTTCTCCCCCTGGATTCGAGCGAGGGACCGGGAGTAAAGGGCTTCCCAGCGGTCCGCCGTGCCGTTCAGGCCGGGAGCGCATCCTGCCAGTCTGCCAACCAGGCCAAGCACCAGGACGGTCCGCAGGGCGGTCAGAGAGCCCATCCCGGCTCCGTCTGTGAGAGCAGCTTCCCAGTGTTCGACTCTCCAGTGAAGAGAGAAGAGCGAGAAGCAGAGCGAAGCAGGCAGCAGCGCCCGGGAGCGACATTGATCTGCATGGACTCGGCAAAGCCAGACCTCTATATTTATACCTGCATACACATTACATCACTGCTCCACACTTAGTAAAAATCCACAAAGTACTTCTTCACAGTCAGCCGCACCGAAAGCAGGGCTTTATTCACTTCCAATAATGGCCTCGTTATCTCCGCGCACAATCTTTGGAAAATAAAGCAATAAAAGCTCAATAATGACCAAAAAACCTCTTTGTGCGAGCCTTTCATTATCAGCAGCAGAATATCATAATTTATGTATGGGAGGATGTAAAATAGGAAACCGCCAAGTTAACACACAGGAGACAGTTCTATAAATGAACAATAACAGGAAAACAACACAGGTCCAGTTCAACCGAGTGGAAAAAAGAGCGCCAACTTAAGACTGCTACTAGGAAATCATGTCCCGGACCCTTATAGAAAACAATGGTACGAATAAATACAGTCTGTAGTATGATAAGTATGCTGTCATTGTTGACCAAGTCTTTATTTGACTGGAAGCGCCTGTGTGGTTCGTTATTAATCCATGCACCACAGCGTCTGTGTTCAGAATTAAATGGATATTATGAAAACGTCAGTGAAGTTGGACTGGATGGACTGTTCACGTGAGCATGAGCAGCCTTGTGATGGACTGTGTGGAGTGTTGTCCCTGAATTGGATAAGGAAAGGTCAGGAAATACTTCCAAGAAGTTTACAGTTTTCCTAAAAAGCCTTGAGGCTGTGTGTAAGGATTTTATTCAGCTCTGTTCGTTGAGTTCAAACCGCCAACCTTAAAGAGTCGATTTTTGCTTTTGTTTCACTTCTTTTTAGAACTCACCAGCTGACATCATGGCACAATTTCTCTGATCTGACATCCTTGACACTCTTTCAGTGCATTGCTCTTCTTTTGTTTCAGTATTTCATAAGTGTGATGATTCTTGTTACATTTATGCAGAGTGTTAACATTTCCACGCTCTGCTGTGTCCCATTACGGATCTCATTATGGTACTCTGTTGGAGTACTTGAAGATCTTCCACATCTTTCGGCCCAGAGCCCTTTGATCTCTGGACCAGCCTTGTTTCTTTGTGTGCAGCAAAATCGCTCCATGAATGCAGGCAGATCTTAGGCACTCGGTTGGGTATCGATCTCCAATGCAATTTTTCTTCCTCTTTTCATTTTTTACCGCTCCCTTCCGGGATCACCGCAGTGGATCATCTGCCTCCATCTCACCTCATTCCTGTGGACCCTCCTCTGTCACACCAACCCTCTGCATGTCTTCCTTCACTACATTCATAAACCTTCTGTGTGGTCTTCCCCTTTTCGCCCTGCCTGGCAGAAAAATTCACTTTCCACTGACCCAAAATTATGCAAGAATAGCAAGTAGTCCATAAAACCTTTGGTTAGTTGAAAAGCATGAAGGCCAGCATACACAACTGATGGAATGCTGGGATGAATCCTCAAGTATCAGCAGTCATGGGCTTATTTCAGTGCTTCAGGAAAGCAGGTCAAGGTTTAGACTGCTGGACCACCAAAGCTACCTTCAGAGCAACTGGTGGACTTGTCCTAAAGTCATTCAGCTGATTAGCTGGTGATGCACAAGTAGGCTGCTAAAAACATTGACTGATGAGCTGCAGAACCTATAGGAAAGCTTCCTGATCCTGTACCGACCTCCAACAAACTCATAAGAGTGTCTGTCCTTTAGGACATTGGAGGTTCATAGGCTGACAGGCTTATAGGACAACAGATGGAATTCCACAATATCAGTATGGATTTTGGACCTTTTTTATTCATTTTTTCTTCTTTTGAAAATATGGAAAATGAAAATATTACAAACCTTCTTTAAAGCTGCTGGACTGTAGAGAAATGCATGTAAGGCAATAAGATGAGACATTTGGCTATCGTTATAATTATTCAACAAACAAATTACACCAAGGCACTGAGCCTTTCAGGTAGCTGGTGCACCGATAGCACCTACGTGGGCTGAGATGTGATGGACCTCAGCATCGGCTTTTGAATGAAGACATTCATGTGAAGCGTTCACACAGCAGGTCTCTTGCTGTCGCTGTCCATGGTTCTGTAATGTCCTTTTATCAGACTAAAATAAAAGCAGGCTGACATGTTTCTTTTCAGCCATGTTGCAGTTTGTAAGTTATGCTTGACTATATTTTCTGTTTATGCTGTACTGACATTATTGTGGTTTTTGGTTACATGTATGCAGTGAATTATACTACGTGAAACACGTTTTAGATTTCACTGGGTGACAGCTGCAGTTCAGAGCTTAAAATGTCTCAGCATCCAACATGATTCATTTGCTCTCTTGTTTATTTACCACGTAGCAGCCCGTGCATAGCATCTTTATGATCCAGAAAAAAAGTATGAAAGTATGTTTCTAGTGATCTGAGAGCACCCTCGATAACTTGGTAACAAATCATTTCTAAAACTGTACAAAGCGAGTTCATCTTCTAAATGTTGTTTTACCCTGAAAACCTGAATCCATGTGACCTATCTTGTTTCCTTCATCCTCAGTCTGCGTTCATAGTTATCAGCTTGTATCGCCAAGTTTAAAACAGATGTAAAGAATCAAAAAACTAGTGTATAAAAACCATCCAGATATGAACCTGGAATCATGTCATATGTACAGCATGTGAAAAGGTGAAAAATGGTTGTGTATCCAGCGTCTTGTTGTGTGTATCCAGACTGGGAAGGAGGTATTTCTTCTGATGTTGTTGGAGCAGTACAGCTGGATGTTGGCCTGGATCTATTAAGTGGTGCGTTGTGAACTTTACATTCCTTTCATGAATGATAAATGAGGTAAATGAAGGAAAAATATTATTTTGTAAATCTTGTAGTTTTTAAGATAATAATCCTTTGACCAGCATGTGCTTTGTAAAAATTCCAAACTGACTGGACAGTGAGCTGCCTATAGAGGGCATCCAACTGCCTTTCCAAAGTAAGAGCATTGGATGCAAGCTCACATGTCTGAAGCTCGGCTTTTAGCAAATGTTCCTTTAATGGGCAGAGGGCCATGCTTAACATACGTTTATAGTGCGGTTTTACCAATACACGCCTTTCTGGCCACCAGAATACTCTTTAAGACAAGATTCAGCACTTGTGTGAAGTAGCCATTGTCTTCTAGTTTTTACTTGACTCGGGGTTTCTTTTGTGTCCCTGGGTGTTTTGAAATGCTCCAAAATAAATACAAAAATAAACTAAAATGCCTACTGGTGATGGCCAGAGGGGCCGATGGCGCGATATGGCAGCCTGGCTTCTGTCAGTCTGCCCCAGAGCAGCTGTGGCTACAACTGTAGCTGCCTCCACCAGTGTGTGAATGTGAGAGTGAATGAATAGTGGCATTGTAAAGCGCTTTGGGTGCCTTGAAAAGCGCTATATAAATCCAATCCATCATTATTATTATTATTATAAAATGTGTTGTTATTAATAAAAAGGGACTGATTGCTCAAAGCCATTATCTGACTTAAAGGCAAAATCAGAATCACATCTTAGTGAGCGGATCATTATGATGATGGGATAACAATTTTCCATCATTCTCATAAAAAGTGTGTGCATTGGCAGTGGGCAGAGTAATCATCTTAAACAGTGTTTATTTTTGTTGTTTTTACTGTAATAACTAATCATATATCATTTCTGAACGAAACACATTATTTACACCTAGAAGGAGGAACTGTGTCCCATAATTTCCAGATTTAGTGAACATGCCCATCTAAAAAGATGGGCTTAAAATCATCTAGCTATTGTGTAAATACTTATCCATTCCCCCCATCATGCCCGTAGACGTTGCAAATAAACACAACTGCTGTAGGCTGTCTGATAAAGTTTAGTAGGAGAACACAGATTTACATGGATGGAAAGGACACATCAGAGGAGGCTGAGGAGATAACGTTTGTTAAAAGTATTCAGGGAGGGGCAGGGGCCACAATAGGCCCTGACCTCACTGAAGCCCAACATTCCTGATGAGTAATGTTAGAGTTTATGACAAACCACAGCAAGGTGTTGCACTTTCTATGACACAGTTTCTGCTCTGAGAAGGGCCAGCCTTGCTTATCAGCTATGCAGCTTTTGGTCTTAAAAAAGGCCAAATGTCTCAGGCGGCATTGCTTCCAAGCCCCCCTGGGAGGAGGTATTGTCCTGGCCAGGAAACCTTCCGTGCCTACAGGTATAGAATGACAAGGCTTTATAGGTAGCTACCGACAGATGTGAGTCAAGTGTGATAAAACCTGAAAATCTGAAATAATCCTTGAAATAAAAGTTTGCTGTACTTGTTCCTGTTATGGTAGCGTGCGGATACTGCAGCGGGGAGAGAGGGACGGACAGACTGCCGTGTGTACAGCTAAAAATGAAATACAAATCTGAGCTTTAATTTCAAAGAGAATCCTCCAAAACAACGTTAGCTTGGGTCTGGGCTAATATCCTGCTGTTTTACACCACCTGTCAGAAGTTCCTACTGTGCATTTCAGACATTGCTGCCTTCAAAGATCTGTGGCCAATAAAACCAAACATTTTGCTTTTTAGGTTTTCCACATATAAAAATAGGACATCTTATATAAATAAAATTTTTGAAGCAATAAAAAACTAAAATAAATCCCAAAACATTTGCATGGTGTCCACAGCTGCATCAGCTGCATCAGATTCAGGCACAAACACATTTCTGATGAACAGATGATAGAACTGCTGGATCGGTACCTTGTGTTTTATGTTGGAATCAGTGGACACTAAGAAACAACAGCACAATGGCTATAATGCAGAAATAGTTATATCAATAACTTACAACACAGGAACCAAATAAATATCCATAGATTTAGTAAAATATTTCACTTTCTAAACAGTAGACCATCACATTGTAAGAACGTCATACAGCTAGTGAGCACAGTTAGTCTGATTTGATCTTTGCGTCATACTGTGAAAAGTGCCCCTCTCTGTGATGTCTGCTCTTCAGTGTCCTTTTTGTTTGGTAGCGCTTCAGCAAAATACGACTTTGTCTTTGTTATCTCAGCTTTTGATAAATGAAAGCTCTAAAGCTGCTGTACATGCCAATAGTATTTACAAAAACACAACCACGTTTCAAAGGTTTTTCTTCTGTGTGAAGTTGATGGTGAACTTACGAACACCTTTGCTTACAAGTTTGAAGACGCATGGAGTCAGTAAACAGCTAATTCTAAGGCTGGCGGTGTGCGAGTCTCCTCAAGCTGGAGCATTTAGTCTGAGCCACAGCACTTCAAGTCTTCTGTGAACAAAAACTTCCACTGATCCAGAGGAAGAACCCAAATCATTCATCCACATCCTCCATTGCTGTCAAGCTACAGTATGTGGCAGGATTAAGGTCCGTGTTTGGGCAAATCACAGACTGTCCTCCAACTGTCTGCCGACACGTGTGGCTGTCAGGCCCAGCCTTTCCCAGCGCGATGCCGGCGTCTCCGGCGCTCAGCGCGGCGGCTGTGGTGATGGGCATGGTGATGCGGCCCCGGACTCTCCCTCAGCCGCTTCACCATTTCATGGTCTTTGTTACCAAGCACCCTAGGCAGAAAGAGCGAGGCTTTGTCCGTGCTTCGGGTTTTAAAGCCTCGCCGTGGCCGCCCTTTGCCGTTGATGGAAACGTACCACTGTCTCTTGGCGCTGGCCCGGCGCTTGCTGCTGCCGCCGCCTCCCGGTGCAGCAGGGTGCTCCGTGGAGTGGTGGCGGGAGGCGTAGGTGTTGTACCCCAGCTCGTGGATTCGCTCCACAAACTCACACTCTTTGTTGAACACTTCCTAGAGAGGAGAATGGATGTGAGAACGAAGCACGTTAGTCTTTCTGGAAACAGGAGCGGTGAAATTCACTCCTCTTTGGTGGCGCAGACTAAGTTTACGGTCACTTACTTTTCAGTAGCTAAACATGACAATGTGACACTAAAGCAGGGCAAAGGACAGAGGCTGCTCATGTGTCAGGCCCTGTGCTGTCTGCCTGATTGTTGCAGTGATTTAGTGCTATAGAAATAAAAATGAATTGAGCTGAATTAATGGCATAATTAAGGCATGTTTTGTTGTGTTATGTGTTCTCCACTAGCTGTGACCCATTCCCAACATGTCAGATGCGTGAGTGCGTGTGTGTGTGCTGAACACACCGATGCATACAGCCGTCCTTTATCATTCATGGCCAGATATCTCCCAGAGAAGAGCCCCTTTATGGCCACAACACCAACGTCCACTGCTGTGATTTCCATGATGCCTGTGATACACACAACAGTAACATTTTTGTATTTCTGTGTTGGACATGTTTAATAGAACATTTCTCTCTCTTAAATGTCACCATATTTCTGTATAAATGTGTGTAAATGTATTCATTTATATTCTCCGTTATTTAGAAAAAAACGAATTAAAATGAAAAAAGTTTCATTTTACTCTCAAACATATGAACAAACTAGTTTTTTCTTGCTTAACTTGCTCATTCAGTTCACCGCTCCCCACGCACACGCACACACACATATATATATATGTGTGTGTGTGTGTGTGTGCGCGCGCGCGAGATCTCGGACGCTGTTCCTGGAATCACTGCACCGATTGCGTGTATATATTACACGCAATCGGTGCATATATATACATTATACACACACATGGCTGGCTGTAATGACATGGGTTCTTTCTTTCTCTCACGCACACACAAAGTGTCACAGCTCTCCGCTTACACCTCTCTTCCTTTCAAACTTCAGTACTCACTGAGCGGGTTGTTTTCATCCAGCGAGCCATCTATTTTGCCGTTAGGATGGATCTGCAGATGATATTTGGTAGCGCAGTAAAGTTTCCTGTGTCTCGGCGCTCCTCCGAGGTGTTCATACACTCCTCCGCGCCCCCCGGCGTCTCTCCGATGCCGGGGGTCGCAAGCCGGACCCGAAGCGCAGCGGGGCCGTGGACTAACCGGGTCCCACAGGCTCAGCAACAGCAGCAGAGCTATCACCAGCATTGTGGCATGGCCGGGAAGCGACAACTGTAGCAAAAAACAGCAGAATTCCTGCCCAACACTCGGGGTCCCATTAAAGTGATTTAAGGGGTCTTAACACAGCCGAAGAGCTTCAGCCCTGCGCGCATCCGAGCACCACAGGCAGCTCTGACAGCACACCCGCCTCCGAGGTGGAATCCTCGCCTCTGCAGCTGAAAAGCCCTCCCGTGGACCCGACTGAGCGCCTCTGCTCAGAGTGAGCGCAGATATAAAAGAAGCTTGTGGCGACAATAGGCTGAACTCCAACCAATTGATACAAAGGAAAAGGGCAGACAAAAAGGTATCGGCCCTGTGTGAAGTGAGAGACAGCGGCGTGGATAAAATTACACAGTGGCAAGAGCATAAACGTCCTAAAAGAGCAATTAGACATCCCAAATTATATAGATATGCTCGGCCAGCCACCGCAACAGGTGAGGAATAAGACTGCCGCTAAACCCGGTCCTCACCTTAAAAACAAAAGCGGAAAGCATTCAGCTTTTGAATTCTGACATCCTGAACAACCACAGGCTTCATCTAATTTCTCACGCTGTAAGATTCAGTTGGGTCCCCCCAGAAACGACTTTATCAGCCGCATTCTGAAGCAAAAGAAATGTTAGCCTTTTCAGCTTTTGGGTGGTCCACATCTGCGTGTCCTTGTTCTTCCCGGTTTAACAGGTGCTTGCCAAGCATGTATCATGGCAAGCTGAGGTGAATCTCAAGCGTGTTCAGCTTGAACCAGCACCTTCAGACATCCCACAAAGACACTCCCGAGTAGGATGACGGGGAATTAAACATTTCCAGTCGACTATGCGCTCAGCATTTATACACTCCTCTTGACCTGGAAGCATAGATTAAGAAAGACAAATGGACATTGTGTCACGGGCCTCTCTCCATTTGCTCTTTACACCACAGAAGCTCTCTGCTGTGCGTTAGTTTTTCATTGTTTACCCAGGCAGTGGATTGGCCCAGACTTTTCCCATCCTAATGCCCCAGCCCTGGCTAGGCAGCAGCCGGTGGGCGGAAGAGCAGCAGGCTAAATGACTACTGCCTAAATTGCTTCCATCTTGGTCACATTATGGTTTTCATTCTGGTAATTAGCACCATCATCTACAAATCTCTCTGCCCTTTGGCACTGCTCCACTGCTGCTATGAAGGCCTCTGCTGAGAATCCCCCAGAGAGCAGACGTTAATTTGTCTTCCCCTCCCATACATCACCCAGCTAGCTGCCCGTGTCACTTTATTTACTCTGATGATCAGAAAAGCTAACTCTTTTAATTACAAATGTGTGCAATTTATGCCTCCAAAGACCCCTCAGGAGTCAGACAACACACCAAAACATCAGCCAGGCCGTGTGTATCAGAGGTTGTTCTGGTGGCCGTTTCTAAGTGAGACGCTCTTGATGTGGTTAAATGCTGGAAGAGGGTGGAACCTTAGATGTGGTGTGCTGTTTCTCTCAGAAACTATTTTAATTATGCTCCCCTGCACACCGCCCACAAAGCATCTCAGCAATAAGCAGGGCAAATGCTTGCAATTTGTGAGCCACATACACAATTTCTTCTTCACATTTAAAGAAGTGTGTGTTGTTGTTTTTAGGTTAAAGTGTCAGTTATGATTCAGCTAAATCTGAGCTGTATTCTTCAGTTAGATTTTGTGTACACATGCATTCGAGCAGAGTTAGTACCTGGGACATCGGTGCTCTAGTTTGAATACCATCATTTTGTCAAAAAGCAGGCCAAAACTTGTATATGTCCATCAGCAAGTTGATTCACAAAGTTACTCAAAACCTATTTCAGTAAATCAAATATACATATGAAGCCCTCATATTGAGCTCAAAGTGAAATACATCAGTGCAAAATAAATAAAAGGAGGTCATACGTTTTGCCCATTCTTACAAAGACAGGAGTCCGCTGACTACAGGGCCAAATCTTTTTGCTGTGAGATGTTGGTGTGCTGCCTGTCACAGCAAAACCCATACAGAGGTGCTTTACATCCCAAGAGAACTCCAGTAAATCCTCCACAGTGACAGTGGGGAAGAGAAACAGAAAGGCCCAGAGTCCAGCAGCTGGGATGACAAGAAAGAAGTGAAAAAAAGAAGCAAACAATAGAGCAGTAAATGCCTGGCAGGCTGATGGAGCCAGCAGCAGCTGATGAATCCGTACATACCTGCAGAAAGGTATGGGAGAGAAAGGAAAACGAGGATGAAGCATAAACTACAGATCCAACTTTAAACTTTAGGAAACAAATGTTTTCGATCTTAAATCCAAACTGGGAGCTGATTCCACAGGGGAGGAGCTTTGTCTCCCATTCTACCTTTGGGAGCCCGAGGAACCACAGGTAAGTCTGTGCTCTGAAACCAAAGTGAGATCTCGCAGGAAAGTTACACAACAGGAGACAAATATAACTGCAGGGCAGACTGTGTGCATGTTCTACTGAGTGTTACGTAAATGTTCCTTCAGCTCGGTAAGACTGTGATATGACTTTTACAGAAAAACAAGTCAGCTGTTACATTTAAAGATGTTTAGGTGTGAGTGCCTTACCAGCAAACCTGAGGTGGACACTAACTCTCAGTTCGTGGTCAGGCAGCTCGCTGTATGATATTTTAATTGGAAAATTCAACCAAGAGTAGATGAACAAAGTATTGAATCAAGTAGTTTTATTCACAGTCTTTAATTTTTGACGATATGCTGCTAAAGTCATTATAGCTTGTGGCTTCCAAGTGGCTCACATTTTCCACAATTTCCATAGCATGGGCAGCAAAATATGGTGCCAACTTGTACTTAACCTGTACCGATCTTTCTTCAAACACGGGAAACGGCCCGGCTGGAAAATCACAGCTGTTGGATACATTTCACATATTTGCTTCAGAAAATAGTTAACAATGAATGTAAGAGTCAATAAATAAATAAATAAATTAATTAAAATATCGAAAAAAGCCATAGTGCATCCTGGCTGTAGCTCAGAAGGTATAGAGCAGGTCATCTACTGATCGGAAGGTTAGTGGTTCGATCCCTGGTTCCTCCAGTTTGCATGTCAAGCATCCTTGGGCAACATACTAACCCCAAGTTGCATCATATTGGTGTATGCATTTGTTGAAAGCTTAGAAGAAAAGTGCTTGTGAATATGGCATGTTGCATAGAGCGCTTTGAGTGCTCTGGGAGAGTAGAAAAGTGCTACATAAGAATTTAGCATCCACACTTATATTTGTGTGGGAGAGCCTTGGGAAATATGTCCTGTTATCTGCACAAAACAAAGTTAATTAATTGATCAAATAAGTTAACTGCACGCTGTATTCGTAGCCACGGTGACTGGAGTTCCCGGCATGTCCTTTTTATATCTTGAATGCATTCACACCTGCTTTCAGAAGAAAGAACAAAATGAAATGTGCATTTGCCTCATGAAAAAACTTTGGCCAGTTCCCGAATATTTGCCCAACTGAAATATTTACATTTTCTTTTGCCATCATCCACTTAACAAATGAATCCAAACCCAGTCATGTGAAGTGCTCTTACACAAAAGCCAAAAGCATACATTTTAACTTTCCCCTTTTCTCTCCTTCATTCACGAATCAAAGCAAGGATTTCAGGGCTCCTTTTTAATTGACGTCCCCAAATTCTCCCCTCCAACACTGCCCTCAAAAACCCCTCTTTGCACAAAAGGGTTTCTTTTTTACAATAATACAAAGGTTATTAGCCAGTTCCTTTCGTGCCCCTCTTCCCTCCCAAAATTCCCTTCCCACCTTTTTACGAGGTACCAGTAATCCAGAGCAAATCAAAATGACCTTTGAACCCTTTCTGCTGTACTTTTTCTCATGGGCAGATTTCTTTAGTGAGCCGGTGATCAGAGGGCTGAACCCGACCGCTGGCTCTCGTCTCCTGACAAATCGCTGCTGAGCTGCTTTTGTCCCCATGACTTTGATCTCACCTGCTTGTCAGGCGCTTCAGAATGAAGTCTAGTACAGTTCCAACACACAGCAAACAAATTGGCAACTATTTTATTCTACCTCCCTCTGTGTCCCTCTCTTTTATTTCAGCCCAATTGAGCCTTTAACACAGGCATGTTGGCTTGCTAGGTGACTGTTTCCACAGCTTCCAGAGAGAACTGAAAATCACACTTTAGAATAAAACACCTTCAAAACAGAAGATTAAACTTACCAAATAGAGGCACAGTCGCAGGTCATGCAAGCCTAATCCACAACATTTGAGTGTGTGAAAAACACGTGATTTTCTTTAAAATTTCATAATACACAGATCCAGGAGTCAGGCAGATCATCTTGTGACTGCCATCAGTGGAAGCGTGAATGTTAGATAGACAGCACTGGGGTAGAAAAACAGATTTTGTGAATGAAGTGCTGTGAGTGTTCAAGTAGAAGTAGAGTAGAAAAGCACTATATAAAAGCTATTTACCGTGTGCACCTGATCCTCTAGTTTTAACCTGGTATTAAATGTTTTTTTAAAAGTTTTGTCTGCTTGGTTCTCAGCATGGCAGCCTTGTCAACAAACTGCTGTTACAGATAATGCAGGAACCACAAATGGGACTCCTTCGATGTGTTGATCGCTAATGATTTATACAATTTAAACAATACAAAAAACAACAACAAGTACATTAAAAGCAAAAACAAACAAATGAATTTAAAAATATATAATTTTAAAAAAGCCTCTACAAAGTACTACATTTGATTAAGATGTGAGCAGCTACTTGGCCTGGACAGAGATCTCGGATGTTGTTCCCGGGATCTGCTGGAGCCACTCGGCTAGCTTGGGAGTCACTGCACCGAGTGCTCCGATTACCACGGGGACCACCGTTACCTTCACCCTCCACATCATCTCGAGCTCTTCTCTGAGCCCTTGGTACTTCTCCAGCTTGTATGTATACTCTGTATACTATGCCGGCCAGCCACTTGGTTATGCCAGCCTGCCTGCTAGCATCTTGCATCCTGCTGTTATGTGCTAGCTTGCCTCAGCGGCATCTTTACACAGCCTTTTGCCTGCTGTGTTAGACCCCAGCCCCTATGGATCTATATATATTTTTCACTAGCTGGGCCCACATCCGCATTTTAGGTTTGACAGCGTTTTAGTAGATAAAGGTGAACGGCTTGGATGTGAATTGAGCTGCGGTTTGGGGAAGGCCTCAAAGGGGACTGGCGGTGGCTCCCGGGCCTAGCAGATCCCCATGTACTAAATAGAAGAATTGAAAAGGGGAGGGAGGGGCACATAGACGAGAATGAACAGCTTGTAGAACTGGGGGAACATATATAGATAAGAACCGGAAGGAACGTGTTTGGTCCTGCTCCCGAAGTTCCTAATGAAATATGCTTCAGGCTGGTCTTGAAGACACTTGAAGCAATTACACTGCTCAGTGGAAACTAGTCAATTTTATAAATCATAATTAAACCACTGTTCAACCCTTTGTGTACCAATGCCATTAAAGATGATGAATATTGTAACATTGTGTGTATCTTGGGAATTTTCAGTGTGGAAATAGCAGTAGCTAAAAGCAACACTGTGTCTAAGTAGAGCATCCAGGGCTGCTAGTATGACTACGTCATTTGACCATCATTCTAATATATGCCTGCCAGGAATCAGAGAAAAATACATTCTGATTTATTTAAACATGATTATGTTTTTTTTTCTAATCCAGATATGACACATAGGAAGAGATCACATCTGTTATTTGGGATCCAGAGTTTCTCACATCTTTCATACTGTTACAGGTTACCTGAACAAAACCTGAACTAGCGTTAACATTCAGCAAATTTGAACAGGCAGCAGTCATGGATTTTTCTGTCACATGTATTTGGCACATCAAAGGAGATCATATGGGAGACAAACACCACTGTTTGCCTGTATCTCATGTATTCTTTGTGGTTTAAACTGGTTCTCCTTCAGAACAGAAAAGAAGCTGAAAGAAGCCAAACTGATGAAGAAATGCCACAAATATATTTTTTCTTCTTCAAAAAGAAACTGTATATTCTATCAGATGACAACCTCTGTAATGTTTTTGTCCCTTGCTCTCTCTTACATGCTTTCTCTTTCTCACTACTCTCTCGTTCTTGCACTGTCGCTCTTTGTCTCTCATTCACTCGCTTTCTCTGTAACCAGATAGGTCTGTCCTATACTTCTACAGCTCTTTGATTGTTAGCTGCAGGTTTCATATGCCTGCAGAGCGGCTGCACCTTCCAACAGGCAAGTGATTGTTGAAGGATGAAACTCTAGAGGCCATCAATGGCTGTAACAGACACACAGGGAGAGAGCGAGAGAGAGAGTGAGAGAGAGAGCGAGAGAGAGAGAGAAGCACACACCCAAATATCGACACATAAGAAAAAAACATACAGCAACCCCAGTATACATGTGAATGATGGGGTTTGGACATCATCAGATGTACTCCTTGAGCAGTAAATTATCTGGACAACTTTCTGATTTCTTTCTTTTCTTTGGAAATTGCCATAAATCCATTCATTTACAAGACAAAGACGGTTCTGTGAGTTTATAAATTCATTTGAGAAAATACAAATTTGTCACAGTCCCATTGCTTGACTTTAGAAACGTGGATAAGTGTGATTGGGATTTTGGTGGTTCACGGAGACAGCTCGCTGGTGATACAAGTCTAGATAGTTCTGATTGCTGCGGGTGTGGCTCAGTGTTATGGTTTTTCTCATTTTGGGTTTTAGTTTATACCTTATTGCTTTAGCTTCTGTTTAAGGTTTTGTCGTTTTTACAGCACGGTGATGCGGTGATTAGCACTGTTGCCTCACAGCAACGAGGCCCTGAGTTCAACTCCACCCTCTGGCTGGGCCCTTTCTGTGTGGATTTTGCATGTTCAGTGTTCAACCCACGTTTGTGTGGGTTTTCTCTGTGTTCATTGGATTCCATCCCACAGTCCAAAGACGTGGGGTGAGGTTAATCCTTCCAATGTTTCTCCACTAACCACTTCTCCGATGGCTCCTCCCAGTCCTACAATGCTGAGGAACTCCAGCTGATGCTCCGCATTGAGGAAGTGGAGTTGAGAAATCGTGAAGTGGAAGCTGTGCATCTTGCTGGAGCTGGAACACCAGCCTAGTAGCTCCATACAATCACCGCTCACGCTGCAAGACCCCAGTCTCCCCATGATGGCTTTGATGTGGGCAAGCACACTAAATTGATACTTTTAGAGAATCTGAGGTGGATTTATACTTTGGTGCATTTGAGTGTATTACTAAAGCTTTGAACTGGCCAAAGATGTTTTGGGCTTTGCTGCTGCAGTATAAGCTTTTTTGGTAAAGCTCAGGAGGTGTGTGCTACCACTGCTTCCCACTGCTACCCTGTCAGTGAACCAAAGCTTGGATCATGATATGGTTAAGGCTACAGTATTGCATATGTGACATATGTGGAGTTTGCGCATGAGAAAGGGCTGCTTTTTGATAAAGTCAAGGATTTTGCGCAAATGAAAGAACTCGTGCTTTTAGAGGGTTTTAAGAAATGCTTGCCAGAGCGAGTGATAGTCTATTTAAATACACTAAAAGCTGAGTCCTGGCTGATGAGTTTGCCCTTACACACTAGACTGTTTTTTCATCCCCAATGTGACACTATGGTTATCCTGGTGAGGGGAGGGCACCTGTCACCTCAACCTCATGGCGGCATGTGGTGACTGCAGGTGTTTCTGTTGCATGAACTTGGTCATCTCATTGCTGTTTGTCCAGTGCTAAGAAAGAAAGAAATGTTGAAGAACAAAAACCTCTCTGCTGTAGAGCCAATACAGTATCAATCTACTGTTGGTCAGCATAAACCACAGTGCCAGCAGTACAGTTAGATGAGGCGTTCATACTTTTATCTCTGAAGGTTTTCGTTCACTTACATAAGTGTGAGGGACCAAGTTTCTATCACAAGTATAAGGGATACCTCTGCAAAGCATTCTGAGGTGCAATAATGCGCTATAGTGCCTTTTCTGACCAGTCGTACTGTGGCTCAGATTTGTTGGTGTGGGGAATAAGAATGTGTATGTTGCTCATGCTGCTTTATATAGTTCCCCTATTTTCCCCTTTTAGTATTTAGTATTTATTTATTTATTGTCATTGTCAAGAACAATGAAATTGCGTTTGGGGCTTCCATACAACCCAAAAAAAAAAGAAGAAAATAATAAAGGTGTTTGTTTCTGGCACCGTGCGAGTGGGGATTCAAGATCAGCTGACAGTTGCTGGTTTTGATCTTATTTGTGGAAACGATTTGGCAAAGGAGCAATAATAGAGTGTAAGGCTCAGACACTGAGGAGGGGAGACAAGAACACTAACACTGGGAAGAGGACATGTCACGGAAGTCGGGATCGCACTGGGGATTTACTGTTATTTTCCTGCACTGTAAATAAACGCACTGTTGCCTCAAAGAGTCCAGCATTTGGGTCCTCCTTTCCCCACATCCCCATGGTTGGCCAGCGCTAATCGTGACAGAATGATCCAGCCAAACATGGTCGCAGCAGACTCTGAGGAGAGGCTCAGGAGAGAGGTTTACAAACTATGTGATTTGTGGTGGGAGAAGCCCGGGGAAGCGTTACGTTGAGCTGTGGAGAGCCAGCTGCAGGAAAAGCTTTTTAAATTTCCCTGGCTGGTGGACTCTCTCAAGCCAGTCATCATGGACTTCCTGTTCTCCACCTTCCACCTCCACTCTCCAATTCAAGCTGCTCACTGGCCCGGGCAGCCCGTAGATTCACAGCCTGACACGCTGGCCCTGTCATCTACATGGAAACGATGTTCACGCCACCAGCGCTCCTCACCGCAGCCGGATTCCCGGACATCTCAACAGCCGGCTGTGGTGAGTAATAATGACATTTTTTCATTTCCCACACCATCTGTGTTTTTGTTTAAAGTGGACAGTGACACCTCAAATGCTGCTGTAAGCCAGCCGTTAGCACAGCTAGCCTTGCCTCAGTCGGAGGTCTTCACTCCACTCTCTGCTTCACCATCTGCAGCTGCTGTGCCACCATCATCTCCACTGCCTGTGGCCACCTGGGCCTTACACAGAGTTTCTGTCTGATTTCTCAGACTTTATATCTAATTTAGTTCTGAGCTCAGATAAAATAATTATTGTGGGTGATTTTAACATCCATGTAGATGCTAAAAATGACAGCCTCAACATGGCATTTAATCTGTTATTAGACTCAACTGGTTTCTCTCAAACTGTAAAAGAACCCACCCACCACTTTAATCACACTCTAGATCTTGTTTTAACATATGGCATAGAAACTGAACATTTAACAGTGTTTCCTGAAAACCCTCTCCTGTCTGATCATTTCCTGATAACATTTACATTTGCAATAATTGATTACACAGCAGTGAAGAGTAGACTTTATCAAAGTAGATGTCTTTCTGAAAGTGCTGTAACTAAGTTTAAGAATATAATCCACCCAATTTTTCACACAGGAATATCATCAATACGGAGTGGTACGGAGTGGTAAGTGACGGAAGTGACGGACAAGGTAAGCGACCCATGTTGTAGGTGACGTCAGACGCCGGAGATTTTGGCGGAGAAAAAGCAAATGGTAGCATAGAGTTTAACAAAGGTTTTCCAAGCTTCAGTATTACCAAATATACTAATCAATTGTCATATAACTAACAACATCTGTTTTATCATCTCTAACACCCTGGAGGACAACGGGGAGAGTTTAGACGCTCTCCAAGATTACATCGACCGCTGTTTTCAAGATTTAGTAATGAAGAAGGCCCAGAGTACATCCTCCCCAGCCAAAATTGAGACGCCGTCATCGAAGAGATGTCGCCCGGCAGACTCCCCCGGTACAACATCGCCTGCTGGCAAAGACATCGCAGACATCCTGGAGTCAATCGACAAGCGATTGTCCAGTTTCGATGCGAGGCTGTCCCTGGTGGAGATTTTACACCGGGAATTTAAATCTCTGAGAGAATCCCTGGAATTCAGCCAGCAGCAGGTGGAAACGCTTGCCGCTGAAAATGCCACGCTACGGGAGTCGGTCAAATCTCTCACCGATAACGTGACCCAGCTAAACATTGAAAATAAAAAAATAAAAGAGTCCGTTATCAATCTACAAGCCCGTAGCATGAGAGATAATCTTGTGTTTTCTGGTATTCCAGAAACTGCCGGAGAGGACGCAGAGGCAACGGTGAAAAACTTCATTAAAATCCACCTGAAGCTGCCGGAGGACACCGTAAAGAACATCAACTTCGATAGAGTACATCGCTTGGGGGGCGCGCGGTCGCGGACCGGGAGACCACGGCCTATTGTGGCCAAATTCGGTCAATTCAAACAGAAGGAACAGGTGAAGAGTCGCGGCAGAGAGCTGAAAGGAACGGACTTCAGCGTGAACGACCAGTTCCCCAAAGAGATCCTGGAACGACGCAAGGTCCTGTTCCCAGTTCGACGTAGCTTCATCCAGAAAGGCTCCCGTGCTGTCATCGCCGTGGACCGGCTCTACGTGGACGGACAGCTGTACCGCGACCCCGGCACCACACCGTGGTTATATTGACTGCACTCCAGATAAGAACCCGCTACACTCTTTTCTTATTCATTCACACTTTCTCTTTTAACATGAGTTTAACCTAGTAATATCAGTATGATGTCATAGCAGATATAACACCGTCACCCTCCGTCATTGCTTTAATTGGAATGTTTCCGTTTCGTTTCTTTTTTGTTGTTGTTGCTCACAGTTCATGTGGTTTCTTTCTTTCTCTTGTCTTTCACTGCTGTGGTCACCTACTTCCCCACTCACCTACAAACAACACCCTCTATTTCTCCATATTTTCACAACACGATCACGCAAACACATCAGCTCAACGGCAGCACATTCACAACAGCCTCACAGCACGCACAGACTTGCAGGACACATAACACAAGCCACACTTGTTCATATTAGTGAATATTCACACACATAGTCAGACTTATGGAGTCTCTCACCACACTTCTTTTTCTCTTTCTATTTACAAACAAGGGATGTTTCCATATTCTCTCCACCTGTCTAAACGAAACACCCAGCGTACATCATTAGACATACACGCACAATTATGGGCATGCTGAGGTTTGTCACATGGAATGTAAATGGAGCTGGCACCAGAGGAAAGAGGTTAAAGATATTGAACCAGCTTAAAAAACCACAGGCAGATGTTGTTTTATTACAAGAAACTCACAGACCTGTCACAGGTTTAAACGAACTTAAAACACCTGAGTTTCCTAACGTGTTTGCAGCCTGTTATAATTCTAGACAACGGGGAGTAGCAATTTTAATACATAAAAATGTTAATTTTACAGTACTCGATACAGTTATAGATCCAGAGGGTAGATTTCTAATTATTAAACTATCAATATTGAACAAAAAACTATGTATTGTTAGTATATATGGTCCAAATGTTGATGAACCCTCATTCTTCCACGGATTTTTTAGTGCACTCTCTGAACACCTTGATTGCACACTCATTCTTGGCGGTGACCTCAACCTTGGACTAAATGAAGACATGGATAGGCTCAATACAGCGGGAACTCAGCGCAATTGGCAATCCACAAATATAATCAAACAGTATATGAACGACTTTGGTCTTTGCGATGCATGGCGCTCCCTTCACCCCACCAGTAAGGAATATACTTTTTTCTCACATGTCCATCACTCTTACTCTCGTCTGGATTATTTTTTGGTCAGCAGCTCACTGCTGTGTGACATTTCAGACACTGAGATTCATCCTATAGCTGTCAGCGATCATGCTCCTGTATCTTTAACACTAATGCACAAGAATAATACCACGCCAAGTAAAAACTGGAGATTTAATATATCACTACTTAAAGATGAAGACTTTATTAAATACTTTAAAAAGGAATGGACTTCATATTTAGACTTTAATGACACTCCCGGAATATCTGCTTCTGTTCTATGGGAAGCAGGGAAAGCTGTGATGAGAGGTAAAATAATTTCTTTCTCATCACATAAAAAGAAAGAAGAAAACAAAAATATTCAGGAATTAGAAAAAAACATCAAATCACTAGAAGAAGCCTACGCGTGCGACCAAGATCAGGAAACATTGAACAAAATATGCAAAACAAAACTAGAATTAAATGAAATTATTAATAAAAAAACACAATTCCTTATACAAAGACTACGCTTGCAGAATTTTGAACACAGTAACAAATCAGGTCGATTTCTAGCTAACCAGCTAAAAATAAATAAAGAAAAAACAACTATATGTGCTGCTAAAGATTTATCGGGGAACACAATATATGATCCTGGAAGAATAAACAACATTTTTAGGGATTTCTATGAAACTTTATACTCACCACAAATAAACCCATCTAAAAATGAAATTGATCTGTTTCTTGACAACGTAACTCTTCCAAAATTACTAGACAGTCAAGCAATGGCACTGGATTCGCCACTGACGCCAAGTGAACTCCAGGAAGCCCTGATAAGTATGCCCAATAATAAGGCTCCAGGTCCAGACGGCTTCCCTGCAGAATTCTACAAAGAATTCTGGACAATTCTGGCACCAGTATTCCACAAAATGTTGCAGGAAATCGAGGAAAATGGCAGACTACCACCAAATATGAATTCTGCCAACATTAGTCTCCTGCTAAAACCAGGCAAAGACCCTTTATTTCCCTCAAGCTATTGTCCAATTTCTCTTTTAAATGTAGACCTTAAAATAATCTGCAAAGCTCTCTCAAAGAGATTAGAGAAAATGACCCCCCTCTTAATTCATCCTGACCAAACTGGTTTCATAAAAGGTCGGCACTCCTCAACAAACACTCGTAGATTACTTAATTTAATAGACTACTCATACGATAAAAACATCGAAACCATAATATTATCTCTAGATGCAGAAAAAGCATTTGACAGAGTTAACTGGAAATTTTTATTCGCAACTTTACACAAATTTGGTTTTGGAAACTCTTTCATAAACTGGATAAGAATATTATACAATTCCCCAACAGCTCGTATCAGAACAAATGACCAGACATCCTCCAGCTTCTATCTCCTGAGGGGCACCAGACAGGGATGCCCACTCTCCCCTTCACTTTTTGCAATTTTTATCGAACCTCTAGCAGCAGCATTTAGACAGGCTACAACAATTAAGGGCATAAAATGTAAGAACATAGAACATAAAATCAGTCTCTATGCGGATGATGTGTTGCTTTTTCTGCAAAACACACAAACCAACCTCTTTGAGGTAATTACTTTAATAAACTGGTTTTCAAGAGTTTCAGATTATTCAATTAACTGGCCAAAATCTACAGTTCTCCCCATTAACTGCTCCTTCCATAACTCTTCCTCTGCCCCACTGCAATCCGGAAATATTAAATATTTAGGTATTAATGTCTCTCCTAAGCTTTCAGACTTAACTAAATTAAACCACATCCCACTTCTAAAGAAAGTAGAAGGCGATCTGACTAGATGGAAATCTTTACCCATATCACTCATGGGAAGGGTCGCCACTATAAAAATGATGATCTTGCCAAAAATAAATTATTTATTTTTGATGATCCATAACAAACCATCACAAGATTGGTTCAGATCTCTGGATTCATATATTTCCAAATTCCTTTGGAAAGATAAACCCCCGCGTATCAGCTTAAAAACGCTACAAAGAACCAAGGATAGAGGAGGATTAGACCTGCCTAATTTTCACCAATACTTCTTAGCCAACAGGCTTCAGTTCATCTCAGAATGGTTAAAACATACCTTCTTAGTTGAGCCCTGGCTAGATGTTGAACAGGCACTATGCAAGGATCTAGAGATTTCAGACCTACCATTTATTAGCTCAAACATCAAAAGACATGAATGCTTTAAAAGTATCAACATCAGCTTTTCTCTGACAGCATGGTGGGAGTTTCTAAAAATAACGGAGTCTTCATTAATCCCATGCAAACGTACACCTATCTGGAATAACCCTGACATATTACAAAACAATAATATAATTAATTTCCCAGAATGGAGTTGTAAAGGAATTAAATACTTAGAACATATATTAGAGGGAACAGAATTTATTCTATTTGACAGACTAGTTGCACAATATGGGATCAACAAGACAAGATTTTTAGAATATCAACAAATTAAATCCATAGTAAAAAAGAAATTTAACCTCAGTCAAGTTGAATTACAAACACCACTAAGTGCGGCACATTTTCTTACTCTTAAATCCCCCAAATTATTATCTAAAATATACAGAACACTTTCTAAATTAGATGAATCAATATCCCTTCCTATTGCAAAGTGGGAAGCAGATTTATCAGTCAGCTTAGACCAAAACTTCTGGTCTCAGATTTGCTTAAAAACCTTTAAATTAATTAAAAATCCCAGTCTGCAATTAATACAATACAAAATACTACATAGAGTGCACTATACAGGTCATCGGATGTTCAAGATGGGCTTTACATCTTCCAACAACTGCTCACACTGTCAAGGCAATACACCAGACAATTACATCCACGCTCTTTGGTTCTGTCCACCAGTGCAAAAGTTTTGGCGCGAGATATGTGAAGACTTATCAAAGTGTCTGAAATGTAACATTCCAACCTCCCCCTTAGTGTGTTTACTGGGTGCATGGGGGCCCGGCCCTGGAGCAGGGTGCCGCCGGTGCGTCGAACCACCTGGGGGGCTCTTCAACTGGTGGGGGAGATGGTCACATCTTGCAGGAGCTTTCCTCTCTTCAGGAACTCTCTCTGCAGGAGGGGGAGATACAGGAGAGGTGGAGGAAGATCTCAGCCTGGGTGTTTATTGTCTTATGTAGTCTGGAAGATGAGTGGATGGTGGGGTGGGTGCAGTTTTCTCTGTGGTGGGGTTGGGTGGACTGTCCTGGGCTCTGTGGGGCCGGGGGGCGCTGCTGCACTGGGCCCCGGTCTGGATGGGCCTGGGCCCCCTTTCCCTGGCGGGTCGCGGAGTGTGGGAGTGCCTACTGGGGTCAGCGGGGGAGCTGGCCCCAGGGAGGGGTTACCTGCCTCTCCCTTCCTTCCCTCCCCATCTCCAGCTGCCTCCCTCTTCCCGCTCCACCACAACCACCCACACATGCAGGGCCTTGGAGTAGGGGTATGTCACCAGGGTGCAGAGGAGGCTACCCCCCCCCTCTGTCCCCTTCTGGCTGCCTCTGTCTCAATTTTATCCCACAACTTAGACATTCACATTATTCACACTCTCATTACACATACATATAGGATCTTGGGGGTGGGCACAATCACGGAGTCCAAAGTACCATCAGGGTGTACACCTCACCCCTGGCGTCGTTGCCCACCTCTCAATTTTAAATACACTTAGACATTGAGGGCTAGCAGGAGGGACCATGCGCTTACCTGCTCCTCTCTGGCAGGTAGCTCCATGCCCTCCTGGGTTTTAATTGCACCTTAGAACACACATGCATCAACACTACAATGAGCGGGTGGAGGGAGGTTTGGAGTCTTCTCCCACCCCCATTCTCTGCGGCCTGCTGGAGCGGGAGGGCTAGGTGGAGTTGGCCGTCCGACTGCGGTCTGGAGTGTGGGGCCTCCCTGCTGCTACGGAGTCGGGGTGGTCTGCCTCTCCCCACCGCAGGGAAAAGGGTAACACCACCTGGGTCTGGGTGCAGTTCCCCCCTCCAGGGGCGGGGGTACCTAGACCCGGTTTGTAGAGTACGCTTGGGGAGTGTGATCGTGTGTACAGCGTCTCTTTATGTCTGTCTCCACGTTGGTTGAATGTGGAGTGAGTGCATATGAGAGCATGAGGGGGGGAATGGATGTTTGTGTCTGTGTGTGCCTGTATGTCTGTGTCTATATGTCAGGCTGGGTATCAGATGCCACCTCTCTGGGGACACCTCAGGCCCTCCAAGGTTTGGAGGCCTATCTCCACCTACCACCACTTCCCCTGCCGGTGGCGGACTCCCTCAGGTGTCGGTGCGTTGATGGTTCTTTGTGTCCGGGGATGGGCGTCCAGGTACACACCGGCTCACTCCTTGGCGGCCGCTTATCGGGGCCTGGAGCCTGGGGCTCGCTCGGGCCCCTTCGGGGGTGGGGTGCCCCCGGCCTCTCGGCCTGGGGCTCGGTCACTCAGGCACAGCTGGCGGCCGGCGGAGCTCACTGGCGCGTCACTGCAACTCCCCCTGGCTTCTGCTCCGCGGCTGCTGAGTGAGCCCTCATCTGGGACTCTCCTCAGCTCTTACTGGAACAGTGGCGCGGCTGCCCCTCTGTTGGTCTTCCATGGTTTTTTGTGTTCTGGGGGCCTCTGGATGTCTGGAGTTTTGATCTCCTCCATACCCGCTTCACACCCTGGAGGACGGGGCTGTGGCCCCCCCCACACTCCCTAGCAGATCGTTACATGGAGAAACCTTTGGAATACAAGCGCGCTGATCCACACAGGTATGCACACGGGTGTTCACTGCTCGTAGACCCAAATTACACCTTTCTTGGCTGCTACTTCGAAGCACATCTGTCCTGCGTGCTGCACAACAACATTGAATATTTAGTATTTACTGCTGTTTACACTTAGCTAGATTAATGCGATGGTGTTGTGTTTAGTATGTTGCTTTGTTTCTTTTTTTTTTGTCTTTTTTTGCTTGTTTTCTATTCTTCTCTCAACAGGTGATCCAGGAGATTTTTATTTTTTTTTCTCCCCCCCTTTCTCACTGTCCCTCTCCCCTTCTGTTTTTCCTTTCCTTCCTCTTTTTTTCTCCCTTTCCTATCTCTCACTCATGTCTGTCCCGTCTGTAACATCTGAAAATAAAATATAATAAATAATAAAAACAAAGATCGACCAAATGGACCAATACGGCAATGCCACGATGATCCATTTGGCAAAGTAAATCCATTGGGTATCCTTGTTGGTCTTCAGACAACAATTCTGATGGCTAAAGAACCAAATGGGACAGGCGAGAAAAAAAAAAAAAAAAAGAACATAATCCACCCACTGTTATCATCTTCAATGCCCTGTACCAACACAGAGCAGAGCAGCTATCTGAACGTTACTCCAACAGAGGTCGATTATCTTGTTAATAATTTCACCTCCTCACTACGTACGACTCTGGATACTGTAGCTCCTGTGAAAACTAAGGTCTCTAATCAGAAGTACCTGACTCCGTGGTATAATTCTCAAACACGTAGCCTAAAGCAGATGACTCGTAATCTGGAGAGGAAATGGCGTGTCACAAATCTAGAGGATCATCATTTAGCCTGGAGAAATAGTTTGCTGCTTTATAAGAAAACCCTCCGCAAAGCCAGAACATCTTACTATTCATCACTGATTGAAGTAAATAAGAACAACCCCAGGTTTCTCTTCAGCTCTGTAGCCAGGCTGACAAACAGTCAGAGCTCTGTTGAGCCAACAATCCCTTTAACATTAACTAGTAATGACTTCATGAACTTCTTCACAAATAAAATTTTAATCATTAGAGAAAGAATTACCAGTAATCATCCCACAGATGTAATATTATCTACAGCTACTCTTAGTACCATCGATGTTAAGTTAGACTCTTTTTCTCTAATTGATCTTTCTGAGTTAACTTCAATAATTACTTCCTCCAAACCATCAACGTGTCTTTTAGACCCCATTCCTACAAAACTGCTCAAAGAAGTCCTGCCATTAATTAATTCTTCGATCTTAAATATGATCAACCTATCTCTAATAATCGGCTATGTACCACAGGCCTTCAAGCTGGCTGTAGTTTACTCAAAAAGCATCTCTAGACCCGGCGGTCTTAGCTAATTATAGGCCAATCTCCAACCTTCCTTTATATCAAACATCCTTGAAAGAGTAGTTGTCAAACAGCTAACAGATCATCTGCAGAGGCTTGTTTGAAGAGTTTCAGTCAGGTTTCAGAGCTCATCACAGCACAGAAACAGCTTTAGTGAAGGTTACAAATGATCTTCTTATGGCCTCTGACAGTGGACTCATCTCTGTGCTTGTCCTGCTAGACCTCAGTGCAGCGTTCGATACTGTTGACCATAATATCCTATTAGAGCGATTAGAACATGCTGTAGGTATTACAGGTACTGTGCTGCAGTGGTTTGTATCATATCTATCTAATAGACTCCAGTTTGTGCATGTAAATGGAGAGTCCTCTTCACACACTGAGGTTAATTATGGAGTTCCACAGGGTTCAGTGCTAGGACCAATTCTGTTTACATTATACATGCTTCCCTTAGGCAGCATCATTAGAAGACATAGCATACATTTACACTGCTATGCAGATGACACCCAGCTCTATCTGTCCATGAAGCCAGATAACACACACCAATGAGTTAAACTGCAGGAATGTCTTAAAGACATAAAGACCTGGATGGCCGCTAACTTTCTGCTTCTTAATTCAGATCAAACTGAGGTTATTGTACTCGGCCCTGAAAGTCTTAGAAATATGGTATCTAAGCAGATTCTTACTCTGGATGGCATTACCTTGGCCTCCAGTAACACTGTGAGAAACCTTGGAATCATTTTTGACCAGGACATGTCCTTCAACGCACATATTAAACAAATATGTAAGACTGCGTTCTTCCATTTGCGCAACATCTCTAAAGTTAGAAACATCCTGTCTCAGAGTGACGCTGAAAAACTAGTTCATGCATTTATTACTTCCAGGCTGGACGACTGTGATTCATTATTATCAGGAAGTCCAAAAAACTCCCTGAAAAGCATTCAGCTGATCCAAAATGCTGCAGCAAGAGTCCTGACAGGGACTAGAAAGAGAGAGCAGATTTCTCCTGTTTTGGCTTCCTGTTAAATCCAGAATTCAAAATCCTGCTCCTCACATACAAGGTCTTAAATAATCAGGCCCCATCTTATCTTAATGACCTTGTAAATGGTAAATGGCCTGTATTTGTATAGCGTTTTTACTAGTCCCCTCTAGGGACCCCAAAGCACTTTACACACCCAGTCATCCACCCATTCACACACACACTCACACACTGGTGGAGGCAGCTACAGTTGTAGCCACAGCTGCCCTGGGGCAGACTGACAGAAGCGAGGCTGCCATATCGCGCCATCGGCCCTTCTGGCCAACACCAGTAGGCGGTAGGTGAAGTGTCTTGCCCAAGGACACAATGACCGAGACTGTCCGAGCCGGGGCTCGAACCAGCAACCTTCCGATTACAAGACGAACTCCCAACTCTTGAGCCATGATCGCCCCATGTAGTACCATATCACCCTATTAGAGCACTTTGCTCTCGCTCTGCAGGCCTACTTGTTGTTCCTAGAGTATTTAAAAGTAGAATGGGAGGCAGAGCCTTCAGTTTTCAGGCCCCTCTTCTGTGGAACCAGCTTCCAGTTTGGATTGAGGAGACAGACACTATCTCTACTTTCAAGATTAGGCTTCAAACTTTCCTTTTTGCTAAAGCATATAGTTAGGGCTGGACCAGGTGACCCTGAATCCTCCCTTAGTTATGCTGCAATAGACGTAGGCTTCCCATGATGCATTGAGTTTTTCCTTTCCAGTCACCTTTCTCACTCACTATGTGTTAACAGACCTCTCTGCATTGAATCATACTTGTTATTAACCTCTGTCTCTCTTCCACAGCATGTCTTTATCCTGTCTTCCTTCTCTCACCCCAACCGGTCGCAGCAGATGGCCCGCCCCTCCCTGAGCCTGGTTCTGCCGGAGGTTTCTTCCTGTTAAAAGGGAGTTTTTCCTTCCCAAGTGCTTGCTCATAGGGGTCATATGATTGTTGGGTTTTTCTCTGTATCTATTACTGTACGATCTACTGTGCAATATAAAGCGCCTTGAGGCGACTTTTGTTGTAATTTGGCGCTGTATAAATAAAATTGAATTGAAGACAGGTAAGTGGCCTGTATATTCTTTTGGATTTCTCATGATAGGTAAGTTATCTGTTCCATTTCTAGAATGTTTTGCTTGCTGGTTTGACTATGTCCACACTGACATTTCTTACCTTCAAAGGTAAACCAAATGTTTGGTTGTTGTAAAACTTCAAAGTCAGTGTTGCATTGGTCCTTTCTTGGGAGCAGGGGGTGGGGGAGTCATCTTTTTTCTGTCGTGCTTTGGTTTCCCTTAGGTTGGGCGTAACACTGATGATAATAATAAGTGGATGAGAAAGGATGGATGGTTTTGAGATTATTGCTTTGATTCCATGTGTTTTGGCTCATTCTTCCTTGGACCATCTTGTATCTTATTGTCAAATCTTTGTCTCTGTTTAGTGATTCTTTGTTTGTTGTTAGTCATTTGTCTCCAGTATCATAGTGTAGTGATTAACATATTTCTTGGCAAGTGCAAGGTCAGTGGTTAGATCCCTGCTGCAGACAAAAATCTCCTTTGGGGTTGCATCAAGAATGAATCTGGTTTACAACTTCAGATTACACATGCTGTGGTGAGCCCTTGTGATAAGGGTAAGCTGAAAGTAGCTTTTTCATTTATATCTTGTCTAAAATGTAACTTCCATCATTGCCTAGTCAGTTTCAGTTATGTCTTGTTACCCTGGTCTTTCTACTTCCCTTGATTACCACATACGCACACACGAGGCCTGTACCTATGTACAGGTGTGTGCTTATAGCGTCTGTTTCTGTTTGTCTCTTGTCCACGTGTCTGTTTATCCACCCTGTGTGTTTTTATTTTGTTGCTACGATCAGCTGATTTCGGTTTGTATGTCAGAGGAGGAAAGTAGAGATGCAGTTTACCGCGTGGATATGGACATTACTTTTGTTTTTCATACAAAAAAGGATGAGACGCCGATGGTAAAGTGGATACTGCTACAGGACAGAAACAGCTGCATTATACTGCTAACACAACTTCAGCTCTTCGCAAGTACAGCATGCTAACGCTAAGCTAGCCAAGGACCCAGAGTGACGTTTAAGCTGAGTAAATGCTGACCCCAGACCAGCACCGTGATAAAGTGAGCCATCATTTGCGGTAACAAACAGGTAACAAAATGATGAGCAGTCAGGTGGCAGCCTCCATTTCTACCTGTTCATGTTTATAAAGTAGAATCACTGTGGTGGTCGCTTTAAAGTCTCTTTGTGCTGGTTCTCATCTTTGCTCTGTGCTGTTGGCTGCTAACAGAGAAGATCACATGTGTCCACATTGTGGTAGTGTGTGGGGCTGTAGCCTCTAGGTTTATATTGTTAAATGGTAATTATGAAACCCTGTGTTTCAGATCGTCTTACAGAGTAACATGGAAGAAGCATAATGAGTAGTATAGCCAATGTCTTTCTCCTCTTTTTACTTTAGTTGTTTTGAGTAATGACCCCAACACTGATCACAACAAATGAGGGAAGTACTTCCAACATTCACAAACATTTGACCGCTTGAGATATAATATATTTGCATGAATGTAGGCTTAAAACTTTCCTTTTGGTGAAGGATACAGTTAGGGCTGGATCAGGGGACACTGAATCATCTCTTATTTATGCTCTGATCGACTTGGGCTGCTGTCATGGTCCTGGGCCAGTATTCTTAGTTTCTTGTATTTTTGTATTTCGTTTCTTATTTAGGCCATGTTTCCTGAGTTGTCCTGTTGTGTTGTTCCCTAAGTGTAGCTGCCCACTTGGAATTACCACTCGTGACGCAGAGAGCTTCGACTGATGCAACTTTATTCTCTCCTCTTTAAACCACCGACAATATGGCACCGTGAAAACTATAAAGATGCACAAACAAATACCATTAAACATTCAAGTAGAAAGTGCAGAAATGTTCGCATTTTACTATAGAAAATTATTTTGATTAACCCAAATAGTGATATTGACATAAATCAATAGTTTTTAAACTATTTATGTTACAGCATTTAATAAAATGAATTAACAACAACCTTTCTGTGTCTTAAATACATAAACAATCGTTTGCAATCATTAACCAACCTCTTTCTGCTTCCAAGGGTGCTAATCATGCTGAATCAGCTAGCCAACCTCCTCCATGCGCATCTCTTAGCCAGTCTTTCCACACCACAAACAAATGACATGCATACACAATAAAAAACGAATTCAACCACATTGAGTAAACTTTCAAAGTTATAGCATGTGACAGATAAATAAAACACATAGTTTTGCATGAGTACCCTCAAAAACAAACGCTTTTACTCATTCTGAAGCAACGTGTTTGCGTCGCCTCACCGAGAACAGAACAGGAAGTCTGACACAATAAAAGAGGAAGTGCTAAGGTACTCTTCAAAATAAAAGTGCAAAGTAAAGTGGCTTTGCCGGCATTTACACTAAGTGTTTTCCCTTCGTGACTCTTACCCCCTGTGTGCCCCTCTGTGTATTTTTTGAGCCCTCGTCTCTCTTTGTGTTTATTCCATGTTTCCCCTGACCCAGCGTTTCTAGTTCCTTGTGATGTTTGTAACATGGTACTTGTGTGATTTATTCTATGGCTTCTAGTTTTGATCCCTTGCCCTTCATGTCTCTCTGTGTCCCCTCTGTTCTGTGTAATTGTGTGTCTTTGCATGTTTGAGTTTGTTTTCTGTCCCTCTGCATTGTGCATTATTTTCTCATGGTTGGTCTTTTGTTACTCCCTCTAGTCTAGTTTCTTGTGTTCCAAGCTGAGTATTTCCCTCCACGTATTTTGGTTCTTAGAGTCCTCTGCCTTATGGTTTATGTCTCTGTGTTTCTTAGTTGCTGTCTCCACTGTGTCAAGTTTGCGTCTCTGTATGATCCTTCCTGTTTTACTTTGATGGTCCATGTCTTATGTGAATGTGTCCTGCTTTGCTTGTCTCGTCCAGCCTGATTACTCCCAGCTGTGCTCTCCTTCTTTGTCTCATTCCCTCGTTATCCCTCTGTGTATTTAAGCCCTGTGTTTCTCTGAGTCAGCGTTGTGTTGTCCCTCATGCTGTGTGTGCTTCTCCCCGTGTCTTCTGGTATGTGTTACAAATAGCTCTTCCCAGTTTAGTTTTGCATTGCTTTTGTATCACTGTTATCGTTTGTCACCTGTCAGCAATAAAGCTGCATTTTGAGTTCAGTTCTGTTTTCCCGTGAGTTTGCGTTTGGGTCCTATTTTCCTGCCTGCCACACACCGTTACATGACAGGCTGCTAGGAGCTTCTTATGATGCACTGAAAATTTCTCACTGTGTTTAGAAATGTAATCATTAGTTATTATTAATCTCTGGCTCTCTTCAACAGCATGTCATCTATCCTGTCTTCCTCCCCTCATCTCCAACCGGCTGAGGCAGATTGCTGCCCCTACCTGAGCTTGATTATGCCCGAGGTTTCTTCCTTTTAAAAGGAAGTTTTTCTTTCCCACTTTTGCTTGCTCAAAAGCGGTTGCTTGATGGTTGGGGTTTCTCACCTATATTGTAAGGTACCTTACAATATAAAGCAGCTTGACGCAACTGTTGGTGTGATTTTTGCGCTATGTAAATAAAATTGAATCAGAAAATTGAATTGAATTCAAGTGCTCTGGTGACATCAGCAGCTAATATAAAGCTTACTGTCATATGAACGTCAGTGGAGTTCGATTGGCACATTTTTTTTGGTGTGGGGGGGTAATCAGAATACTTTAATCCATGAGGAAATTACAGTGGGGCAAAAAAGTATTTAGTCAGCCACCGATTGTGCAAGTTCCCCCACTTAAAATGATGACAGAGGTCAGTAATTTGCACCAGAGGTACACTTCAACTGTGAGAGACAGAATGTGAAAAAAAAAATCCATGAATCCACATGGTAGGATTTGTAAAGAATTTATTCGTAAATCAGGGTGGAAAATAAGTATTTGGTCAATAACAAAAATACAACTCAATACTTTGTAACATAACCTTTGTTGGCAATAACAGAGGTCAAACGTTTACTATAGGTCTTTACCAGGTTTGCACACACAGTAGCTGGTATTTTGGCCCATTCCTCCATGCAGATCTTCTCGAGAGCAGTGATGTTTTGGGGCTGTCGCCGAGCAACACGGACTTTCAACTCCCCCCACAGATTTTCTATGGGGTTGAGGTCTGGAGACTGGCTAGGCCACTCCAGGACTTTCAAATGCTTCTTACGGAGCCACTCCTTTGTTGCCCGGGCGGTGTGTTTTGGATCATTGTCATGTTGGAAGACCCAGCCTCGTTTCATCTTCAAAGTTCTCACTGATGGAAGGAGGTTTTGGCTCAAAATCTCACGATACATGGCCCCATTCATTCTGTCCTTAACACGGATCAGTCGTCCTGTCCCCTTGGCAGAAAAACAGCCCCATAGCATGATGTTTCCACCCCCATGCTTCACAGTAGGTATGGTGTTCTTGGGATGCAACTCAGTATTCTTCTTCCTCCAAACACGACGAGTTGAGTTTATACCAAAAAGTTCTACTTTGGTTTCATCTGACCACATGACATTCTCCCAATCCTCTGCTGTATCATCCATGTGCTCTCTGGCAAACTTCAGACGGGCCTGGACATGCACTGGCTTCAGCAGCGGAACACGTCTGGCACTGCGGGATTTGATTCCCTGCCGTTGTAGTGTGTTACTGATGGTGACCTTTGTTACTTTGGTCCCAGCTCTCTGCAGGTCATTCACCAGGTCCCCCCGTGTGGTTCTGGGATCTTTGCTCACCGTTCTCATGATCATTTTGACCCCACGGGATGAGATCTTGCGTGGAGCCCCAGATCGAGGGAGATTATCAGTGGTCTTGTATGTCTTCCATTTTCTGATGATTGCTCCCACAGTTGGTTTTTTCACACCAAGCTGCTTGCCTATTGTAGATTCACTCTTCCCAGTCTGGTGCAGGTCTACAATACTTTTCCTGGTGTCCTTCGAAAGCTCTTTGGTCTTGGCCATGGCGGAGTTTGGAGTCTGACTGTTTGAGGCTGTGGACAGGTGTCTTTTATACAGATGATGAGTTCAAACAGGTGCCATTCATACAGGTAACGAGTGGGGGACAGAAAAGCTTCTTACAGAAGACGTTACAGGTCTGTGAGAGCCAGAGATTTTCCTTGTTTGAGGTGACCAAATACTTATTTTCCACCCTGATTTACCAATAAATTCTTTACAAATCCTACCATGTGGATTCATGGATTTTTTTTTTTTCACATTCTGTCTCTCACAGTTGAAGTGTACCTCTGGTGCAAATTACTGACCTCTGTCATCCTTTTAAGTGGGGGAACTTGCACAATCGGTGGCTGACTAAATACTTTTTTGCCCCACTGTACATGGTCACAGATGCTCCAAGTCAGTAAGAATCCAGTTTGTCCAAGAATTGCACCACCTGACCATCGGTTGAATTGCTGGAACTGCAAGATTTATATAACTAACTACTGAAGAATGCTAAATTAAAGTTATATCTGTAACTCTGTAAATCACACTGTGTTGTCTGCCGACTAATTGCAGTTTGAGCTTCTTTGAGGAGCATGTTTGAAACTTCACTTCACTTCGAAAGAACTGAGAACTGCATTTAAGGTTCTAACAGAGTTCAGAGTGTAGCTACATGAATTTTATCCAGCAAAGGTCCATTTATAAATACAATGTGCATAATTGATGGCACCTGAGGAATAACAAGGTTTTGAGAGTCCGTTTGTTCTTTTGTTATTTTGGTTTTTTGTTGGGGGGGGGGGTTGTTTGACATGAACATGTAAAAACAACATTTTGCATTTACTTGGGATATTTATCTGATGGTCTGAAATGATGCAAGAGCCAGTGAACAACTTTTGCTGGAATGAATTGGGGGCCTGTGAGACTCTGCTGAAAGTCTCACAGAGATCTGTACAATGGCCATGGCTTCTTACAGTTTTGTTGCAGTTTTAAGCAATATTTTTAAATCATGGGAAAGACAGAAGCTTGTTTTGATTACCAGGTCAGAATGGGACTGATGTAAAAATAGCAGCAGTGCTAAAAGCATCCCAGAAGTTCACAATCTGATGACTTTAAGAGTTAGGCTGAATTTAAATTTTCAGGTATAATTTGTTATATTTGTGGTTTGTTGGTTGTGGTTTATTATTAAATCTTTTATAGAGCCAAATGCAGAGTAAATTCTCAGTAGGGCACTGTGTTGGACTGTGGCTGTGATGCTCATGGTCAGTGTTGGGTCACATCAAGTGTCGTAGATTAATTTGTAGTTAAGCTGACGATGCTTAGATTCATTCATTGAATTCCACCTTCATGCTAACTGCATAGGTCTAGTATAAAGAAAATATCCACTATACTGAAAATGTAGGAAATGGAAATCAGCCAAGATATCTTGTGAAACATCTGGTGACTTAAACACCTGACTGTTCACATATTCCTGTTTAGGTGTGGAGGCAAAGTCACCCTCTACCAGGTGGGCAACAGAAAATAGTTCATTTTTACATGTCTTTGTCACTACATGTGTCCTACATAACAAGCTGAGCAGATTCGTTAGAATTTCAAATGGAATAACATTTTTATTCTCGTGTATTACTATTAAAATATTAACATAGCACACGATTAATTTTCCTCTGTGTAAAAATAGATGGTAGACTCGTCCTTCAAGGAGCAACTTTTTACTTTTGAGTACATTTCAGAGCCTGTATTTTTTAACCTTTACTTGAGAAAAGAAGCTGAATCGGTACTTCAGCTTTTACTGGAGTATTTCTTTAACACAAGTATCGGTACTTCTACTTAAGTACAGACTGTACTTTTGCCACTTCTGGCCAGACCATATATCAGAAAGATTCAGGATGCGCGGGGAAAAGGTGCTATGGCTGCCATTTCTTCTTTTACATGTTCCCTGTAGGGGTCAGCGGCTCATCTGCTCCCTCTCATGCTTTCCCAGCATCCTCACCTGCCATGCCAGCCGTCTGCATGTGCTCCTACACCCATAAACCTCTGCTGAGGTCTTCCTTTTGTTCTCCTGCCTGACAGCTCCATCTTCATCATCCTTTGTCCAACCTCCTTTCTCTGCACCAAACCATCTCAGCCTCTCTGCTGAGATGTCCCTCTGATGGACTCATTTCTAACTCTGTCCATCCTGCTCACTTCCAGTGAACATCTGAGTATCCTTAGCTCAGCCTCCTGTCTTTTTGTCAGCGCCACTGTCTCCAAACCAATTCATCACATCAAGTCTCACCTTGTAAACCTTCACTTTCACTCTTGCTGCTATCCTTCTGTCACAAATCACCTGACATCTCCACCCACTCCACCCTGGCTGCACTCTCTCTTTCACCTCTCATGTGGACTGTTCATTTTTTTGGATGGTTGACCCCAGGTACTTAAAGTCATCAGCATTTACTATCTCTGCTCTTTGCATTTCCTCTGGTCTCTCGTGTATTCTGTCTTGCTCCTACTGACATTCATCCCTCATTAATTACTCAAACCTGCTGCACATCCTTTCCAGCTCAATCTCTCTGCCTAGCCGATTGGTAAAAGTCCTTTTCTCCTTCCTTAGTGTCAGGCTTTACATACAACTCACTATAGGCCTTTTTGTTTGCCTCTGCCACCTCTGTCCTTCCTGTATGTCTAGCCTCCCAGTACTTCAATTCAATTCATTTCTGCAGCACCAAATCACACCAACACCTGTGTCAAGGTGCTTTATATTGTAAGGTACAATTATACCCTACAATGAGACCCTACAATAATACAAAGAAACAGAGGAGTTCTCCATCTCCTTGACTATTCCACATTTTCTTTGCTAATCTCTTCCTCTAAATACCTTCCTGTACTCCATCATTCCACCACCAAGTCTCCTCTTTCCTCTGTCCAGAGGATACACCAAACACCTTATTCATAGCTTCGCTCAACACTGCGGTTGTACTTTCCCACGCATCAGGCAACTCTTCCCTATCAGCCAGAGCCTTTCTCAACTTCTCTCTGGACTCTATGCAACATTCTTCCTTCCTCAACTTCCAACATTTGACCCTTTTCTCTGCCTTTACTCGTTTACTTTTCTTGGTTTCCTACAGACTACCATCTGATGC